>NC_089252.1:132822299-133138294 GCF_963930625.1 Muntiacus reevesi
AGTGGCAGGCTTGTGTGCTAAGTCTTTTCAGTAGTGTCCTACTATTTGTGACGCTATGGACTGTAGCCCACCCAGCTCCTCAGTCCATGGAATTCTCTAGCCAGGAATACTAGAGTGGGCTGCCATTTCCTTCTCCAGGGAATCTTCCCGACCCAAGGATCCAACCTGCATCTCTTATGTCTCCTGCTTGCCAGTTTAGTAGCAGTATTTTTCTTATGACTTTGACACTTAAATGTGCCACAGAATATATAGATTCGTTGTTTTCTCTAATACTGTAGTAACCGTGTGCAAAGAAAGTACACATTAGCTATTGTATCAATAAAAAAAAAACCCAATAATTTTATCTAAGTTTCTAATTTATTTGAATAGAATTAATAAAATATTTTCCAGTCTTTTCCTGGACTCTATCATACAAGTAATTCCTAAGAATTTTGTTTCAGGATGGAAAGAAGAAGAGGAATTCCTTATGTCTTCTCATTATCCCAAGTCTGGTATTTCACCTCTCTCTCCATATTGTATACATTGTACATTGACCTATACAATAGTATATTTATTTGTCTTCTTGAGTTTGAATTAACTCTGGGAGATTGTGAACGACATGGAAGCCTGGTATGCTGCAGTCCATGGGGGTCACAAAGAGTTGGATACAACTTAATGACTGAACAACAATGAACAATAAATCACTTCATCTTTGCTGTTGGTCAAAAAGAAAAATGATGAGACAAGCTCAGGACATTCTGAAAAAACAATGATTTTAGGATATACTAATGTAGGTGTCCTGAATTGGTCCTGAATTGCTTTAATGACTCTAGGTGTAGACACAATGGTGAAGTCCCTCACAGTAAAATTTAGACAAGTTTGCTTACCATTTGGGTGCATATATCACAAGAGCATCATTTAGGACACTTTAGGATTATTTTACAGAATGACAACATGACTTATGGAAAAATTATGCAAACTATTTTCAGACAGAATGACTTTTAACTGAGACTCATATACCAGAGAAAGAAAAGCATAAATTATGTGAAGCCCAATCTCTTCCTAAGAGAAAGAACATAGTCTGGATATTAAAACACTTGATCTCTCATCCTGGACTTGCTATGAGTGTAGAAAAAATGACTGATTTCTGTTTCTTATGTTCTTCCTGCATAAATGTCCATTTGAACTCCAAAAAAGTATATGATAAATCACAAGGATTTTAAGCATATGAATTTTAATACAAACATATAAAATCAATTTCAAAAATTTTCTGCATATACTAAAAATGTTCATTAGGAATGGACTAACCATAAGCCTTCTCCATTTTTTCTATTAAATGCAGGTACCCAGTGGAACCTGAAAATACTGAGCATAACCTTTATTTGTGCAAAAGGGAACCTGGAAAAAGACTGCTTCCCACAGAAAATTTATTGACAGTAGGTGTTCAAGTTTTTATACACTGAACAATTTCCCCTCCTATATCAATAATCAGGGGAGGATATTTTTAAGTCTTTTTTTTTCTTTTCATCACCTCAATGACACAAAATTCTGTTGTAAAGACATCACTTCTATGAGGAGGTATTCATTGTAGATGTACAGAAGTCTATGGAAACCTAAGTTTACAAGAAAAAAAAGACATTATCATTCCAACCAACTGCATAATCACAGAGATGCTTAATAAAATTTATCTGATGATATAATGAAATAAATTCTTGACTAAGTGCATACAGTGAGAACTATCTTTCAAGATTCACCATTGAACAAACCACATTTTCTCATTTTAAATCCTTCATGTCACCTTTTTGACATGCAGATGAAATTTTGAAAGTAACACAATAACATTAAAATATAAACAAAAAAATCATAACTATGAACTGATACTCAGCTTCAAAAGTTAAAATACATGTGTGCGTAAAAGTATGCTGACAACGAGTAGATCAAAACTGCCAAAATGATTGACTTTTTAAATATCTGATCTATTGCTTTCCCTCTAAAGGACAAAGGGAGCAAGAGAGGAAGTAGCAACGCAGGAAACAGGAAGACCTGCTTCAGTAACTGAACAAATTGATTTAATTGGCTAAGAAGTCCAAATGCTAATACTTCTAATAATCAGCCATTCCTTTTGTGTTTTGGTAACATATATCCTCATACAGTGTATATCAAATGGAATTTTTTGATTTACATCAGATACTTCAAAGTTTCCACTTCTGAATTCTCCTAGTCTAATATAAGTAATACATTGTCTATTTTGTTTAAAATATCTAATATTCTCCCCAACATCTAGGGCTCCATGATGCAAAATATCATTTTGTCGATCTTCTGTTCCAGTATTCACTTTAATTCTTTTGATTACAATTGGTTTTTCAAATATAATCACAAAGACATCTCCTGTTGAAGGTGGTTTCCCCCAGAAGTAGTCATCAACACTACTGTAAGCTTTGCTTGCATCATAATTTTCAAAAACAGTCATGTTGGTATATAGACTTGCAGGAGGGTTATCTGGGAGGTCAAATGGCTCCTCTTCAAAATCATCATCCTTCAACTTATTCTCAGTTCCTTTATATGATGAATAATAACCCATGTGCTGAAAGAGAGATGGTTTAAAACGAATCACATTTTTCTGAGCTAACAGACTCCGGAAATGAGTCAATAGCCAATCACAAGGCATTTCTTGATAAAACATCAATAAAAAGTGTGCCAAGCGTGGGAGATCGTGAGAATGATAAAGTTTTCCAATATAGCCAAGCTTAGAGAACTCAAGGGTTACCCAGTAAGTTCCTTCTAAGGATGCAATGACTTTCTTGATGGCAGTTAAGAAATTTTTTGAACAACGAACATCATCTTCAAGCATTACATAATAGTATGAAATATTGGCACAAAAGTTGAGCAAAAAAGCATAATCTACATTTTGCTTGGAACGGAATCTGACTCTATCTTCTGGATCATTGTAATTTCTTTTAAGGCCACTCAGGACTGGGTAATGTTCCTCTGGAGCATGTATAACCATTAACCTCCCAGCAATAATATGGTGGGCAAATTTCTGTGTAATATCTTGCAGCATGACCTCGCGCCAGGATGAGTTAAAGTCAGCTAGATGAACCACCACTGAAATTTCCTTCAATTCTTCATAGCTGGATTGCTCAAAAATTGACTTGATTGTCTCAAGTAAATAGCTTCCTTTTTTTCGTCTCACTGATGAAAGTCCAATTGTAAGAAATCCTGAACAAAAGAATCCAGAATGAAGACAAATTAAAGGTGAAATTGGGTTTTGAATAACATAGAAAAAAGAAAAAAAAGTTCTTTTCCCCTTAGGCTTTCTACTCTCTTAAGTACATCTAAATGAATGATCATATATAGAGCATTTTGTGATTAAAGAATTATGCTAAATATACAAAGCTTCCCAGGTGGCATGGTGGTAAAGACTGCCTGCCAATGCATGAGACACAGGAGTCACCAGTTCGACCCCCTGGGTCAGAAAGATCCACTGGAGGAGGAAATGGCAAGTTACTGCAATATTCTTGCCTGCTCTTACTCTCTGCTTTATATTACCTCTTTAGTATAAAGCAGTTGGAAAAGGAAATGGCAAAGCACTCCAGTATTCTTGCCTTGAGAATCCTAAGGACAGAGGAGCCTGGTGGGCTACAGTCCATGGGGTCTCAAAAAGTCAGACACAACTGAGTGACTAACACACAAACTCTCTCTTTTATATTGCCTCTTTAGTATAAAGCAGCTGGTATACATGCCTGCATACATCTGTAAACTTAGTATGGAAAGAGATTAGTAATGTGTGAACAAAGGTGGTGCAATAGATGGAGATTTTAAAAAACAGTGACGGTCTTTGAAATTAGGAGGACTTTTTTTTTGTTTGTTTGTTTTAATTTTTTTTAATTTTTAATTTTTATTTATTTTTTTTCCAGTGGGTTTTGTCATACATTGATATAAGAGAAGTAGATATTTGAAATGGAAGAAAAAAAGATCTAAAGGAAGCTAAACTATTGCAATTTTTCCTCAACCTGGTGATCACAAACTCACTTGCACAAACACTTCTAAACAGGGAACTCAATTTTTGTGGTCTCCACACCATCTACTAAGAAGTTCATGATATCACTGTGTATCACTGATTCTAAAACATATTTTTCACCCAGAAATATTTTAAATGCAGGTTGTATGTCACAACTGATAGCATCTTACAACTTAAAATGGATGATGCTTGTACTCTCTTCATGGTGTATCAATTAGATCATGATATTTTCTATAATTTATAACATCTTGAAGTCCATGAAATGTAGTATGTTACTTCTTGGATCAAAGTGCCTGTAGTGGACTGAATAATTGTCTCCAAAGTTTCATGTCTACCTGGAACTTTAGACTGCGACCTTATTTGGAAATAGTCTTTGAAGATGCAATTAGTTAAAGATCTCCAGATGAAATCATACTGGATTTAGATTGGGCCATAAATTCAATGACTAATGTCCTTATAAGGATGGAAGAGGACACAGAGAGACAAAGAAGGCCATGAGGAGAGAGTGGCAGTGATTGCAATTTTGCTACAACTAATCAAGGAATGCCAAGTGCGACTAGCACCTGGTAGAGGAAAGGAAGGATTCTCCTCTAGGTGGAGTCTGGTGCTGCCAGCATCCTGGTTTCTAAATTCTGGCTTCCAGAAATGTCAGAGAATCAATTTCCATTGTTTCAAACCACCTAGTTTGTGATCATGTTTTTATGACATCTTAGGAAACAAACACAATGACTTTCACTACTTCAAACTGGTGGCATGTCATAAAACCAATGTTTGAAAATGTATCACTGTAGGAATAATTATTTTTAAAAGCTAATTCAAAAAAGTTAAAGTGAATTGCTTTTTCCTAGTCTCCCTACGTGAATTCTATAGCAAACTGTTAAAAACTTTATGTCACAATTAGGCATTTAATTTTTTTGGTGTTGTTATGAATGAAATTGGATTGGTGAATAACTGAATTTGTGAAGAAACACTGAATGTTTCCCAAAATATATATTATTTAGTAAAGCCCATAGATTTATTGTTATACAAATGAAGCATATTATCATTATTTTAAAACAATGTATTTGATTGTTCTTGATTTTAAAAGTATAAGTATACTTTACTTACGCTTTCTTTGTAAAGGCATGACAGCTAGGTAGCGATAGGTGACATTGAGGGCTCCTGAGAAATTAGACAAATCTTTGAAAGTATGGATGTAGTGTTCTGGACTCAGTTGATGTGTAGATGTTTCCCTTAAAATCTGTTTGTCTCCTTCCTGAATGTCAAGAAGGAGGAAGAGAGAAATAACAGATAGTCATGGATTAAATAAACTTTCTCCTTACACAATAATAATATGTGTGTGTGTGTGTATATATATATATATATATATATATATATATATATATAGGATATATATATCTGATATACAATATGTTATTGTTATTCTTCAGTTGTTCAGTCATGTCCAGCTCTTTGCAACCCCATGGACTGCAGCACACCAGGCTTCCCCGTCCTTCACCATCTCCCAGAGCTTGCTCAAACTCACATCCATTGAGTTGGTGTTGTGATGCCATCTACCCATCTCATCCTCTGTCGTCCCCTTCTCCTCTTGCCTTCAATCTTTTCTAGCATCAGGGTTTGGAGAAGGAAATGGCAACCCACTCGTGACTGGACAATTCCATGGATGGAGGAGCCTGGTGGGCTGCCGTCTATGGGGTCGCACAGAATCAGACACAACTGAAGTGACTTAGCAGCAGCAGCAGCAGCAGGGTTTTTTTCCAATGAGTTGGCTCTTTGCATCAGGTGGCCAAAGTATTGGAACTTCAGTTGCAGCAGCAGTCCTTCCAATGAATATTCAAGGTTGATTTCCTTTATGATTGACTTGTTTGATCTCCTTGCAGTCCAAGGGACTCTCAAGAGTCTTTAATATGGGTATTATATAAATATCAATTACTGGTATTAGAAGCTGTGGATAATTATTTTTCACCTGAATTCTAGATTCTGTTCACTATTTTCCACTTTTTATTTTATGCATACAGTTGATTTTCTAAAGCATACATTAATAACGGCATTCTCTTGATAAAAAATAAAATTGAAAACTCCCACTGCCTTCATATTAAAATTCAAATTCTTTACAAGAATCTTCAAACTTGACAGTGATCTTTCACAGTTTCATGTAAAGCTAATTCTCACTAGATTCTCCGTATCTGAATCATATTAAACTACTTACTCTTCTTCAAGTCCTGTCAAATAAAAGACCACACATTATTTCTAAGATATTGAAATTTTAGAAATGATTAGAAGGATGCAACAGTGAACATAATACTTGGAGCTTGAATAACTTATTAATCAAGAGGTTTTAGTCAGTCACTTATGTAGCTGCTATAATCGAAGGCTGTTGAGAATGGACAGCCATGGTTTTTGTGAAATGATAGTATTTTTTACAAATATCTTCAAGATATCTCGATTAGGAGACATTTGTAACAAGTGTTCAAGGAAATGTCTTTAGATCTGGTACAGGTCTTTTCCATGATGCTTGCTTATTTGTGAGTGTAGAGAGGGAGAGGGAGTGTCCTGATGAAAGTGAAGTTTAGTTCTTTTATATTTAAAAACTTTAGTATCAATTTGATAATGGAATTATGTCATACAATCTTCAGGATGGTTTATATTCAAGAAGATGTTCTTATTCAGCTCAAAAATATCCTGCTAACAATTAATTGCTTCCTTTTATCTCCCTCTGATATAAATTCATTGTAGATTTTGATTATCTAATCATCATTTGAACAAGCCTCATGATGACCTGCTTGACTTTTGTATATGGTTTATTATCACTGGTAGAATATTAGGATTAGATTTTTTTTTTCTTTTCTGGCAAAGTTTCTATTGTGTTGTGTGAGTTTGGTGGATATTTTGACTATTCAGCAAATGATTGGCAGGTCAGGTATGAGCAATGCCATTAAGACAACAGAGAAAGTGAATGTATTAAGTAAATTTGGTCCTCACACAAGTTGACTGTGGTCTATAAAACTTTAATCAATTAAACATTGTCCTAAAATATTAGAATGGATTCAAATACAAATTTTACTTTAGTTGGAACATTTACTGCTTTATTTCAAATTCAAATGTCAATGGAAAAGGTGACAAACTCAAAGTTTTAAATCTATGGCCAGGCTGAAATTGTCTTAGAATAAAAGTTGAAATAGTGAACACTGACTGGCAAGAACTTTCAATCTGGTCCTTGATAAATGAATATGCATTCTGTATATCTTTTCTGTATGTTTATGAACCTATATTTGCTTTTTAATAGTGTATTTCTATATTTTATATTGCCTTGATAATTTAGACAAAGAAAAATACTTTATTCTGATTTATAATGTGTTTGCCATCTGTAAGTTACAAAATTTTAAAATACATGACATTAAACTTGGGAGGCTAGTTGTATAAATGTACTAATTAATATCCATTGAATTCTAATTATTTTAAATTCATTGCACATAAATATTTTCATCTTTGTATTTCTGAAAACCTAAAAAAAATCATGAAAGTTTTTAAATGAACAAACTTAGAATTTTCAAAAGGTAACTGGAGACTCAATTTTGCATTAGCTACTTTAATAGTAAATATGATGTCCATATTTAATAGGATCTAGAAAATATATTTATAAAATCATGCAGTAGTCACAATACTGAATTCATTTTACCATTCTGTTCTAATGTGATGTCACATTCTAAAGGAAGTGCAGGATACTGAATATCTCTTTAAGAATTCTATCTTGAACATGTAAAAATCTAGACCTTTTCTGTGATAAGATAGAGTACATTCATCCTGATTGAAGGACGTAACAGAAAATAAGATGAAATGAGACATATGAAAGCACTTTATTAAATTCTCAAGACCAAGTCTTTACATCTTTCAGCATAAATAAATAATGCAACTTTCACCTGAGCCAGCCTTATTGGCTGCTTTCCAGAAGCATCTACCTGAACAGCCAGGCTCTCCCTGGATACCTTCTTTCTATAGCTACTATGCTGTAGTGTATTTTTCAGTAATAAGACAAAGCTTTATGACAATCATTTTCTGGATGGGAATGAAATTCAATGGACTAGCTACAGGCTAAATATATACCCTAGTGGCTACTTTGAAGATGCTCACAGCCGAGAGGCTAAGTTGATTGGGCATGCAGTGTCTCTTCTACTTACTTTGCGTTGTAACACAATTTGTCTATTACACTGAACTTGGCTTTCTTTCCTACTGAAAGGCACATATGCCTCCATCATGTAAGCAATACACTAAGCTGTTATACGCCTGGGATTTGGGGCCGTTGATGGATTCTCTAGTAAGAAGAGGAGAATACATGTGCTAAATAACCCTAGAGGCCTTATGACTGTAATTGTTTATCTGAGTTCTCTGAATTATAACTACAATTTCCTCCAGATTTAAGAAAAACAGGGGACTTCCCTGGTGGTCCAGTGGTTAAGACTGTGCTCCCAACATAGGGGGTGGGGGTTCAATCTTGTGTCAGAGAACTAGGTTCCTTACGCCACAACTCAGAGGCCAGTTTTCCATGGGTATTAGCACATTGAGAAGAACAATTTTAATGTAATTGTACATGAATGACAATGAATATTTAAAAGTTTATACATATTAAGCCTTGGGATAAAACTTAGTTCAAAGTGTAATTTAGTAGAAAACATCCTCTAGTAAAGATTGAATATTTAAACTAATAAAAATATTGTCACTAAATTTTCAAAATGGAGGGATGCTTTTATATTTACCATCCATTTTAATTCACTTTTTCTAACATAAGGTAAATATTTAAAAATAAGTTCAGTTTTTTAAGCTAAGAAGCAATCTTTTCTCTGTACCTGGGATGATTTGCAAATCTGATTAGATATATATGGGCTTCTCTGGTGGTATATGGCTAATGTAGCCAGATTTCATTGAGAAAGTACTCTTTGGTAAGAGCTACTTCATTAAATCATGGGCTTCTCTGGTGGTATATGGCTAATGTAGCCAGATTTCATTGAGAAAGTACTCTTTGGTAAGAGCTACTTCATTAAATCACACTTTTAAATAATGTGGGTAGGACTGATGTTTAGGCATAAATGTATAAACAGAGCAATAGCATTTGATCTTCTTATGGATATGTACTCTATTACTTCTTATACATTTTATGGTGAATTTGAAGTGGTTCTCTTCCAAAAAGACATAAGGATGTTTGCTGCATATAATAATATTTTGTCTACTTAAAGTTAAATATTGAAATTGCACTTGAAAGAGTCTTAACATCACTAGATGCAACAAGCATCTTACCAATACCATGTTTTTAATTTTTAAGACATGATTTACTTTTACCAGTACACACAGATACAAGAAATAAATGTTTATTACAAAATTAAATCATTAATCAAGAACTCCTCTAATTAATTTACATTCTTCAATTCTCCTAATTAAAAAATAGCTGGATCACCTAGGTCTTTCTCTATTGTCCTTAAATTTCATAAACCTAATAGTCAGGTTAAAAAAGTCTAAAATGCATATGATTAGTAAGGTTTCCACTTTGCTATGTTTAACTAGATCAAGCCTAGTCAAATTCTATTAACTGTGGTACCTTCAATATGGTAAATTGACTAAGGATGGTAGAATTAAACCTATACTTGAAGGTAAAAGCCCACAAGAATAAACCTGTAATTGAAGGTAAAAGACATAGGCAGAGTCAAGATCTAGGAAGGTGACAGAATTTCACCATCAAAGAACAATGCTAAGGGAGGCAAGATGCTTTACAGAAGACCTCCTAAGAAAATCTGTACCAACTAAGATCATTTGATTGGCTTGTAGGATATAGAAGAGTATCTGGCAAGTAACTGGTAGTTACTAAATCATTTTCAATTAATAAAAGAAAACATTTTACTAGCAAATGATCTTTGAAGTTGTTGTCAGAGTCTCTCTAGTTAAGATATTAATTGAAAGTTTTCAGCATGCTTGTATGAAAGTACTTTCCAGTCCTCTGTATGTTCAAAGGCTTTGATTTTCTGAAATATGTAAACAGGAATAATTGCACAAGTATTAGAATTTTCCCAGATATCTTAACATCAATTATGATGGAAAAAGTAAATAAGAAATAATGTCCATAATTATTCTCATTAGACATGAATTATGTGACAATAATAACGAAAATAAATAATAGAGACATATTGAGTTCTCACAATTAGTCAGAACGTGTCTTTTTGTATACTTTCATAACTCACTTAAAATGCATTCAGGGAACTTCCCTGGCAGCCCAGTTGTTAAGTGTCTGTGCTTCCATTGCAGAGAGCATGGGTTTAATCCCTGGTCAGGAACTAAGTATCTATAATTGTGTGGTGAGGCCAATAAAAAAGAAAACCACCCCACTCCCACAAGAAGGAAAAAAAAAACACACCACCACAATATTAGGGGCTTCCTTGGTGTCCCAGTGCATATCATTAGTAAGTTTCTTCAGAGGTTAAGATTCCACACTTCCATTGCAGGGGACATGGGTTTGATCCCTGGTTGGGGGCTTCTAATGTGGCTCTAGGTGTAAAGAACCTGCTTGCCAATGCAAGAGACACAAGAAATGAGTTTGATCCCTGGGTCAGGAAGATCCCCTGGAGGAGGGCATGGAAACCCACTCCAGTATTCTTGCCTGGAGAATCCCATGGACAGAGGAGCCTGGAAGGCTCTGAAGGGTCATAAAGAGTCAGACATGACTGAAGCAACTTAGCATGTGTTCATGCACAGAGGACTAAGATACCTGCATGCTGGCAGACATGGGGAGAAAATCTACTAACTTACTAATTTTACCTGCTTTAAACTATTGAATAGTTTTCACATTATTATCTTTAGTTCTTGAACTTCTTTATTACTTTTCAGTGACTATAAGGGTAAAACATGGTGGTCATTTACAGCTATTCAAGATCCAAATGAGATGTCACACATTAATAAAGCATTCCTTCTTAACAAAATAGCACAATTAGTATCATTAATTAGACAATAGGATTTGAAAATTTTTGATAATATAGAAAAGTAAAGAAAATAAGGAGTAATATCTACAAAAATTTGTTTAGTCTGTTTACAGGTGACTCTGTCAGTTCCACTTATAAGTGTATTTTTTTCAATAAATATCTAATATATACTACCATGAGCTTCCCTGGTGGCTCAGTGCTAAAGAATCTGCCTGTCAATGCAGGAGATACAGGTTCCATCCCTGCGTCAGGAAGATCCTCTGGAGAGGGAACTGACAACTCATTCCAGTAGTCTTGCCTGGAGAACCCCATGGACAGAGGATCCTGGTGGGCTACAGTCCATGAGGTCATAAGGAGCTGGACATGACTGCGGGACTAGGCACATACACACACATAGAGTTAATTCAGATAGGGATGATAGTTAACTTACTTGTAATTAGATGTGCAGATTTGCATTAAATATAGCATAAAGCATTAAATGAAACATTGCAACATGAACCAAAAAATTATAATGTTGGCAATATATAATTAATATAAAAAGTAGCGAGATGGGAAAGATATATGTTATAATTTTGCTCAAACTAAGACTATTTCAATATCCTGGGACTGAAGTTATGTTGCAAGTGGACTATCTTCTTTGACTTAGGCCTTACTTTGAACAAAAAGTAATCAACCTCCAAGACTTACCATAACATAGCTATCTTCAATGTACAAGTTCATAAACAGAAGGAAAATGACAAGAACTCCCAAGAATGAGACTGTAGAACGTTTTCGCAGGCATCGCATTTTATCTAGTATATCAAAAATATGTTTCACTTGGTGAAATTTAAGCATTCTCTCCTGTGGAAAAGAGGCACAGAATTAATAACAATTAATTATGCATGCAAATATTTCTTCACGACATCAATCAACAGGCCTTTATAAAATTTTACTCTTCAAATATTTGAACCAAAATAGTTCACAATTTCACAATAAAACTTGGCATAACTTATTAATACATTAACATAAAGACAATGCAGTGGTTTATATTGATGTAGTGTAAGTAAAAGTGAAAAAAAAAACAGTTATTTCTGAACAAATAAATATTGGTAACAATAATGTAAGAAAATAATAGTCCCCACTGCAGATGGTGAATGCAGCCATGAAATTAAAAGACCCTTACTCCTAAGAAGACAACCTAGACAGCATATTAAAAAGCAGAGACATTACTTTGCCAACAAAGGTCCGTCTAGTCAAAGCTATGGTTTTTCCAGTAGTCATGTATAGATGTGAGAGTTGGACTATAAAGAAAGCTGAGTGCCAAATAATTGATGATTTTGAACTGTGGTGTTGGAGAAGACTCTTGAGAGTCTCTTGGACTGCAAGGAGATCCAACCAGCCCATCCTAGAGAAAATCAATACTGGATATTCATTGGAAGGACTGTACCTTATCTTCAACAAAGGAGGCAAGGATATACAATGGAAAAAAGACAACCTCTTTAACAAGTGATGCTGGGAAAACTGGTCAACCACTTGTGAAAGAATGAAACTAGAACACCTTCTAACACCATACACAAAAATAAACTCAAAATTGATTAAAGATCTAAATGTAAGACCAGAAACTATAAAACTCCTAGAGGAGAACATAGGCAAAATACTCTCTGACATAAATCACAGCAAGATCTTCTATGACCCACCTCCCAGAATATTGGAAATAAAAGCAAAAATAAACAAATGGGACCTAATGAAAATTAAAAGCTTTTGCACAACAAAGGAAACTATAAGCAAGGTGAAAAGACGGCCCTCAGAATGGGAGAAAATAATAGCAAACAAAGCAACAGACAAAGGATTAATCTCAAAAATATACAAGCAGCTCCTGCAGCTCAATTCTAGAAAAATAAATGACCCAATCAAAAAATGGGCCAAAGAACTAAACAGACATTTCTCCAAAGAAGACATACAGATGGCTAACAAACACATGAAAAGATGCTCAACATCACTCATCATCAGAGAAATGCAAATCAAAACCACAATGAGGTACCATTACACGCCAGTCAGGATGGCTGCTATCCAAAAGTCTACAAGCAATAAATGCTGGAGAGGGTGTGGAGAAAAGGGAACCCTCTTACACTGTTGGTGGGAATGCAAACTAGTACAGCCAATATGGAGAACAGTGTGGAGATTCCTTAAAAAACTGGAAATAAGACTGCCATATGACCCAGCAATACCACTTCTGGGCATACACACCAAGGAAACCAGATCTGAAACAGACATGTGCACCCCAATGTTCATCACAGCACTGTTTATAATAGCCAGGACATGGAAGCAACCTAGATGCCCATCAGCAGACGAATGGATAAGGAAGCTGTGGTACATATACACAATGGAATATTACTCAGCCACTAAAAAGAATTCATTTGAATCAGTTCTAATGAGATGGATGAAACTGGAGCCCATTATACACAGTGAAGTAGGCCAGAAAGATAAAGACCAATACAGTATACTAATGCATATATATGGAATTTAAAAAGATGATAATGATAACCCTATATGCAAAACAGAAAAAGAGACACAGATGTACAGAACAGACTTTGGGACTCTGTGGGAGAAGACGAGGGTGGGATATTCTGAGAGAACAGCATCGAAACATGTATATTATCAAGGGTGAAACAGATCACCAGTCCAGGTTGGATGCAGGAGACAAGTACTCAGGGATGGTGCACTGGGAAGACCCAGAGGGATGGGGTGGGGAGGGAGGTGGGAGGGGGGATCGGGATGGGGAACACATGTAAATCCATGGCTGATTCATATCAATGTATGGCAAAAACCACTACAATATTGTAAAGTAATTAGCCTCCAACTAATAAAAATAAATGGGAAAAAAAAAATAAAAGACCCTGATGATGGGAAAGATGGAAGGCAGGTGGAGAAGGGGATGACAGAGGATGAGGGGGTTGGATGGTATCACCAACTCAATGGACATAAGTTTGAGCAAGCTCCAGGAGTTGGTGATGGACAGGGAAACCTGGTGTGCTGTAGTCCATGAAGTCACAGAGTCAGCCATGACTGAGGAACTGAACTGAACTGATGAGAAAGAATGAAAATAAGAGAGAAAAGCAAACATTAAGGTAACATCTACCTTCCCTTCTACATTGTTATTATAATGTAATAAAAATAGAAGACACTAGAAGGTTGGCGCTAATACTGATCTCAGAGTAGTTCCACTGAAAAGAAATATGGGAGAAAATTTGGGTGAAAGAAAGAGAAGTCATAAAGGAAGTTAAAGTTTTGGGGGTGAGTCCACACAAAAACTCAGTTATAATTGCTTTGTTAATTTTTCCAGCAATTCTTGCTAAATCAGTGTAAATCCTGGAGTGGCACATCAACATTGCCTTGCTTAATCTACTGTTTATTATGATTTATGGACTACAAAGAGGCAAACTGGAGTTGGTAGGATTAGTGGAACCTAATAATTTTCCATTTCGCTCTTCTACATTTTGTGGCCCACTCCAACTACAAATTCATTTAGATTACTGATATTTTTGTAAAAGTATATAGAAAACCTAGAATGATCAAAAGGTTAGTGGAATCATATTTTGTCCATAATCAACAATATTTGGAAATTATACCTTGTTGAGTTACATACTATGTCTTCTTGGGTTTGGCTTTAGGATGAAGTATTCATGAGCATGAAGAACTTCAAGAGGTGAAAAAGGCCTGTGCCCCAGCCCTTACAACAATGTCTAGAACACATCCAGCTAACAGTGTCTCTTCCATGAATTAAAGCAAGAAAGCATTTCTGAATCTTTGAAAATTATGGGAAAGAAGATGAAGAATTTGGAGAAAGGAATGTTAATGAAAGCCCATTTTCTTTGGCCATATTCTTCTTGGGAGTTATTTTTTCTTGATTTGTAGCTATAAATATATGTGTAGAGATGCACCTATTTTTTTTTTTTTTGTATAATGTTTTAAAAAAATCCTTCCCTATCTTGATGACAGATAGTCTCATTTATTTTCCTCAGTGTTTTTTTTTTTTTTTTTTTTTTTGCTTGTTTTAATAGACTTTTGTTAGTACACCTGGAATTTACCTTTGTGTCTCTTATGAGGTGAAAATGAAACAATTTATCTTTTCCATATGTAGAGCTGTGCAGTGTAAACTGCTCACAGTGCACTGGCAAAAGTAATAATAGTATTACCACTCTAATTTCAAGGGAGTGGGGAGGTATAATCTCCTGTGTACTGAGAAATAAAGAAAAACTGGATACTGTAAAGGAATAATTAATTAATGAAACTATGAGCCATGCCATGTAGGGCCATCCAAGACAGACAGGTCATGGTGGAGAGTTCTGACAAAACGTGGTCCATTGGAGAAGGTAATGGCAAACCACTTCAGTATTCTTGCCTTGAGAACCCCAGGAACAGTATGAAAAGGCAAACAGGCATGACATTGAAGGATGAACTTCCCAGGTTAGTAGGTGGCCAATATGCTACTGGAGAAGAGTGGAGAAGTAACAGCAGAAAGAATGAAGAGACGGAGCCATAGTGAAAACAACACCTGGCTGTGGATGTGACCGGTGATGGAAGTAAAGTCGGATGCTGTAAAGAGCAATATTGCATAGGAACCTGGAATGTTAGGTCCATGAATCAAGGTAAATTAGAAGTGGTCAAACAGGAGATGGCAAGAGTGAATGTTGATATTTTAGGAATCAGTGAACTAAAATGGACTGGAATGGGAGAATTCAATTCAGATGACCAGTATATTTACAACTGTGGGCAAGAATCCCTTAAAAGAAATGGAGTAGATATGATAGTCAAAAAAAGAGTACAAAATGCAGTACTTGAGGTAAATCTCAAAAATGACAGAATGATCTCTGTTGGTTTCCAAGGCACATCATTCAATATCACAGTAGTCCAGTCTATGCCCCGACCAGTAATGCTGAAGATCTGAAGCTGAATGGCTCTGTGAAGACCTACAAGACCTTCTAGAACTAACACCCCCAAATGATGTCCTTTTCAATCTAAGGGGCTGGAATACAAAAGTAGGAAGTTAAAAGCTACCTGGAGTAACAGGCAAATGTGGCCTTGGAGTACAAAAGGAAGCAGTGTAAAGGCTAACAGAGTTTTGCCAAGAGAACACACTGGTCATAGCAAACACCCTCTTCCAACAACACAAGAGAAGACTCGATACAGGGACATCACCAGATGACCATCAGATGGTCAACAGAAATCAGACTGATTATATTCTTTGCAGCCAAAGATGAAGAAGCAATATACAATTAGCAAAAACAACACTGAACTTACTGTGGCTCAGATCATGAACTCCTTATTGCCAAATTCAGACTTAAATTGAAGAAAGTAGGGAAAACCACTAGACTATATAGGTATGAACTAAATCAAATCCCTTACGATTATACAGTGGAAGTGACAAGTAGATTCATGGGATTATATCTGATATCAGAATCGCTGAAGAACAATGGATGGAGGTTTGTGACATTGTACAGGAGGCAGTGAAAAAGCCCATTCCCAAGAAAAAGAAATGCAAAAAGGCAAAATGGTTGTCTGAGGAGGTCTTATAATAGCTGAAAAGGCAAAGGAAAAAAGGAAAGATATTCCCATTTGAATGCAGAGTTCCAAAGAATATCAAGGAGAGATAAGAAAGCCTTCCTTAGTGATCAATGCAAAGAAACAGAGGAAAGCAATAGAATGGGAAAGGCTAGAGATCTCTTCAAGAAGTTAGAGATACCAAGGGAATATTTCATACAAAGATGGGCACAAAAAAGGACAGAAATGGTATAGACCTAACAGAAGCAGAAGATTAAGAAGAGGTGGCATGAATACACAGAAGAACTGTACAAAAAAGATCTTCATGACCCAGATAACCATGATGGTGAGATCACTCACCTAGAGCCAGACATCCTGGAATGCAAAGTCAAGTGGGCCTTAGGAAGCATCACTACAAACAAAGTTAGTGGAGGTGATGGAATTCCAGTTGAGCTACTTCAAATCCTAAAAGATGATGCTGTGAAAGTGCTGCACTCAATATGCCAGCAAATTTGGAAAACTCAGCAGTGGCTACAGAAGTGGAAAAGGTCAGTTTTCATTTCAATCCCAAAGAAAGGCAATCCCAAAGAATGCTCAAACTACTGCACAATTGCACTCATCTCACACGTTATTAAACTAATGCTCAAAATTCTCCAAGGCAGGCTTCAGCAATACATGAACTGTGAACTTCCATATGTTCAAGTTAGATTTAGAAAAGGCAGAGGAACCAGAGATCAAAATGCCAGCATCTGTTGGACCATCTAAAAAGCAAGAGAGTGCCAGAAAAACATCTACTTCAACTGTATTGACTATGCCAAAGCCTTTGACTGTGTGGATCACAATAAACTGTGGAAAATTTGGAAAGAGATGGCAATACTAGACCACATTACTTACCTCCTGAGAAATCTGTATGCAGGTCAAAAAGCAACAGTTAGAACTAGACATGGAACAACAGACTGGTTCCAAATAGGAAAAGGAGTTCGTCAAGGCTGTATTTTGTCACCCTGCTTATTTAACTTATATGCAGAGTGGTGGTGATTTAGTTGCTAAGTAGTGTCTGACTCTTGTGACCCCATGGTCTGTAGCCCACCAGGGTCCTCTGTCCATGGGATTTCTAGGCAAGAGTACTGGAGTGGGTTGCCATTTCTTACTTCAGTGGATCTTCCTGACCCAGGAATCAAACCCGGCTCTCCTGCATTGCATGCGGATGATTAACGACTGGGCTTCATATCATGTGAAATGCCAGGCTGGATGAAGCACAAGCTGGAATCAAGATTTTGGGAGAAATATCAATAATCTCAGATATGCAGATGACACCACCCTTATGGCAGAAAGTGAAGAACTAAAAAACCTCTTGATGAAAGTGGAAGAGAAGAGTGGAAAAGCTGATTTAAAACTCAGCATTCAGAAAACTAAGATAATGGCATTTGGTCCCATCACTTCATGGCAAATCGATGGGGAAACAATGGAAACAGTGACAGACTTTATTTTGTTTTGGCTCCAAAATCACTGAAGATGGTGACTGCAGCCATGAAATTAAAAGATGCTTAATC
The DNA here is from genome assembly GCF_963930625.1 of Muntiacus reevesi. Lineage (NCBI taxonomy): Eukaryota > Metazoa > Chordata > Mammalia > Artiodactyla > Cervidae > Muntiacus > Muntiacus reevesi. The sequence goes on from NC_089252.1 coordinate 132,840,335, forward strand.
CTTGGAAGATAAGCTATGACCAGACTAGACATCATTTAAAAAGTAGAGACATTACTTTGCCGACAAAGGTCCATCTAGTCAAAGCTATGGTTTTTCCAGTAGTCATGTATGGATGTGAGAGTTGTACTATAAAGAAAGCTGAGCACTGAAGAACTGATGCTTTTGAACTGTGGTGTTGCAGATGACTCTTGAGACTCCCTTGGTTTGTAAGAAGATGAAGTCAGTCAATCCTAAAGGAAATCAGTACTGAATATTCATTGGAAGATCTGATGCGGAAGTTAAAGTGCAATACTTTGGCCACCTGATGTGAAGAACTGACTCACTGAAAAAGACCTTTGTTCTGGGAAAGATGGAAGGCAGGAGGAGAAGGGGATGACAAAGCATTAGATGGTTGGATGGCATCACCGACTTGATGGACATGAGTTTGAGCAACCTCGGGAAGTTGGTGATGGACAGGGAAGCCTGAAGTGCTGCAGTCCATAGGGTTGCAAAGAGTCAGACACCACTGAGTGACTGAACTGAAATGAAACATTAATAATGTATAAATTGTTAGTCACCCGGTCATGTCTGTCACTTGTGATTCCATGGACTGTATCCCACCAGGCTCCTCTGTCCTTAGGATTCTCCAGGCTAGAATACTGGAGTGGGTAGCCATCCCCTTCTCTATGGCATCTTTGCAACCCAGGGATTGAGCCCCGGTCTCCTGCATTGCTGGCAGATTCTGTGCCGTCTGGGTCATCAGAGTAGTCCTAATACCAGACCATATATTAAATCATCTCATTTTTTGGTTTGTGATGTCAGTTTTAGAAAAGGGTCAGTTTCTAATTTGCATTTATGTGTCAAAAGTGTGTCAACAGACTCATCATTTATCTTTTCCAATAAGAAAATACATGCATATCGCTTTTGAACCAAAACATTGTTACGTTAAATTCTGTTGTCTCATTCTATCATCTGAAATGTACTGTAACCTGGTCCTGAATCTACCAATAAAATATTCTGCTTGTGAAAGGTTTTTTGTCTGGATTTGGGTAGGATAAGATGCCCTTTCATGTTCACTGCAGCAGTAACTGGCCTGTTTGCCTATCAAAGATCAGAAGCAAGATTAATACTATAGACTCTCCATCTGTGGCTCATTTCAAGAGAATGATACTCTGGTAGGGCCCCAGGCCCCAAGGACCTGGAGGGGCTGCCTCCAGGGTACAAAATCTAGATGCAGCTGAGGTCTGTTAGCACAAATGCTCATGAGTCTGGATGCTTAAGGCAGAAGTCTCAGGGTCACCTGAGAAGGACTGTTTTGAAGGAGGTCTGGTGAAAGACTTATCTTTTTATATTCAGTGGCCAGTCTCAGAACTCTGGTGGTGGTGTTGTTCAGTCACTAAGTTGTGTCCAACTCTTTGTGACTCCATGGACTGCAGCACACCAGGGTCCTCTGTCCTCCACTGTCTCCTGGAGCTGGCTCAAATTCATGTCCATTGAGTCAGTGATGCTATCTAACCATCTCATCCTCCACTGTTCCCTTCTCCTCCTGCCTTCAATCTTTCCCAGCATCAGGGTCTTTTTCAATGAGTCAGCTCTTCCCATCAGGTGGCCAAAGCATTGGAGCTTTAGCACCAATCCTTCCAATGAATACTGAGAGTTGATTTCCTTTAGAATTGACTGGTTTTATCTCCTTGCGATCCAAGGGATTTCTGAGAATCTTCTCCAGCACCACAATTTGAAAGCATCAGTTCTTCAGCGTTCAGCCTTCTTTATGGTCCAACTCTCACATCCATATATGACTACTGGAAAAACTGTAGCTTTGACAATACAAATGTCTGTTGGCAAAGTAATGTCTCTGCTTTTTAATACATTGGCTAGATTTGTCATAGTTTTCCTTCCAAGGAGCAAGTGTCTTTTGATTTCATGTATGCAGCACAGAACTCTGGTGTTGCCCACTCTAGTTTAGGATGTGCCTGATTCAGGGCCGGGAGAGGATGCTCCAGGAACACTGAGGGTGTACACCCATGGGGTTTGGGTGGAAGGAAGAGGTGGAGTTGAGGTGTTTCAGGACCCATCCTGGGGGATACCATGGTTTAGTATAAAGTTTATGTTATACATTCTGGTTCCAGAGAGGGCTGAAATATGGACTCAGATCTGTGAACATGAATATAAAAGCATTGTAGGACTTCCCTGGTGGTTCAGTGGTTGAAACTCCATGCTCCCAGTATAGGAGGTGTGGGTTCGATCCCTTGCCAGGGAACTAGATTCCACATGGCTCAACTAAGACCTGGCATATCTAAATACAAAATAAAAGTATTGTGGATAGATGGTCCAGGACCCTTGGTTGGTTGAGAGACTGGGTTAAAAGTGTATATTCTGAACCTGGGGATGTCTTGACAACATTGGGAGAGAAGGTTCTTGCAGAAAAGGTGTTTGGGAGGGATTTTCAGCCTCAGAGTCAGGTTATGTGAAGAAGAGAGGTAGTCGCTGAATGCAGCCTTAAGTGTTGGCTAGGAGCAAGGCTTCCAGAACCCATCAACTATGTAGCAGGCCTGAGTCCCCAAGCCAAGGCACTACTGGGGAAACTCGGCCCAGGAGCCTGTGTCTGACCTTCTCTCCTGGCCCCCAGCTATCCACCCTGGTGCGTGTCTTCCCTCCAACAGGCTCATCTCACCAGGGGCTCTCAACATCAGTGTCAGAGCTCCTAGAACCACAGCTCCACATTGCCCATGGATTTTTCTCACACTTTGTCATCAGCATACACGTGGGGGTGTTTTCATCACAAATTTGAATGAAAATCAACAAGTGAAAGTAGAGAAGATGTTTCAATAATTTGTAGTGTTACTAGATTGAAGCCATTCACAATGTAGCCCTAAATGCACATTTGGTGATATACGAAGGAACTTATGAGCACGGTTAAGTAATAAAATGGGTTATAACAACACAAAAAGATTTTTATCTGAATTTTGAAATGACAAAGAATTAGAATCTAATCACACACAAGTAACACAATATTTCTAAGTGTCAATTTGGGAAGACGACAATAGCATGGAATACGTTTATTCCCCTTAACTCAGCCATTATACTTCTAAAAATCTTTTCAAAGATAAAACAATTGTATTTGTGAGCCAAAGTCTTATTATGGTATAGCAAAGCAGTGATGTCTGTAAAACAAATTGGAAACAATCTATAAGATGTTAAGAGTCATTATCTCAAAGTAGCAGAATGATCAGGAATTTTCAATCTTCTTTTTACTTTTCTAAACTTTCCATATTTTTAAAAGCATATATATCATAATATTTTTAAATTTCAAAATTCTCTATTGTCTGTCAGAAAATAAAAGACATTTTATTTCCTGGACACAGAAGCATAAACAGCAAACTTTTTTTCAAGAAAATAGGATAAAAAAATACATAATACTTTACAATTATGTTTCTGAAAGTTGAACGTTTTAAGTTCAATATAAATGCTAAGTCAGGAAGAATTCTGTCTTAATTTTATTCTTTTGAGACAAAGAGAAAATGCAAATAATGTGACACAAATTGCATTTGCAAAGTTCAAATGTAGATAATTATATATAAAGATAATAAGCATATCTACTAACATTTATTAAACCTTTCTAAGTGATGGGTGATACACTTTGCATAGGCAGCTCATTGAATATTCATACCAATACTAAAACTTTAATACTACTATTAGACCAATTTTACAATTTAAGAAAAACAAAGCTTTCTTGAGGTGTCTCTATAAGCTATGATGCCAACTTTCAAATCTTAGAATTATAAGTCTGCTCTATTAACTACTATTGGTATACAGTTTATTAATTAGGCTTCTTAAGATATTTTAAATATGTTGTTGCCAATAGACAATTAATAACTTGTGACATTGATCTGTTGCACAAAATAAAAATAATATAATAAATATAAATATAATTTTCTTGGCATAAAGCAAAATTGTGATTAAACCTATTTAACTTAAAATACACATAAATATAGAATATGAATCTGCTGCTGCTGTGAAGTCACTCTAGTCAGGTTCGACTCTGTGTCCCTATGGACTGTAGCCCATCAGGCTCCTCTGTCCATGGGATTCTCCAGTCAAGAGTACTGGAGTGGGCTGTCATGCCCTCTTCCAGGGGATCTTCCCGACCCAGGGATCAAACCTGCATCTCTTATGTCTCCTGCATTGGCAGGCAGGTTCTTCACCACTAGAGTACCACCTGGGAAGCCCCTATAACATGATGAGGTGGGCCATACATGATATTTCAAGTAGTATCGTTTGTCTTCTTTGATGAGTGGATGTATGTGTGTTCAGTTATATCTGACTGTTTGTGACCCCATGGTCTGTAGCCCACCTGTCTCCATTGTTCATGGGGTTTTCCAGGTAAGAGTATTGGAGCTGGTTGCCATTTCCTCCTCCAGAAGATTTTTCCAACCCAGGGATCCAACCCACGTGTTCTGTGTCTCCTGCAGTGCAGGTGGATTCTTTATTGCTGAACAATCAGGGAAGTCTCAACTGGTATAAGTGGAAAATATAAAGCTTTGAAGATAATACTCTTGTGCATTTTGCATTAATGCAAAATAAGACAAAACACCACCAAACCTTGTAATATAATTCCAAGAGTTAACAAAAACAGAAATAAAGTCCTTAGAGATCAATGGTAGTCACCTAAGTTCTAATATCCAATCCTCCAACTAATAATCCTCCAAAATTCATTCAAAACAATCAAAGCACAAATAAACCTTCTGTAGCATATACCCTCAGCACAACCAAGAGAAAAATAAAATAACACAAAGTCCAATTTATATGTAAATGAAAGCAATAACATTAAGGACAAGCCGAACTGGCTGAGGAGCCCAAATTAGAGGTCAACAGACAGACCAAAATATGTGTCATTTATTAAACAACAGTAAACTATATCATAAAAAAAGAAAGATTAAGAAAGCTAGTAAGCTACCCAAAGTTCTCTCTCACCTCAAACACAGAATTAGATGGTTCCAGGGAAAACAAATGAGCATTCAAGAACAAGAAAACACACGAACAGGAAAAAAAAAAAAAAAAAAAAATTCAGGCCAACGTCTAACAAATTTACTAAGAAGAAAACTGAAATATCTGAAGGAACTCTGATATTTGGATTTTCCTTGTTCCATGAAGCAAGGAAGCTCTTGGAGGTTAGTGGGGTCACAGGAAACAACTTGAGAAGGTTTATATTGAGAAAACTTGGGGAAAAAACAGTGATCAAAAAATGACTCTGATAGTAAAATACTGAATTAGTGTGAATTCATGACTATATTGTGATAATAAAAAAAGAGAGAAAGTAAGAAACCTATTTGCTACAATTGGATGTGACCACTGCACCATCATCTGATTTCCAAAATCAGTAACTGAAAGAAAAGAACTAAAGTTTCCCCACTTTCCAGGAGGAACTGTATTTCATCAACAGTTGATGATTTTTTTTTTTCTTTTTTCAGATACTGGCAGTATAGAACAATTATTCTTAAGAAAAAAAGAAACAAAAGAAGTAAGACATATAATTTCTCCAGTTTGCTGCCAGGTGGAAATTTTTAAAAGGCAGGGCAGGATATTGCTGCAAGAAATTGAAGAGGACACAAATAGAAAGATATTCTTTCATAATGGATCAGAAGAATTAATATTGCTGAAATGTTCATATTACTCAAAGTGATCTATAAATCAAATATGAATCCTATTAAAACTCCAATGGCAGTTTTCACAGAAATAGAAAAAAAAAAAAAAGCCTTAAAATTTGTATAACACTACAAAGACTTTGAGACCCCAGAATAATCCTAAGAAAGCAGAACAAAGCTAGAGGCATCACACTTCTTAATTGAAACTATGTAACGAAGGAGAAAAGGAAAGATATACCCATTTGAATGCAGAGTTCCAAAGAATAGCAAGGAGAGATAAGAAAGCCTTCCTCAGAGATCAGTGCAAAGAAATAGAGGGAAACAATAGGATGGGAAAGACTAGAGGTCTCTTCAAGAAAATTAGAGATAACAAGGGAACATTTCACACAAAGATGGGCTCAGTAAAGGACAGAAATGGTATGGACCTAACAGAAGCAGAAGATATTAGGAAGAAGTGGCAATAATACACAGAAGAACTATACAAAAAAGATCTTCATGATCCAGATAATCACGATGGTGTGATCACTCACCTAGAGCCAGATATCCTGGAATGTGAAGTCAAGTGGGCCTTAGGAAGCATCACTACGGATAAAGCTAGTAGAGGTGATGGAATTCCAGTTGAGCTGTTTCAAATCTTGAAAGATAATGCTGTGAAAGTGCTGCACTCAATATGCCAGCAAATTTGGAAAACTCAGCAGTGGCCACAGGACAGGAAAAGGTCAGTTTTCATTACAATCTCAAAGAAAGGTAATGCCAAAGAATGCTCAAACTACCGCACAATTGCACTCATTTCACATGCTATCAAAGTAATGCTCAAGGTTCTCCAAGCCAGGCTTTAGCAATACATGAACCATGAAATTCCAGATGTTCAAGCTGGTTTTAAAAAGGCAGAGGAACAAGAGATCATATTGCCAACATCCCCTGGATCATCATAAAAGCAAGAGAGTTCCAGAGAAACATCCAGTTTTGCTTTATTGACTATGCCAAAGCCTTTGATTGTGTGGATCAAAATAAACTGAAAATTCTTAAAGAGATGGGAATACCAGAGCACCTGACCTGCCTCTTGAGAAACCTGTGTTCAGGTCAGGAAGAAACAGTTAGAACTGGACATGGAATAACAGACTGGTTCCAAATAGGAAAAGGAGTATGTCAAGGCTGTGTATTGTCACCCTGCTTATTTAATTTATATGCAGACTATATAATGAAAAACGCTGGGCTGGAGAGAGCACAAGCTGGAATCAAGATAGCTGGGAGAAATATCAATAACCTCAGATATGCAGATGACACAACCCTTATGGCAGAAAGTGAAGAACTAAAGAGCCTCTTGATGAAAGTGAAAAAGGAGAGTGAAAAAGTTGGCTTAAAACTCAACATTCAGAAATCAAAGATAATGGCAACTGGTCCCATCACTTCATGGCAAATAGATGGAGAAAAAGTGGAAACAGTGACAGACTTCATTTTTTTGGGTTCCAAGGTCACTGCAGATGGTGACTGTAGCCATGACATTAAAAGATGCTTACTCCTTGGAAAGAAACTTATGACCAACCTAGACAGCATATTAAAAAGCAGAGACATTACTTTGTCATCAAAGGTCCATCTAGTCAAGGCTATGATTTTTCCAGTAGTCATGTATGGATGTGAGAGTTGGACTATAAAGAAAGCTGAGTGCTGAAGAATTGATGCTTTTGAATTGTGGTGTTGGAGAAGACTCTTGAGAATCTCTTGGACTGCAAGGATATCCAACCAGTCCATCCTAAAAGAAATCAGTCCTGAATGTTCATTGGAAGGACTGATACTGAAGCTGAAACTCCAATACTTTGGCCAACTGATGCAGAGAGCTGACTCATTTGAAATGACCCTGATACAGGGAAAGATTGAAGGCAAGAGGAGAAGGGGACGACAGAGGATGAGATGGTTGGATGGCATCACCGACTCGATGGGCATGAATTTGAGTAATATCTGGGAGCTGGTGATGGACAGGGAGGACTGGCATGCTGCAGTCCTCGGGGTCACAAAGAGTCGGACATTACTGAGCAACAGAACTGAACTGAACAAAGATATAGTAATTAAACCAGTTATTACTGTGACAAAAACTAAAAGCTTCTGCACAATAAAAGAAAATAATCCAACACAGCAGAATAGAGCCCTATTCCTTGAAAGAGATATGGTGGTCTACAATAGTAAGGTGGAAATCTGATAGCTAGGGGAGAGATTTAAAGCAAGGTAGCTAGATAGCAAGATAGAGTTACTGGGTAGCCGTTGAAACTTAGATTTAATCTACAGATGCCGGAACAATATGTCTCTTAGGTCCCAGTATAAAAAGACAGCATGTTTTTAAAAGCTACTAATAATACTGATTATCTATAGAAAACCACTAAATCAAACAAGGCATACACAAATTCATTATCCTTTAAACTGCATTAAAAAAAAAAAGTAAAAATTTGGTTTCAAATTTTTAAGCAGGTGACCATATCCTGATAATATAAACTTACATATAGAACATTGCTCTTTGAAAGTATTAGTCTCACAAATGAGCATAAGTTACTTGAAGAGTATTTGGTTCTATATTCAAATAATGTCTTATTGGTTAGAAATTTACCACTTTGCCTTAAATAACTTCAGAAAGGATTGAAAGTGTTATTCAAAGGTAATGGGTTGATTGCTACAGATCAGTTTTATTTAGAAAAACAAGAACTTTTATTATCATGGCTTGAGTGAATTATTTTCTCAAGTTGATATATCATCTTTATATACCCTAAATGTCACCAGAGATTCATCTGTTAACAACATATGCTACAATATACTTTATATTTTGTAAAAATATGATGGGAAATACTGAACATATTTTGTTTAGCAGATTTACTGCAAGTGTTTTCAAAAACAGTCCCTTTGTCACAAGTTTCTAATACAACACTACTGATTTTGAATACAGTTATGGAAATATGAGGGCTTCCCCAGTGGCTCATCAGTAAAAAAGTCTGCCAGCAATGCAGAAGACTGGAGTTTGCTCCCTGGGCAGAGAGGATCCCCTGGAGAAGAGCATGGCAACCCACTCCAGTATTCCTGCCTGGAGCATCCCATGGACAGAGGAGCCTGGGGGGCTATGGTCCATCTAGTTGCAAAGAGTTGGACACAACTGTAGCAACTATGCAGGCACACACCATGGAAATAAGAAGGTATATTAACCCTACGCTCCACCCCAACTGTATGCAAACTTGGCACTTCTGGTTCAGTAAGACTTCACTGGTTTTTGTTTATGGAAGAATCACATTCCCTTTGGAAGACCCAGGTGCTAAATGTTTATATATATGAAACTACTATAACAAAACATCAAATACACAATTGTATAAAATTATTTTGATATGTCGCCAGACCAGGTAATTCATTATTAAATAGAAAGCAATCATTTCTATAATTCCCATCATCATATATAAATACATGGATAAATATACTCACAGATAAAATGTATATCATATATTCATATATCTCACAAAGAATTTTGGAATTATAGGGTGGCATATACTCCTCTAGCTGTATATACACATAATTATACATATAAAAATATAGCTGTATTCACTGACAATGAAACAGGTAAGTCGTGAGAAGGTACTATTCTTTCTCACTATTTAAAACTGATATTATCCAAGTTTGGTCTTCTCAATTTACCAAGGGCTTCCCTTATAGCTCAGTTGGTGAAGAATTCACCTGCTATGCAGGAGACCCCAGTTGGATTCCTGGGTCGGGAAGATTCGCTGGATGTGGGAAAGGCTACCCACTCCAGTATTCTAGCCTGGAGAATTCCATGGACTATACAGTCCAAGGGGTTGTAAAGAGTCAGACACGAAACGACTTTCACTTCACTCACACCAAGATATACAGCATCTTCTTAATAATCATCTTTCCCTTCTGTAGTATTCTTTCTCACTGCTCCATCTAACATTCTCTTCTTGTCTCCCTTTGCAAACTTTTGACATTACATGACCTCTCCTACAAACATTTTTTGAGCAAAATTCAAAATTTAGATTCTCAGGTAGCACTTCTTCCTGAGTCTAATTCTAAGTTTTCAATGAGGACTATTACCTCTGTGTAGATTTCCCTCTGCCTACTCAAACACCCTGGTGGCTCAGATGGTAAAGAATCTGCCTGCAATGTGGGAGACCTAGGTTCCACCCCTGGGTTGGGAAAATCCCCTGGGGAGGACAAGGCGACCCCCTCCAGTATTCTCGCCTGCAGAATCTCATGGATAGAAAGCGTGGCAGGCTACAGTCCATGGGGTCACAAAGAGTGGGACATGGCTGAGCAACTAACACACACACACTCAAACACCAGCAATCTAGAACTACAGCTGTTTCCCTTCCAGCCTGCTCCACCTATCTGTCTCATTTTTGGTAGACCTAGCTTTCTAATCTCCTAGTCAAATTATCTGGAAAAAAAAAAAAAAAAAAACAAGTCTCCTGGTCTCCCGTAGTCAGAGAACCTTGTCTGCAGACCTCAATTTCTCTCTCACAACCTGCCACAATTTCTCCCGTTCAGTTCGTACTGTCATCATCGAAGTTCAGGTTAATACTTTAACTTTGGAAACAGCAATAGATTACTCGATGGTTTTCCCTACCTTTTCGCTCTTTAGCATGTTTCTAAAATATCAGAACCTAAACTGGAAGAGGATTTCGAAGTATCAGCTCCTAAACCAGAAGTGGTGAGATGGCGCGGCGGCGACGTCAGGATGCGTTTCCAGTCCTGCGGTGTTTAGAAGATGCTTGCTTGGTGAGGTTATTAGAAAAAAAAAAAAAAAAAAGTAACAACAAGGTCCTGACATGCCTCCGGGCAGGCAGAAGTCAAGAAAGCTGCCTGCAAGTCACCTGTGTCATCACAATGATAAAACAATGCCCCCTTGGGTAACTCGGTTAGCAAGGAGGAACAGCCCGCCCTGTTCAGAGCCTAACCAGCCGGTGCATTCAAACACGAACATCCCCACGCTACTGGACCCCAGGACTGATGCAGTGGAAACTGTCTGCCCAAGACAAATTCAGTTGATCTGTTTCAGTAACGCTCTTTGGAAAAAATCAGGGAAGAAGAACCTAATGCCTCTTTCAGAACGATTTTATGTATTCATTTTTCAAGTTGTACAATTAGCTGCACTTTAATTTTTACGCTGCATTTCATAAGAAAGTGACAGTGGGAAGAGCCGAGGAGGTAGAAGGCCTGGGCAGTTCTTTTGGGTCAAAACTACAGTTTCTATATCCATCCTGTTGGACTTCTACTTCCCACTCCTGAGCTAAAATAACCAAAGTTCGTCCTATTTTGTGATGAGTGGTCATCGTCAATAAGTCACGTCAGACTTTTTGCAACCCCTGTTCTTGTAAGAGTAGTTTTATATTGAATTAAAAAAAAATTCTTCTCTATAGGAAATAATGAAATAATTGGGGTCCACTACGGTGGTGGCTCCAGTGCTTCAGGCATTGTCTCCTTTTGCTGCTGTCTGTGCGTGCTGAGGCCGTGAACAATCACCTAGAGTTCAACCAGGAGGCAAAGGGCCAGACGAGAATACATCGCAGGATAGCATCACCTTTCTGGACTGTATGGAAAGCAGAAGCCTCACATCTTTTGCTTGAGGACATTGAAATTCATACAGTTTGTGATTTTGTCCAAAGTCACCTAATTGGAAGAAGCACATTGCAAAGTTGCCACCACAGTGTAATTTGGATTGCTTGAAACTGGAGCTTCAGCAATTGCTACAATAACTTGAGGAAGAAATATTTTGAAACCTTACTAGCTTTATCCAGAGAGGTTCAGTATGGCAACCCAAGGTATCAGGCTGCCAACCCCAGTGTCCTCCCTCTGACTTTTAATGAGGTTAAACTGTTTTCTCATAATGTTTCACTTGTATACAATTCACATCTTTTTAAAATGTAAAGCAAGTGATCACAAATCTATGGCTGAACTAATTTTGAAGTCCTACAAGGCTGACCATCTCTATTGTTTGGATTCATCAGAGTGTGAGTGGTTGTGGGCTATACCACCTTCTCATACACGCAACCCTTAAACTACTGTAACTCTAGTTTGAACACCAGTGGAATAGTTGCAGATTCTTTTGGACAGTTCAGGAAAAAGACCCAAGGAATTAATTTCCCTGGAGAATGGATGGGTGAAAAGGAAGGATCAAGTAAAACTTAATGATAATAACCCTTTCTGGATTTGGGTTCAAAATCTTTGATGAACTACCATACACTATCAGTGGAATGGAGAACAGTTATTAAATAGGACAATACCTTTTTTAGAAAAAAAATTCATACATTTATTGGAACTTTCCATCCAACAAGTCAGATGCTCCTGTGTCTTCAAGTTTTGTCATAGGCTTAAAATCACCTACCTCTGAAAAATTTCAGAGCCAGAAGATTTTTGAAAGTCCTGCTTGAATCATGGCAAGATGATTTGATTTTACTAGGACTTGGTTGAGACAAGACCCAAGCTACTGAAAGTCATATTGTGCGACGATAGGAGAATCCCAGGGGAGCTATATAATTTCCAGATACAAAAGTGTAATTGGCCCTGGGGAAGATAAAGATGGTTCCTGGGGAAATAGAGCAGACCTTCATGTAAGGTCTGTTGGATTCTCTTTTGGAACTCAACATTGAGAGTCATCAGTCTTGCATTAGAGTCACATAAAAGTGGAAACCAATCTGTGTTAGTTTTGGAAGTCTTGCTCCTAATTAGAAAAAATTAGGGATTGAACTATTTAGAAGTACATAAGACCAAGAAGATTACTGTTTGGTGCAACACAGCTTATTTTGTTTCTCAAAGGCCTTACTATAAATTGCTGTGTGTGTGGATGTACTTTTGTACATAATTCCTTTTTCTCCTGAAACTCGGTGTATTCTAAGCATTAGCTTAAGAAAAGTACCAATCTCCACATTTCTTTCTATTTAATCTTTATGGATTTGCTCTCTTCTCTTACCAGTGCTTACATTTTTGGAATTTAATTTTACATCACTATGATGGTACTTTTTTTGATTAAGATTTATCTGAATTTCATTTTCAGTCAAAAACTGTTCATCACTTTTTTAACTCTCACCATTTTATCTATATGTCTCTTAATCAACTTAATAGTTTCTGCTTCTTCATATTGTATTTGTAAGTCTTATTTCCTGTTGGATTCTGAACTTCTTATATATAAAACATTGTTTTGAACTTCTATCATAGTACTTGATTACTTAGTGGAGTTTTTTTTTTTTTAAATGATTGTAAACAATCTTCCCTGGACTTCCCTGGTGGTCCAGTAGCAGTTAAGACTTCCACATCCAAAGCAGGTGATGTGGGTTCAATTCCTTGTCAGGGAGCTAAAATCCCACATGCCTCACAGTCAAAAATCCAAAAGGTAAAACAGAAACAATATTGTAACAAATTAAATGAAGACTTTAAAAATGGTAGGTGGCTCAGATAGTAAAGAATCTGCCTTCAGTGCAGGAGATCTGGTTTAGATCCCTGGATCAGGAAAATCCCCTGGAGAAGGGGATCTTCTCCACTCCAGTATTCTTGCCTTGAGAATTCCATGGACAGAGGAGCCTGGTGGGCTACAGTCCATGAGGTCGCCAAGAATCAGACATGACTAACTAACACATGTATACACATCACAAAAGTCTTAAAGAGAAAAAAAGCAAAAGCTTCTACTTTTTGTTGTGTGTGTGCATTGTTGCTTATGGAAGAAACTAACAACATGTGAATATTTACATTTCTTTCTCACAGCACAGCATCAAAAAAGTTTTGCCTAAGAGCTTCACTGCTATGACCCAGACCTACAATGTAATCTCTGGGCTCTTTGGTTGCAGAAATGCAAATAAGCACACTAAACTTAACTTTTTCCATTACCAAAGAACCAGACTCTTTAATGCTTGTTTTTATAATTTATTTGAGAAGTGAAGATAATGACATTTAATAGTTTTATTATTTAATGGATTAAAATATTTTATATGCAAGATATATAAAAGTTTTGGGGGACATTTAATGTAGCAGAAAAAAAATTAATCTTGACACTGTGAACACTTAGAAGACCAGTAGCAAAATAAATGACTTGTGCTCGGGAACCTCCAACAGATGTATTCTGATCTGTTGCTTATCAGAACTCAAGATATGGTACAAAGTTTTAGAAGGCATGCAATATGGGAACTGATATTCATTGAACTTATGGGACTATCTATTTATCTTTACTACTTCACATGGGGCTTCCGTGGTGGCCCAGATGATAAAGAATCTGCCTGCAATGTAGGAGACCTGGGTTCAATACCTGGGTCAGGAAGATCCCTTGGAGAAAGGAATGGCAACCCACTCTAGTACTCTTGCCTGGAGAATCCTATGGACAGTGGAGTCTGGCGGGCTGCACTCTATAGGGTCACAAAGAGTAACTAACACACACACTTCACATATCTGGATACATATGTACAGGAATAAAGATTCTTTGTGACATTATGAATATCTATTATTGACCTCAAATCATTGCTCATGGAGGCACATAAAGTGTTGGTTATACAAACTTCTTTACATTTCTTCTTGGGAAGACACTCTGGGAGAATCTTATGTTTGTTTTCATTAACTTAAGAAAATCCTTTCATTTGGTAAAGAATTTATGCTGATACAAAGTGACAAGTGAATTATTACACAGTAGAACCATTTGCTTAGAGTGCATATGTTTATGCATATTATCATGTTTCTGGAATGTTTACTGGATTATATTACCTGGACAAACCACCAGATGTTAATGAGCTCAGTTCTCTCCCTCCAGTTATTTAGGGTAAAATCATGCTTCCCAGTGCAAACTATTCCATGGCCCATAAATAAAAAGATGGAAGAAAGCAAAACCATATTCCTACCTATCTGAATGAATGTGACTACATTAATCTCCCCCAGGGCACTATTAAGCTTATAATTATATTACATTTAATAATCTATTTAAAAATCAACAGAATAGTTGATTTAAATTTAATAGTCTATTTAAAAGTCTATTTAAAAATCTATGTAATAGTCTATTTAAAAATCAACAGAATGCAAAAGTCAATGACATTCTTCACATCACATGGGCTTGTATCCAGTACTTAACCTCCTGTCAGCAAACATGGGAGTCTTGCAGTCAGCTGTTCCTCTGTCTGACACGTGCCATGACGCGCATCTGACTTGCTTGGCTTGCCTTGTTTAATGTGTGCTCAGTTTGTTTTCCTACGTTGCTTTGTGGACGGCTACACATGACCTTAGGGCAGCATCCGATACTTTCGAGTGAACTGAAAAGAAGGTTGCTGACAGAACAAAAGCTTCAGTACCCCATGAAAATGTAGAGTCTTATAAAACATGATTATCATGTTTTGTACAAAAGGTTCAGATATTCTGATATTGATAGGAGCAAATGTAATTGTTTCTTCCATTTATTTATTTATTTTTTTAACAATCCCAAGTTGTACTATCCATGTGTAGCTATAGGTGGTAGTGAAGTGGAAAATTATAGAGGCTAGATGATTCCGTTGGGGTCACAATGATGACCAGCAAGATTTATTTCTTGGTTCCTTTAAGCTTCAGTGCAGATAGAAAATGTGTAACATTGATAGGCTGAAGGTTTTCTGCCACTAACTATAAAAATAGCAAAACTTGAGATGAGGGTTGGGAATAAAGAGCAGTCATTTTCAACACTAAAGCTAAGACATGTACTTAATTTACCAATGTCTCTTACAGATTTCTAATTTCTTTTCATTGAGCTAGAAAAGGTCTGACTAGAGTAGAACCAATAAAAACAAACGGAACTAGCTAGAGAGAATGCAGGAGTTAGTGCTAAGGAAAGGTACAGCTTTGAAAGCTGGTTTAAGTCACAATGAGGAAGAAAAGAAAAATGATAATGATGGTGATAACTAATTCATTCAGAGGGTTGTGAGGTATATTGCATTTAATCTTCCACAAAATTCATGAGGTAGATAAGAATATATTTACAGTCATTCTTACATTTCAAATAAGAGAACCGAGGATTAGATAAAGTTCTGTGTCCAGGTACACTATTGAGCAAGTATGCTGTATGGGTATGATAAATGATAGATTTTCTTTCTAAATCTGTAACTTTTAATGCTTTCCAGTCTGCTCAAAGAGTTCATCTGAGAGATGTAAAAGGTGCTTCCAAATCAAGTTAAAATTTGGATAAAGCAACACTCGAGGAATATTAATGATCATATTCCTGTCACTAGTACATAAGATGATTATTTTTCCCCCAGAGGAATTGTACAAACATTTATACACTGGTATAGTATAAAAGATTATAGTATGTTGTCTCAATAAAATTGCCACACATTTTTGTATGCCAATGTATCAGGTAAACTTTAACTTGAATTTAGTAATACCAAATGCCAATGGTAGATTTCCAGGTGATCCAGTAGTAAAGAATTGACCTGCCAAGCAGGAGACACGAGTTTGATCTCTGGGTGGGGAAGGTACCCTGGACAAGGAAATGGAAACTCATTCCAGTATTCTTGCCTGGGAAATCCCATGGACAGAGGAACCTGGTGGGCTATAGTCCATGGGGTCACAAGAGTTGGACATAACTTAATGACTAAACAACAACAACAATATGATATATGGACAAATATTTTTTATTTAAATAATGCACTGTATTAGAAGAGCAATTGCTTTTCTCTTTGAGAATTATTTTTATTAAGCTTGTTATTAAATTCTAAAATCAGAATGATTAAGTATATTATACATAATTCATCACCAATTTATTTATTCTTCTTTCAAACATGGAGTTCAATTACGTACCAGGGATGTATACTAGGCACAATGACTGCAAATTCATATCTAGCTTAACTAGAAAAGAAAACAAAACAAAATAAAACCTTACAGAGGGAAATGCAATAGAAAACATATGATGTGGATAGAAATACTTTCCTGATAGCTGGTATCAGGAATTTTTAGAAACATCCTAAGTGATTGTTTGATCTATGTTGCCCTAGATGTTAAATATTGCTTTGACCTTTCAATATTTATTTATATTTCAGTATGCACATGACATTGTGATAGAAAGAAAAGATTAATATGCCCATGTTTTTGCACCACTTTTTAGTGTAAGGTAAATGGAAGGAAGACGTGCCAAAATTCAATCCATAAAATATTACATGTATGACTTTAGAAAAAAGTTGCTCAGTTGTATCTGACTCTGTGGCTTCATGGAATGTAGCCCACCAGGTTCCTCTGTCCATGGAATTTCCCAGGCAAGAATCCTAGAGCCAATTGCCATTTCATGCTCCAGGGGATCTTCCCTACCCAGGGATCTAGCCTGCATTGCTTGCATCTCCTGCATTGGCAGATGGGTTCTTTACCACTAGCGCCACCTGGGAAGCCCATGACTTTAGAAATGTGTACAAATTACAGTAGAAACACAAAAGACGGGAGGAAGGGAGGTGTGCTGTTTACTTTGGAGTGGTATCTTCAGAAAATATCCCATAGAAGAGGTGACAGGTAACAGGATAAGGGTGGGGAAGATTCCAGGAAAAGGCCAAGCAGAAAGCAGCTTGTAGAGTATAACATTTCTGTTTTATGAACCTGTCTTCCTTTTATAAAAAATAACATTTATTTATTGTTGGCTGTGCTGGGTATTCTTTGCTTTGTGAGGGCTTTAGTTGTTTCATGATATGTAGACTCTTTCCAGACCAGAGATCGAACCTGTGTCCCCGAACTGGCAGGTGGATGCCTAGCCACTGGGCCACCATCCCTCTGCACCACCAAAGTCCCTGAAGTTGTTTTCTTTTTTCTTAAAATTGTACTAACATCTTCCCTGGTGGCTCAGTGTAGAGAATCTGTCTGCCAATTCAGGAGTTGCCAGTTTGGGAAGATCCCCTGGTGAAGGAAGGTAGGAAAGATCCCTTGGAGAAGGAAATGGCAACCCATTCCAGTATTCTTGCCTGGGAAATCCCATGGACAGAGGAGCCAGTGGGTTACAGTCCATAGGGTTGCAAAGAATTGGACAAGACTTAGCGATTAAACAACAATATTCAAATTGACTTTAAGTTTGAGCAATCAAGTTGGACTTTATATTAAGTACTACAAAACTCAGTCCCTCTTTTGTAACTTTGGATTTTCTAGAATCAAGAAATCTGTTTGTAAAAGTCTACAAGCAATAAATGCTGGAGAGGGTGTGGAGAAAAGGGAACCCTCTTACACTGTTGGTGGGAATGCAAACTAGTACAGCCACTATGGAAAACAGTGTGGAGATTTCTTAAAAAACTGGAAATAGAACTACCATATGACCCAGCAATACCACTTCTGGGCATACACACTGAGGAATCCAGATCTGAAAGAGACACATGCACCCCAATGTTCATTGCAGCACTGTTTATAATAGCCAGGACATGGAAGCAACCTAGATGCCCATCAGCAGATGAATGGATAAGGAAGCTGTGGTACATATACACCATGGAATATTACTCAGCCATTAAAAAGAATTCATTTGAATCAGTTCTAATGAGATGGATGAAACTGGAGCCCATTATACAGAGTGAAGTAAGCCAGAAAGATAAAGACCAATACAGTATACTAACACATGTATATGGAATTTAGAAAGATGGTAACGATGGCCCTATATGCAGGGCAGAAGAAGAGACGCAGAAGTACAGAACAGACTTTTGAACTCTGTGGGAGAAGGGGAGGGTGGGATGTTTCGAAAGAACAGCATGTATATTATCTGTAGTGAAACAGACCACCAGCCCAGGTGGGAGGCATGAGTCAAGTGCTCGGGCCTGGTGGGCTGGGAAGATCCAGAGGAATCGGGTGGAGAGGGAGGTGGGATGGGAGACCGGGATGGGGAATTCGTGTAACTCTATGGCTGATTCATATCAATGTATGACAAAACCCACTGAAAAACAAACAAACAAACAAACAAACAAACAAAACTGTACCCAATGTTCAAATAGGATGTTATCCGTTGTTTATGGCCACTTGAAGCCATAACTGGATATTTTTCAGTTCATGAACTTGTTTATGATGGTTATAACTTTAATGCAGTTTGGAGTTTTCAAAGGTAATTGCCAATGAACTTTGGTTCTTGTATATACCCATCTGAAAGTAACTTAAAGGTCACTTCCTTGTCAAGAAATTTAAGGAATGAAAATTTTGTTTCTCTATCTTAAAAACTCTTCTGGAGTGAAAATGTCGTATATTATGTGTCAATAAATCACCTATTATCTTGTATAATATTATCTTTCATCTAAGATCTGTAAGTATTCTCTTCTACTTATTGTTCTTAAATACACATAAAACTTTAAATTAAAATGCATAGAGAAAAATCTTAAAGAACTACAATAAAATATTAATACTAGCTGTATGCACTTCATACAAATTATGTATGATTGTTATTTTCTTCCTTATATTCTTCTGTATTTTTCAGTTTTGTTAGTAGGCTATAATATATTTGTTTAAAAATCACATAAAATTCTACATATATTTTAAAAATTATGCAAAATAGTGTGAAGCAAAAATATTAGATGGAATTAGTTCTAATGGCAAAGGTTGAATGTTTTCTGAGCCTAAGAATGTTTCTTTTTTTCTTTTCATGTGTTGTAACACTACTGCTCATATATGAATTTTATGGGACATAAACTTTTCACTTTTATAAAAACTTATTACTATAGTCCAGTGCCTAAAAGGACAACTTAGGCCATAAGTTTCTGTCATACAGATTGATAAATAATTTCAGGTTGACTAAAGTGATAATGTAGATATAAGAAGACAAATATATTTGTCCTATATTAACTGTCCTGTAACCTGGTCATGGTGAAATTGATAGCCATTTCCATAGTTAAATGCTCAACTGGGAAACCTGTGGCCTAGGGATATTTTTAGCCATGGTATAATTGACATTTTAAAAAATGTATTTTAAAGTCTCAATTCCCTTTATCCACCTTGTTGTCAGAAGTCTTAACAATTTAAAATGTATCAGTTTATTTTTTTCAATTCCCAGACCCTTAAGGTAAGGATTAAGTCTAATAATATTAGCAGTTGTATGACAATCTTGGTTCATTTGATTTACTCTCACGTGGAAACAGAATCAAGACTTTGTCTTTTCCCCTCAGTTACTGATTTCTTAAAGTAGATTGTTAGGTAATTTTTAAAAAAGAAGTAAATGAATTTAAAAATAGCCATGTTAACCTAGATTAATTATCAGTTCCTTAAATATAATTTTTAAACCAACTTTTTCATCTTCTCTCTTTTTTATTCTTCCATGGTATGAATTAATTTATTGATTAGGAAGCTACAGCCTGAATACATAATGAAAATTCACATGAAAAACACATTTTAGAATGAAATTAAGAGTTTCAATAGTGAAAACCCAATTTTCCTGTGTTCAATCTTGTCATCTTTTTGCATTATTTCCCACATGTACTCCAAAGATCACTGATTCTTAGAACTGTGAAGATAATCAAATAAAATGAAATAATTGTATAAAATATGTTTCTTCAAGGCTAATGTCTAGTTCTCTCATATTAACATAGTTATATTCTATATTCAGAAGCAAAAGATATTGTTAGAGAATTAAGTAGCTTTGAATATGTACCATTATTGAAAAATTCATACCATAATATTTTCATATGTTGTTTCAGGAATTATATACTTTATAGAGGAAAACAGGCTATTAATGTAAAGTTAAGAAAAAGCACTAAAAGAATTATAAATGTTAGGGAATTATATGAATGGCAATGTGCTACAGGACTTTCTACAAGCATTATCTATTTTAATCCTCCTAAGGCTCTAGTAAGTGGATACCATGATATTAATTTTTCAATCAAGAAAAATATCAGGCTTTAGGGAACATTTAATAAACTTGTCCTGGGTCACATGTTTGCTGAGATTCAAGCCAAAGCTCTGACTTTATATATTATGCTCAAACATTGTACTATCTTGTTTCTGTTCATATCGTGACAGTGATTCATTATCAACTAGATTCTAATGCTTAGCTTTCCGGTACAAAATAAAGTATACATTCATATGACAAAAGATACTTATGCATAAGTTTCACCTGCCAAACTAACCCATGGTAGTAAATGGCAATGACTAATTAGGAGGAATAATGTACTCAGCTATGATGGCATGTTTATGTCACTAGTGCTGAAATGTCATGTTTTTGCTAATATAAAAATAAAAACAGGACTTCCCTGGTGGCACAGCAGGTAAGAATCTGCCTATCAGTAGACCTGGGTGCAATCCTTGGTCAAGAAAGGTTCAACATGCCACGGAGCAGCTAAGTCCATGTGCCACAACTGCTCAGTCTGCCCTCTGGAGCTGGGGAGTCACCACGAGTGAGTCTGTGCGCCTAGGCCTGTGCTCTGCCACAAGAGAAGCCACTGCAATAAGAGTAGCCCTTGCTTGCCACATCAAGAGAAAGCCCGTTTGCAGCAATGAAGACCCAGCGCTACCAAAAACAAATAAATAAGTAAAAATAAATCAAAATAAATTCTAAAATATTTCAATAAACAAAGGAAATGTTCAGGCCCCAGCATAAGAAATGGGGATAGAGAGAGAGCCTTTCATTTTGAAAGGAGTACTTTCATTTTTCAATGATGCAGATAACGCAAAGATATACACAAATAGAAGCAGTGAATGCCCTCCTTTGCCACGCCCCTAAATTCCAGATGAAGATAACCATTCCCCCCCCAACCCCAACCAGGTAAGTTAATTTTCCAGGGCCTTTTCTTCTACACACACACACACACACACACACACACACACACCACCTACCTTCTTCTTAAAATAACACATATACTGAGTCATTATATGTACTAACTTGTTTTTTTAATCTTTCATATATGATGGAAATTCTTTCATATACAGTACAAGTAGGGTACTTTTTTCTTTTATATAGCTGAACAGTCTAGTTGAAACACTTTATCTTATGACCCTTGCCTTATAAATATATTTGTTAGCTATTTCCAAATATTCCCTATTATAAAAAAATGCTACAGTAAACATTTGGGTTATATAGTTTTGTGCATAATTTTTGGATATAATCTTATAAGTGAAATTCTGTGTCAAAGGGTAGGTGCACTTATGATAGATACTGCCAACTTCTTTTAACCTTGTAATATATTTCTGTGTATTAAATGTAACACATTTAGAACTGGTTCTGTGTTTATTGTCAGCATTTCAAATAGACCTCACCACCTCCCAATAATTTAAGCAGATCTGTGAGATTGTTGTTGACAGCTTAGTTAAATAAGCTTTCTTAGCTCTTCTAGTCTGTGTGATTTTAATTCCTCCAGAGCCAGAGACATTACTGAAAGGGGTCCTTTTAATTAAGGTGGAAACAACAATGCATTTGTGTATGGTAGCATTTATTAAGTAGACTGATTTTTCACAGAAAATGTGCATGTTTCATAAAACAGTTTAGAATTTTTTGATGCCCTATGGCCATAACCGCTTTCACTATAATTTTTCAGAGGTTTGGCTAATTCTAAAATTCATCTCATTTTGCTAAGTTTATCTTTGAAATAATAGTTTAGGCTTTAATGTACTCAATTTTCCTAGAGATATATTATACATGTGCAGTAATAACTCATCAATATAAAATATTGTAGATATGAATGACTTATAATTAAGATAATATTTGATTTTATACATTATCCAATGACTTAAAATATTTAAATTTTCCAGCCTTTGAAAGCTAGTGTATCTAGGCCAGAAAGCATTAAATACATGTTAAAACTGACCCATCAACTGCCATCTTTAAAGAATGCCTTGTAGTTTTCATATCACTTTCCACACTCCTTTTTCTCATCTGCCTTTTTAAAAAAATTATTTATTTTAATTGGAGGCTAATTACTTTACAATACTGTAGTGGTTTTGCCATATATTGACATGAACCAGCCATGGGTGTACATGTGTTCCCCATCCTGAACTCCCCTCCCACCTCCCTCCCCATCCCATCCTTCAGGATCATTCCAGTGCACCAGCCCTGAGCACCCTGCGTCATGCATCAAACCTGGACTGGCGATCTGTTTCACATATGGTAATAAATATGTTTCAATGCTATTCTCTCAAATCATCCCACCCTCGCCTTCTTCCACAGAGTCCAAAAGACTGTTCTGTACTTCTGTGTCTATTTTGCTGTCTCACATATAGGGTCTTCATCTTTCTTAAAACAAATTTGACGATATCACTCCCAAGCATGAGATAGTTCATGACTTCATTTGCTGATGATGCAGAGTTCAAATTTTTTTGCAATTTATTGAAAGCTCTTGTCACTTTCTCTGGCCCTTCTCTACAGTTGACAGCATTCCATCTTATGACCATGTACTACATCTGTTCAATTTCTCCTACTCCCCACCCCAGCAGCTCAAGCGATGCTTCCCCTATGAAACAGTGTGAGATTCCTCCCTCTTTTAGGTAGAAGTAGTCAGTACTATCTATGGGTCATCTGTGAAACTAATGTAATTATCTATTATATCATGTTTAACATTTCATTGCAAGGATTTCTTTACACAGTATTTTTTTCTAACAGATTGCGGGTTTCTTCCAGTCAAGGAAACTGTCTTCATATTTACTTTATTTAGAAAAAGGTATACCTTAGAAACATTCCCCAACATTTTGGATGGATTTTTAATAAATGAACTTGCCATTTGAGAATGCAGACAAAAACATCTCTAATTAAAATTTGAATAATCCTTAGTGAAACTATAAGGAGTATGATTCTAACTATAAGACACTATTTTACTATTCTGTTTATTATGCTGTCTCCAGAAGTGTAGGTGGGAGTTTGATCCTGCTAGGAGATTCTGGAGGTTAGGAGTTAAGATCATTGCATTAAAACAAAAGCTGTAGTGAAGGAAAGAAGAAAAAATCCATATCGTAGCTAAAAGAAATGACCAAAGACTCTTCACTGCACACCCTCATTTATGTATATTTTTACTTTTCATGTAACTATTATGAAAGTTTACTGTTATTATACCTTTTATCATTCACACTGGTGTATCAAACACTATATTTTCAATTTTCTTATTATTTTCTGTAGCATTTAACATAGTGATAGTCATATGATTGGCACTTACAAAAGACCTTTAAGAGACATAACTAACTAAAGCCATATCCGACTCTTTGCGATCCCATTGAATTCTTCAGGTCAGAATACTGAAGTCGGTAGCCATTCCCTTCTCCAATGGATCTTCCAAACCCAGGAATGGAACAGGGTTCTCCTACATTGCAGGCAGATCCTTTACCAGCTGAGCTACCAGGGAATCCCAATTAAAGGCAAGAAGTATCAAAATGCCTGATGAACACTACAGGCAGATAATATCCAAATTTATATATTAATATAACCATCACGTTGAGCTTTTAGTAAGGGTCAAGCTCTGTGTTAAGAATTTTGTGTGTTGTCATTCATCTGATTTTCACAACAAATCTCTGAGATAGGCACCATTATTATTTTTTTTATTTTACTTATGTGGAAACAAGTTTATTGAAGTTAAATGACTTTCAAAGATATATCCCCTGAAGGAGTGCATGACAATCCACTCCAGTATTCATACCTGGGGAATCCCATGGACAGAGAAGCCTGGTGGGCTACAGTCCACAGCATCTCAAAGTCGGACATGACTGAAGCGACTTAGCACTCATGCACACACAAAGAAATGTCTATCACCAGGAAGTGATAGAGATAGGAAGGACTCAACTCAGAGGAAGTGGATTTCAGAGCCCACAATCATAACCACCTGCATTCTTTCTACTTTAAACTTGGAAGGAAAGGTATTTTCTGGTTATTTCAGCAATAGAATGCCATACACTAAAACTTTTACTTTGCACGTTTTTGAGACTGAAGATTAATTTAGGAAATGACAAATGAATTAAAATCAGAAAATAGGTTTAATGAATTAGTCCCTAAATGCAGGGTGTGTGCCTGCATGCTCAGCCGTGTCAGACTCATTGTGACCTCATGGATTGCAGAGTTCCAGGCTCCTCTGCCCATGGGATTCTCCAGGCAAGAATACTGGAATGGGTTGCCATTTCCTTCTCCAGTGGATCTTCCCAACCCAGGGATGGAACCTGCGTTTCCTATGTCTCCTGCCTTGGCAGGAGAATTCTTTACCACTGAGCCACCTGCGAATCCCCTCTAAATGCAGAGACATAGGGAAATCACTCTAAATGGAATATTGACAGTGGATGAGTAATCGAGAGACCATTTTACATAGGAAAAATCCCATGGACCAAGGAGCCTGGTCAGCTGCAATCTACAGGATCGCAAAGAGTCAGACATGATTGAGCAACTGAGCACACACATGCAAACACACACACACATGCTTTTTGAAATCAAATGATATAAATGGGAAAATATGATCTCTTAGTTCCTGAAGATTATCTCTATTTTTATTGGAATACTTAAGTAGCTTTCTCTATAGTAAGTTTGTAAATACACAGGGAGGCAGACAAACTGGATTTAAAAAAATCAAAGTTCCAGTGTAACTTGTGTTTATTTTTTTCATTTTCATAGAAGTTTAAAATATTATAAAACCAGTTTGAACAATCCAAAGCTTCAGTACATTATTTTGTTCTGTATCTAGGAATTTTTTATGAAATAGTCTGCTATATGATATTTCTTTAAAATAATTTTATTCTAATTTAATTTGAATATGTTCATTGTTATACTCGTGAAAGGTCTCTGAATGTAAGGCCTCTTTACATAATGCACTCACTTATTTTCAATAGTCAAATTTTAATATCAGAATTACATCTCTGGAAAGTGATCTTTAGAATCATATAGTTGAGTATTTTTATTCAGATAAGGTTAGGTGAAGAATTACAATGATCTGTTTTTCTGTGTATTCATTCGCTTGTGTGTCACATCACATTCTTGTTTTAATTTTTCATTTATTAATTTAAGTGTCACATGGATAAACCATGAGGATGCAAATATGAATGTAATATTTTTCTCAAAAAGCTTAGAGTGTCAATAAAGAGATTTTAAATTCTAATTAAGTATCTAATTAAACTCAGCCTAAAAATGTATCTCTGTTTAGCAGGGCTAGAAAGGAAGAACATTGATCCTATCGGGGGGAACCTGTAAACACAATAAGGTAACCAAACCACTCAAAGTTTGCTACATGCATCTGAGAGGTAATATAGTCAAATACTGACAATAAAGATGGGAAACAGAATCCTTGTCACAATCTTACTATGAGTTAGTCATGGAGTTACAGACAGTACTGCCTTTAAAATATATATTATTTTCTACAAGAAAATTGTCATGCACATGTTCAGTATGTGTCAGTGTTCTGCTGGGAGTTGGAGACAGATATTAACAAAAATAAAATTGTTTTTAACTTACTACAGCATACTATCTGTAGAAGCCAGTTTCTGTAGCCCACCATCTCTACCTGGATGTACAGATATTTGCAACTTGGCATGTTCTATTAGATAAAATGAATTCATTTGCTGCCCTTCTCCTCATCTCTGGTTATCTGTGTTCTTGGGCTTGCTGTCTTATTTTGGCTAATGACAACACAATACCTCTTCACTGCTGCCTGAAGGAAAAAAATCTCAGCATCATCCCTAACTCTTCCTCTGTTGCCCTCACTTATGACACATGCCATCACACATGTTGTAAGTAATCAAGTTCTATCAATTCTCTCAGAAATGTCTGACATTTTTTGCTAATATTTTTACCATTTTTCCCCCTGACTCTCCTACCCACCCCTAGAATATAAGTCCCTTGAGAGCAAAGACCTTAACTGTTTTATTCACTGCAGTACACCTAGTTCATTGAAGAGTTCCTGGCATACAGTAAGCTGTCAACAAATATCTGTTATATGATAAAATTAATTCCTAATTCCAAAAAACATAACAATATTTTTGGAGGATCATTATCTGCCAGGAATAGAGATATGTGCTTTGCAAAGATTTTCTATTTAATCCTCAGAATTACTCTAGAATAGATTGGCTTAACAAGGTTGGTTGGACTCAAATGCCCATGTTGATAGCTATAGGGTTTTATTTAACCAGGGCTTCCCAGGTGGCACAAGTGGTCAAGAATCTTCCTGCCAGTGCAGGAGACATAAGAGACTCAGGTTTGATCCTTGGGTTGGGAAAATCCCCTGGAAGAGGAAAATAGCAACCCACTCCAGTATTCTTGTCTGGAAAATTCCATGGACAGAGGAGCCTGGCGGGCTACAGTCCATGGCATTGCAAAGAGTCAGACATGACTGAGCACACAGAGTTTAGTTTTTCTTAATTGCCCTTCTGAGGCAGGAGATAGATGGGCCCCAGGATGAGTGACTTTTGTCCACTGTGGAGAGATACTCCAAAATAGCAGGAGGGAGGAGAAGCTGAGCTCTGCTCAGGTAAGAGATCACATATTTCTCATTCTGGAGGTCATGGAGACCTTCCTGACTACACAAGTGCAGAAAGTCTCCTTGGTGATCAATAGGGAGAAGGTATCACATCATAGTAAGTGATGCCAACCTCCCCATAGCCCTCTTGGCTATAATCAATCTTGGCTAAGAGATATGTGTGTACAAATGGGAGGACCCTGAGATGTACCAGATACAGACACAGAATCAGGCAAAGCAAGATGACTGGCCAAAGGAAATTGGAAGGAATGCTCCATAAATCAATTCAAACTACCACTAGATCTTGACTCTCTCCCTCCCTCTCTGTCTAGTCAAGGTTATGGTTTTTCCAGTGGTCATGTATGGATGTGAGAGTTGGACTATAAAGAAAGCTGAGCACGCAAGAATTGATGCTTTTGAACTGTGGTGTTGGAGAAGACTCTTGAGAGTCCCTTGGACTGCAAGGAGATCCAACCAGTTCATCCTAAAAGAAATCAGTCCTGAATGTTCATTGGAAGGACTGATGTTGAAGCTGAAACTCCAATATTTTGGCCACCTGATGGGAAGAGCTGACTCATTTGAAAAGATCCTGATGTTGGGAAAGATTGAAGGCAGGAAGAGAAGGGGATGACAGAGGATGAGATGGTTGAATGGCATCACCTACTCAATGGACATGGGTTTGGGTAAACTCCTGGAGTTGGTGATGAACAGGGAGGCCTGGTGTGTTGCAAAGAGTTGGACACGACTGAGCAACTGAACTGAACTGAACTCCCTCTCTAAGCCCACCCATGTGTCTATCCACAGGCATCCTTTTTATCTCCTAATAAATACCTAAACCTTGCTTCACCACTTTGGCTTTTTTTTGGTGGAAATTCATTTCTACACAGCTGATGGGCTAGGATGTTGTCACTGGCCACTGACCCCTTGTGGCCTAGTGGCTAGGACTCAGTGCTCTCCCTGCCATGGCCTGACCTCATTCTCTAGCGGGGAACCAAAATCCTGCTTTAACTCCTTCAGCCGAGGTCACTTGAGATCACTTTTACAGTATTATGATCTATAAGAAATATATCTTTGGTCTTTGTTCACAGTTCCATGCTTAAATCTCCCCAAACCTTTGGCATTTCCTAAGTGCTAAAAGCTTTAAAATGTCTCTTGTATTAATAAGGTGAGTTGAGGAATGCACTAAAGATGGGAGCTGGTTGCCAGGAGAACCAGCCATGTGATTAGAGGGTTGGAAATTTCAGTCCCACCTCCAGACCTCCTGGGAGATGAGAGGGACTGGAGGTTGAATCAGTTACCAATGGCCAATGATTTAACCAATCGAGCCTTTGTAATGAAGCCTTTAAACTAACCCAGAAGAGGGGTTCAGAGAATTTCCAGGCTGATGGACATGTGAGATGCTGGCAGAGTAGCACACCTGGAGAAGGTATGGAAACGTTGCATCCTCTCCCTGTATCTTGTTCTAGATATCTCTTCATCTGTATTAAATCCTTCTGTATCAATCTGTATTAAACTGGTGATCTAGTAAGTGAAATGATTTTCTGAATACTGAGCCATTTTACAAATTAATCAATCCTGGGAAGGGGAATTGGGAACCTTTGAGCTTCAGTCAGTTGGTTAGAAGCATAGGTAAGAATTTGGGCTTGCGACGGGCATCTGAAGTGGTGGTAGTAGGGGTGAGGTGGGTATTGTGAAGTAGTGTGAGCCCTCAGCCTGCAGGATCTGATGCTATTTCCCAGTAGACAGTGTCAGAATTAAGTTGAATTCTTGGACAATCTGCTGGTGTCTGAGAATTGTTTGATGTTATGAGAAAAGCACCCCATATCCTTCAACACACATAAACCTTGGAATTGGGTCCAGGAGTCTAAAAGACCCACCAACATCCGTTCACTTATACAGTTCATCAAACATATTGTTATAATAACATTATTTTTCTAAAGATTTATTACAATTCTGCTTTTTTGTTTAAAACCTTTGAATGATTTTTACCTCCTTGATATTTCATGTGAGGTGCATTGTAACTGGGCTACTGCCTGCATTTCTAGTCTATTTTTCCGGGATTACTTTCTAACAATTAATATTATGGCTATGAGGGTCTACTCCCTAAATTATGCCACTTACCTTATCATCTGTGCCCTATCATTGTTTCTGTTGTTTTCTGTGCCTTGAATTACTTTCTCCTTGCCTGCTTAATTGCTTCCTAACTCTTAGAAAACAGGTGACTCAGTGTTAAAGAATCTGCCTACCAGAGCAGGAAATGCAAGAGATGAGGGTTTGATCCTTGGGTCAGTAAGATCTCCTGGAGGAGGAAATGACAACCCACTTCAGTATTCTTACCTGGAGAATCCCCTTGACAGAGAAGCCTGGTGGGCTATAGTCCATGAAGTCACAGAGAGTTGGACACAACTGACTGACTGAGCATATGCCTTGTTAATTAGCCCCAATTCACCCTTAAAATTCAACTCCAAATCTCATCCTCATTTGCTTGAAAGAGATACTGTGGAAGCTAGATACACCTGAATTTGCATCCCGGATTTTCTACTACTGGCTGTGTGATTTTAGGCAAGGTCGTAATCTTCAGGCGCTTCATTTTAAAACTGGCACATTAGCAACTTAGTTTAAGGGTTATTTCTTTGATTATAGGAGAAAACAAAGCAAATGGAACTTGGCACATACCCCAGAAAAGTCCTTTAGATCAATTCTGTACCCCAACAGAATGAGTTGAATAAACCGCTCCCATTTAGTTCATAGTTCTTCAAAACCTGCAGAAACTATACCTGTCTAAATTTCCAAATCTAACCATCTGGCAGCCACAAAGTAGACTGCAGATATATAAATGCTGAATTTCTTGATGACTCTGAGATATATATAATCAAAGTATACTATATTTTCTTAAGCTAAATATAATTAGTGAGGGCTGTTTTATTATTATTTACTACTAGTAATAAAGAGGTGACTGATTCTGTGTTTTCACAAGCTTTCTACACCTTTTACATCAATAGTACCACACAGTTCAGCATTGAAATCAAACAGTGAATTAAATAGAATGACTCATACTAGAAAATGTCTCCAGCCCCACCAGGCCTTGTTATAGTTTAAGGCAAATGTAAACGTCAAGGTCAGGCCAACAAATATAGGGTTAAAAAGTAGGGTGAGTCATGGAAAAAAAGGCGGTGCCCAACCAGTCGGAGACTGGGACCAGATGGTACCACACATGAGAACAGCTATTTAATATAATGGGAACATTTCTGATCCAGTGCTGATTTCAGTACGCTTTGTAAATAACCTAGAATTTAAATATATACAAACTGCTTTTCAACCACGTGAGCAGAGATCCTGGCTGGTAAAATCTTGTTGAGTCTTCTCACAGTGTGATAAGACAAAATTTCCCTTCTGCTTCTTGTGGCAGTCATCATCTCCTGCTTTACAACGTGTCACGAGGCTGGGTCCCAGAAGAAAAGAGGAGAGGAGATCTTGCTAAAATACTTCCTGATGATTAGTAATTATTGTTTTTCTTTGCATTCATTTTCTTCAGTGAGGAAGGAGTCGCCTACCTAATTTAAATCTATTGCCTGTGACATTCGTGATGACAGTTTATTTCACCTAATGAGGAACTTTACAAGATGGCTGTATTGCAATTAGATCCTGGTACAGAGTTTTCCTTTTATTCATTGACGAATGTGTGTAACTTCTCATTGACATTAGAAAGAACTGTGAAAGTGTAATGGTTACAGAATAGAACAGAATAGATTGTGTCTAGGGGTTAATTTTAATTGCATATAACTGTAATTGGATGGACAGCTTAGAAATGACTGCTTAACGATAATAAGCAAATTTGTTAACTACAAGTAGCAACTGACTTGGACAAACATTTGTTGTGCCTATAATCCTATTAAAATGAACATTAAGGAAGTCCAAGTTTATTTTTTCCAGGATCAAAAATATAATTTTTAATGAGAAATAAATGTCTGCTGATAAACTATCCAGGCTGTGGTATTTTGTGAAGGTATCTTGAAAAGGCTAAGATATTGTGTTTTAGACTGATATTGGGAGAAGGAAATGGCAACCCACTCCAGTACTCTTGCCTGGAGAATCCCGTGGACAGTGGAGCCTGGTGGGCTGCTGTCTATGGGGTCGCACATTGTCGGACACGACTGAAGCGATTTAGCATGCATGCATTGGAGAAGGAAATGGCAACCCACTCCAGTGTTCTTGCCTGGAGGATCCCAGGGACGGGGGAGCCTGGTGGGCTGCTGTCTATGGGGTCGCACAGAGTCGGACACGACTGAAATGACTTAGCAGCAGCAGTAGAAGCAGCAGCAGACTGATATTGAAGTTGAAATCAGTATGACCAGGCATGATCAGGAGACCAGGCAGGAATTCTGCAACCCAGGGATTGGACCTGTGTCTATGTCTCTTGCATTGGTAGGTGGGTTCTTTACCACTAGTGCCACCTGGGAAGTTCTAAATTATTTAAACAATGACCTAAAAGTCAAGTTGATAATCATAGGATAGTCAAGATACATTGAAATGTGAAGATTAGTTCAACCACAAATTTATGCATAAGGAAAAATATTAATTCTAGGGATCCCAAGGGGGAGATTTAACTTATTGATAGGACAAAAGCTAGGTTGAGGTTTCCTTTTCAAGATTTGAAATTGCCTTTAAAGTCTAAAATCATAGTGTCTTATGTAGCTATTATATCCAAAGTCACAAAGTAAAATATAAAACATATATAATCAAATATGGGAGGAATAGAACTATCATGCTATGCTTCAGATTGATAATCTGCTTAAAACTGGATTCACCATAGTCAGTAGTTCTTTGCACATTATAAATGATTGTGCTTTTTCTATTGAGAATCAAATGTAGTCTGTCTAGGTTTGAGGACTCCCCCTGCGGCTCAGCAAGGAATCCACTTGCAATGCACGAGACAGGTTAGATTCCTAGTTGGGAAGATCCTGTGGAGAATGAAATGGCAACCCACTCCAGTATTCTTGCTCAGGAAATCCCATGGACAGAGGAGACTGGTGAGTTATGTCCGGTTGCAAGAGTTGGATACAACTTAGTGACTAAACAACAACATGCAATACATGCATCTTAAGCACTAGAATCAAATTCTGTTTGGTGAGTAAGATGTTCACCTACGGGAACTAGTGATAACACTGGGAATAACAGATTTACATCTCCCATTTCATTCTCACGTCACTGAGGTACACCAAGTGAATGGAGTGTAAAACTGCCTAACACAAATTTATGTAAGTTGCTATTTCTGTTTCTCTCACATTCTCTCTGGCTTTTGCTGACCTTTTACAGTTTTATTTGAGTTAAATTTGTTTAGGATGTTCCTACATTCTAATGCATGAGAGCTAAAGATTGCATAAATTTTTAAAGAGAGAGCAAGACTAGATTATGAATATGTATGATATCAATATTCATACATCAATATCAGTATGAAGGAACAGCAATAATGAAGCAATATATCAATTGAAACAAAGCATAAAAATGGAAATTTCATGACAACATCTGCAATGCTTAAATGATCCAAGTTTCACAAAAATGGCCAGCTGGAGGAGATTCTAGGTTCTAACAGAATTGATTTGGTCCATGAAATATATGAAAAAGGAAGAATTTTATATAAATGTCTAGTTTTTTTTCTAAATTACAGTATACAGTAATAATGCACTTTCATTCCCACATTACAACAACTGACTGGGCTTTAGCATTAACTAATCCTCATTTAGATGCAGGCAGGGGAGGAGCTTCCCTGGTGGCTTAGAAGGTAAAGAACCCACCTGCAATGCAGGTAGACCAGGGTTTGATCCCTGGGTAGGGAAGATCCCCTGGGGAAAGGAATGACTACCCACCCTACTATTCTTGGAGAATACTTGGAAGCCTGGAGCCTTCCATGAACAGAGTAGCCCAGTGGGGTATAGTCCATGGGGTCGCAAAGAGTAGGACATGACTGAGTGACTAAGCACATTTAGATGGGGAAGCCTTTTCTCTTTCATATAATCTCCCCACCTCCAATTTCTCAATATTTTACTACTGAAGTGCATTACTCATTTATATTTCTTACATGATTCTAGACAGTTGAGTATGCAACATCTGATCCAGAGGAAAGGGAACCCAAGCTGTAAAAGTTTGGGGTATTTTTGTTCCTAATGGTATGGATATCCTTGAGGAGGAGAGAGATGTAACATATACACTTTAAGCATTTTCATCCTGTTAGAAGAGAAAAAAGCGAAAAATAAAAAGTCTTTTCATGAGATATGACTCTCTGAGCTTTAGTTCACTGGATCTTTACTCATCTGACCTCATATTTTATATCCTGATAATTAGAGAAAAGCATTCTGATTGTATATTTAACTGTTAATAAGGTGGAAGTGTGTTCAAATTATATTTTTTGCCTATTTCTGGTCTCTGTGAGAGTGAATTTTGATGATTTATCCATTGTATTATATGTAGTATTTAACTTTAATAAGTGGTATTGATGATTATGCATACATGTATATTCAACTCAAATAATATCTATATTTCTAATTGTAAATTCAAAACTTGGCAAAATTGTCATCCATTTCAACATCTTATGTATCTTATTTAGTGTGAACCCATGTGTCAGGGGGCTTCCCTGGTGGCTCAGAGGTTAAAGCGTCTGCCTGCAATGTGGGGGACCTGGGTTCAATCCCTGGGTTGGGAAGATCCCCTAGAGAAGGAAATGGCACCCCACTCCAGTATTCTTGCCTGGAGAATCCCATAGATGGAGTAGCCTGGTGGGCTACAGTCCATGGGGTTGCAAAGAGTAGGATACAACTGAACGACTTCACTTTCACTTTCATGTGTCAGGACCTGGTTATATCTGAAGCCCTGGTTACCTGTAAGTATTGACAGTGTAGGGCCCAAACTAATAAATTTTAAATGATAACACTATTATTTCTAAGTATGTCCTTACAGATTCCTACAGTAGATAAAAGAGAGTTAAATACATTGAAAATGAGGCAAAGAAGTACCTTCACCTTTTTTTAGTAGAAGGGATAGCTAGGATGCCATGGTTAATTGACAAAATGCCCCCAATCCTTCTGTGTAATGTACCCCCTTTTCAATATGACTGTAACTTCTCTCATCAAGAGGTAGAGCCTACTGTCCACATATGGATGTGGGTTGACTTTTTGATACATTGGAGAAGGAAATGGCAACCCACTCCAGTGTTCATGCCTGGAGAATCCCAGGGACGGGGGAGCCAGGTGGGCTGCTGTCTCTGGGGTCGCACAGAGTCGGACACGACTGAAGCGACTTAGCAGCAGCAGCAGCCAAAAGAATGCCATGGAACTGATAGTGTATTCAGATCTAAGCCTAGAACTCAGGCCTTTCATGCTTCAGTTCTCCCTCCTAGAACCGTGACTGCCATCGGAACAGGCCAGGCTAGCTTGCTGAACAAAGGTCATCATCTCAGCCAAGGCCTTCCTAGAGCAGCCAGCTTCCAGACCATGGAGGAGTTGAGTGCAAACACATGAGTAAGTCAAGGAGCACAGTCAAGCCCAGTCCAGGATGGCAGAATGGTCCAGGGGACCTGGAAACTCAGAGGGAAAGTACATTGCTGTTTGAAGCCACCAGTCAGCAATTTCCAAAGTGTCATCAACAGTCACCTGGGATCTCCATCACTTTTTTCTGTGCAACTGCAAGGTTAAAACTAGCTTGATAATCATATTAAGACTTTGTCTTTTAGTCCTCATTCTGTCAAGAGCATACAGTGGAGATTTCCAAAGTCTTCATAAGGTGCAATATCAAAAGAGAATCCAGCACAGAATCCAGTACAGAAAGGAGGACCCAACAATCTCCAATTGAGCCACACATTAGAGAGATTAGCAAAAGTAGAAAACAATGCTGCTCTTCTCACTAAATTTTGCTTTGCTTAGAAAAGGCAGCCATTTTTCATAAAACATGTTATTTATAAGTAATAGTGTTTAAGTAAATGATAAATATATTAACATTTATATTTTAGTTTCCAATACAGTAAATATCAATGTAAAATGCACATAAACAAACCTTTTTGGAGTCCTCGATAATTGTTAAGAAAGGATCCTGATAACAAAATAGTCTGAGAACCGCTACACTTTTCTTATTTATTTAACATTTTTACATTATGAGAATAGCAGCTTGTTCCTCAAGTAAAAATCACCGTTTTGTTCTTCATGACATAATTCCTCTAGTATACTGCAATTCTAAAGCCTTGTGGATATATGTATTTTCATTTCTATACTAATACTGAGTCATTTTCACTCTTATTGTTCTATATTTTAAAAATGAGGCTTACTTCCTCTTTAAAACACATGCAGACCAATATCATTCTAATTTGTAAGCAAATATTTACTTGCCAATTTTATAGAAAGCAATAATTTCCATGGAATATAGAAATATAGAAGTTGAGATTTTTAACTAAGAAAACATCCATTCAAAATTTTGCCAAATTTAGCTTGAGGTTGAAGAATCCCAGTGGAGTTGTGGTAATGATGCACTTGGGGAGGTCAAGTTACTCATAATTTTACTCTATGAAGATCAAAATGAAAGATTTTGAACTGGATATGCTTCACTGCTCTAAAATTATGTAAAGGATTGAAATAAAATGTGAGAGATGACTACTCAGTTTCTGACAAGTCCATGTTTATAACAAAAGACAGGTAATATGGGACCACACATCTACTCTGATGAAAGGATTATAAAGAGTTAAAATTTTCTGTGGGTTAATACTGCATATCGCAATGCGCAATAGCTCACTAAAATATTACACATGAAGCTGGATAATTCAACTGTATTTGACTACAATAGCTTCTTTTGCTTATTTCTTTAACTCTGAGTTAGCTGTAAATAGTCGGAAAAGTGGAAAGGCATGAAGTAGAATATATAATTAAAGGGCCCTACCCTTCAATGCATTGAAAGGAAAAATGAACTCGATACATTACAAGTGTTTGGGACAACACAAATTATTGTGAATTTTAATTGCTACTAGACACTTGAAAAATATAATTTACACAATAAACCAGCCTATGAAAGTGATCTCAGTTCTGATGTATTAAAATTTATATTTGAAAATCTCTCTACCCCAAGAAACAGTTTGTTATAACTGTTTGAATATTTGAATGTTTTTGTAATGGTATTTTCACATTATCTTTGAAAAAAAATGGAAAAAATAGCATGTGCTATATTTTAAAGTAAAAAATAATAATGGATTTCATACTGAAAACATGGACATTTTAATACTATTTTCCACAAATAAATCTGACTAATTTAAACCAGTGTGAAAGTACCAGGCTCCAAAGGGAGTAAACAAAAATGTTTCAAATGTTTATGCTGGAAAATGCCAACAACAGCTGCTTTATATACACATTTTTCACATGAATAAAGAGGAGAAAAACTTGTGAACGTGTCTTCTCCAATTTTAGCCACCTTTTCCAATTACCATACTCTCTCATTAGAGAGTCTACACTGGCACTTTATTAATTGCCTGCTTAGTTAAACAGTAAGCATTAATAGTAATTACAAGAATCCCAAAGGCTCTAAAATTAATATTGTGTGTTCAAGGAGTCTAAAAGATTAGAAGAGGAACCCAAAGTACGTGTTTTTGTTTTCTTCAAAAGCAGAATCAAACAAAGACTATACTCCTTCTCTGATAACCCACTCTAGTATTCCTGCCTTGGAAATCCCATGGACAGAGCCTGGAGGGCTACAATCCATGGAGTCACAAAGAGTTGGGCATGACTGCACACGCACATGTGCACGCATACTCCTTTTCACTGTTGACAGGGCTTAATAGTTTAGTAATATTAATATGGTAATGTCCTTGCTCCAGGGAAGAGAAAAAAGTAACAGAATCATATCAGGATTATGAAGGAAAAGGTTGGAGACCTGTGGAGGTAGAGACTTAATTTGAATTAAAGTTTTAGCAGAGGACAGCCTTTTAAGTTGAGAGCAAAGAGAAAAATGTCACTATTTACATCATCTGTAAAATATAAATAATTAACCATTAGCATTTTAAGAGACTCTAAACATGCAATGCCCCTAATTCTTCCTTGTATGTATCCCCCTTTCAATCAGAAAAAATCCCTGACAATATAGATTCACAGTTCAGAGAAATTATTTTCTAAGGACAAGAACCAAATACAAAATACTTTCAGACAAAGAAAAAATGAAAAATCTTCACTAAAACAAAGTCTAAAAAATGTACTTCGGGTAAATAGATAAGGTGGAAATTCTAATAAGAAGGAACACTGAAAAAACAGTGATGAATATGTGAATAAACTTAATATTAATTTATGATACAATAATAACATATTTAATTCTTGGAATAATAGAGTAAAAATAGCCACAGCATTGATTAAAAACAATCTGATGGCGCCTGGTAATTAATATAGTATACTTGCATTTTAGGAGGAAGTTAAAGATATTAACATGCTTCTGTGTGTGTGTGTGTGTGTGTGTGTGTGTGTGTGTGTGCGCGCGCGTGTGTGTATGTATATTCATTTGCTTCGGGAGGTATCTTAATTGTATTAGTTGTAATAGAATATTTTATTATTGTTCTAACTATGACTTGTAATTTTTTTTTCTTTTAATATCAATAAATTTCCAAGTTTTAATAAAAATATTTTGATAAACTCAGAAGTTGCCGATAAACAACCCTTAGAGTTTACAGTGAAAAAAGTATGTTGAACAAATAGAATGTATGCATATAAAACTAATGAGCAGATGCACTCAGATTTAGACTCAGAGGTAAAGAATCTGTCTGCAATGCAGGAGATCACATTGAAATGTAGGAAACATGGGTTTGATCCCTGGGTCAGGAAGATCCTCTGGAGAGGGAAATGGCAACCCACTCCAGTATTTTTGCCTGGGAAATCCCATGGACAGAGGAGCCTGGTGAGCTACAGTCCATGATGTTGCAAGAATTAGATATGACTAAGTGACTAAACCACCACCACTAACTACCCTAAGACAATTTGACTTTGGAATATTTTCGATAATATAAAAAGATAAATATTTTCAATAAATATAAAAAGTTTAGCCCCTCAAAATTCCACTGTGAATTACACTCAATCTCACCTTAAGAAAGAAGTTGTCACAATCTGTCCTGTGTAGAAAATGTTGATATCCTGGAAAAAATAAAGTCCAATATTACTAATTCACTCCTCCTGTTATTTATAAAATAAAATAAAAATTAATCTAGATAATTTGCTATTCCCATGCAATCATATTATATTCATATTTTCTAGTTTTCCAAATTGAGAGAAAAATATAGAAAAAACATTTAATATAACTATTTAATAAATGTATCTCACAGAATATTTCTTTATATTAAGTTAAATTATTCATTAAAAGTAGCCATATTAAATGTTTGAAGCTTATATTATGTACTATAAAAATACAGACATATATGTCTTTCAACATCATCATTACAATATTTCACATAAAACAGAATTATTTGTCTTTAGAAAGTAATTGCAGTTCATGTTACCTAGCTTCACATCACCTAAAAAGTGTATCTGCTAGTTTGTTCAATGTTTATCCATGTTTTGATTTTTCCGTCAGCTATAAAGGCATAGAACATTCAAGAAATTGTTCCTGCTACAACATTATAAATTCATTGCCTGGAACACAGTTTGCTATTGATTGTCTGCCAGATTTTGTTAACAAAGGTATTTAGAAGAAAATTGTGTGGCTATAACACAATGTATACATGAAGAAAACTATCTAATAATGTCTTAAAAGTCAT
Source organism: Muntiacus reevesi (assembly GCF_963930625.1). Classification (NCBI taxonomy): domain Eukaryota; kingdom Metazoa; phylum Chordata; class Mammalia; order Artiodactyla; family Cervidae; genus Muntiacus; species Muntiacus reevesi. Next base: position 132,879,052 of record NC_089252.1, read on the forward strand.
GTGCATATTCTTTAAGCAAAGATAGTTTGAGGACAAATATATTGTTATTCTGCATTTTTCTCAACTGGGCTTAAAAGTATTACTTCTATTTTTAAATATTTTGTGCTTTCCTGGGCTATTTAGATACCTCCAAGGAAACAATAATGCTATTTCTTGAAGTTTGATGCTATAAAAACATTTATTATTTTATACAATGGTTAATGCTGAGAATTCAGATGCTTCTGAGGCACAGATTTCTCTGCCCCTCCAGCAATCTCCATCAGCTTCTCTCATCTCTAGTTAGATGTGATGTGGTTAGCTTCTGTGGTCAGGAAGACCCTCTCTAGAATCTCTGTATTTTTTTTCTATTTTGTTTTTTCTTTTGTATTTTCCAGATATAGCAATAAGAGTTGCAATGGGAGATTGATATTAATATTTTTAAATGGTAGTAGTCATTTTAGAATTTTCATTTCAAGTAAATTCATTTCTAAATATGGGGTTATTATTATTGTAGATAATTGGTTATACCTCAGCATGGAGAGTGTGGCACCTACAATTATTGGAGTGAGGCAGAAAGGAGGTAGGACTTAAGGAGGCCTAGCTCTAGATCCCCGGAAATTTGGCACGCAGAAAGCCATCATAACAATGAGTTTAATACTATGCAAGCTTTGGTACTTGACTACAGCAGGCCATTTGGGCTATGGAGTTTATTTTCAAACTTATTAATGGAATATATTGATAAAAGGGATTCTAGACCCTAGAGGTAATGTTCAGATGACCAGTTATCAGATGTTCAGATAACTATGAATAAATTATTGGTTTTGAGAATATAATGATATGCTTCAGGACCAGGTGTCTTGTTATGGACCTGTCTTGAGTCTTTTCGCTTACTAGTGATGTGACCTTAAACATACTTTAAGACAAGTTTTAACAAAAGATCTGATATTTAATAGTGTGTTGATGAATTTTGTAAAAGGCTGATTTACAAAATGGAATCTGCTGATTTGTTCTTGTATGCATATCACCAACTGGAGACTCAAACACGCTTTGTAAACACAGGATCCTAATTAGGGTGACATTAGTGGTTTATAAGGATTCCATTTGGATTTAGTATAATTGTACCTGTATAGTGAGGAAAAGTATCACTGAAAAAGATTCATGAAACAAGATATTCAATTAAATAAAGGCAATTAAGCAAAAATAAATTCTCTGCTTGGATGCAAGTCATATGCTTTCTTTTAATAAATGTTATTTTAATATAAAAACAAATTTATTATAAGAATTTATTCTATTTAGAGAAATAAAGTGCATGAATGAAAAATATACTTTATTTTTCTAGTTATTAATACATGGCATGTTAAATGGCATACTTAATATGCCAAATTCTAATAGATATGATTTAGTTGTATTTACTTTCATTTTTGGTGATTGTCTTTCTTGTGAGGCATTACTATGAACAATAGTTACTTTTAATATACTTCTGTTTTTTGGCATGATTAAAATATTATGAATCATGCAACAAATTATTGCTAGCATAAAAATCAAATAATTTTTAAAATAATTGGTTAAAAATATTATTTTATCATTTTCAACAACTGTCCAACATTTAGACTTTGAATATTCAAATATTTAACATTATGGATACTTAAATATATAATATATATACATATTTATAAATACATGTAAGTATTCAGGTTGCCATAATAAGAGAATGATAAATTTCTATGATCCTTAAATGTTACAAATGTAAATTTTGTTTCTGAATAAAATGAAAATGTACAATGAAAAAAATCTCACAGTAATGGTAATTGACTAAGCATTCTACAAAACCTAAAATTAGTTATACATTTTTAATAGTCTTGGAAGGATTTTCAAGATAATAAGTTCTTTGCAAGTGAAAAGTATCTGTAACAATTAATTTTCTGAAGAATACAGAGCACTTCTTTACTAATATATATTTGAATACACATTCAACAGATCTCTAAGTTTTGGATAAATGAATTGCTCCAATTACATAAATGTCAGTTATTATTGGGCTTCTTTGGTGGCTCAGATGGTAAGGAATCTGCCTGCAATGCAGGAGACCTGGGTTTGATCCCTGGGTTGGGAAGATCCTCTGGAAAAGAGAATACATACTCACTCCAGTATTCTTGTCAGAAGAATTCCATGGACAAAGTAGCCTGTTGGGCTACAGTCCATGGGGTTGCAAAGAGTTGGACAGGACTGAGCCACTAACACACACACAGAGCTATTATTCTATTGTATATTAAATTAAATAAGAAGAACTGTGTACTTTCTGTATTATTCTCAAGCAGTATCTGTCACGAGCACATGAGCAGCTTTAAGAATCAGATCGGCCACACTACATCACTCATTGAAATTTACAGCATGTAAGGAATGCAAAACATGAGAGAAAATAAAAGACAGAAAAATTACCTTTCTCAAAAAAAAAATCTGTGCTCATCTGAATCTTAAATCATGCATTATTTTCCCTTCATATCATTCTTGATGGGAATCTTACAGAAAAAAAAAAAGTGGGTTAAACTGACTGTGCTTCACTGTCAAGAGAAACCTATGGTCAGGGATATATCTAATTCCCAAAGCTTTCATCATTAATATTTTATGAGTCTCACTGATCTGTCCTATCTAGAAGAAAAATTTATCTTTCATTTGTGCAAGCACTGCCTGCTGAGTAATAGATTTTATCTCTGTAAGTTGAGTATTGAAAAGCAAACAGCAGCAAAGGTAAGAACAGGCAAATTGTTCTTTTACTGGAGTCTGGCTGCACTTTACTGGAGTTGCAGAGCCAGCCAAGCGAAGGGAAAGATCCCTGGGGAACTAGGAAGTGTCAATTCCATTCTAACATATCTTGGCCTACACATGTTACTGCCCACATGTTTAAGTTGACTTGTAAATGAGATGATTAGCTACAGTGATTTTTTAAACATTTGCAAGTAAATTTAGTGCTTAGAGTGTTGGAAAATCATTAGCTTAGCCTTGGAAATTTCCTTCGCTGTAGATGACAAGTTCTGAGAAAACGAGGTCCACTGGAGAAGGCAATGGCAAATCATTTCAGTGTTCTTCCCTTCAGAATCCTATGAACAGTTTGAAAAGGCAAAAAGATATGACACTGAAAGATGAACTTCCCAGGTCAGTAGGTGCCCAATATGCTACTGGAGAAGAGTGGAGAAATAACACCAGAAAGAATGAAAAGATGGTGCCAAAGTGAAAACAACATAGTCATGTGTAGATGTGAGAGTTGGACTACAAAGAAAGCTGAGCGCTGAAGAATTGATGCTTTTGAACTATGGTGTTGGAGAAGACTCTTAAGAGTCCCTTGGACTGCAAGGAGATCCAACCAATTCATCCTAAAAGAAATCAGTCCTGAATATTCATTGGAAGGACTGATGCTGAAGCTGAAACTCCAATACTTTGGCCACCCAATGCAAACAACTGACTCATTGGAAAAGACCCTGATGCTAGGAAAGACTGAAGGCAGGAGAAGGGGATGACAGAGGATGAGATGGTTGTATGGCATCACCAACTCAATGGACATGAGTTTGAGCAAGCTTTGGGAGCTGGTTATGGACAAGGAAGCCTGGCTTGCAGCTGTCCATGGGGTGACAAAGAGTTGGAAATGACTGAGTGGCTGAACTGAGATGATGAAAAGGCAAATTAATGATCTTCGAACACTTCACACTGGAAAGATAGTATGTTTTGCCCCTTCATTGATCATGGCTTGCCTTAGCTGAACTAAGGAGGCCATCTAAGTAGGCTATGTTGCCAACTAAATAGACTCATCTGTGACATTTCTAGCTTTATGTTTTTTTGCTAAAGACTTATTACTTGCTGCTTATATTTATTTTGAACTACAGAAATGATGTTAGATAGAAAGCAAATTTGAACAATTTTCTTATTTAAGTTCAAAACGAGTTATAAAACAACAGAGACGACTCACAGTATCAATGCATTTGGCCTGGGAACAGTAACAAGCATACAGTGCAGTGGTGGTTCAAGAAGCTTTGCAAAGGAGACTAAAGCCTTGAATATGAGGAGTGTAGTGGCCAGCCATCAGGAGTTGACAACAACCAATTGAGAGGGTTATCAAAGCTGATCCTCTTACAAATGAATGAGAAGTTTCTGAAAAACTCAATGTAGATCATTCTATGGTCGTTCAGCATTGAAACAAATTGGGAAGGTGAAAAAGCTCAATACGTGGGTGACTCATGAGATGATTAAAAAAAAATCATCGTTCTGATGTGTCATCTCTTATTCTATACAACAACAACCCATTCCTCAATCAGGTTGTGCCTTGTGATGGAAAGTAGATTTTATATGACAACCGGCAACAACAAGCTCAGTGGTTGGATGAGGAGAAGCTCCAAAGCACTTCCCAAAGCCAAACTTGCACTCAAAAAAGGTCATGGTCACTGTTTGGTGGTTTGTTGCCAGTCTGAATCCCAGTGAAACTATTATGTCTAAGAAGCATGCTCAGCAACCCAATGAGATGCACTGAAAACTGCAAGACCTGCAGCTGGCATCAGAAAGGGCTCAATTCTTCTCCGCAACAATGCTCTACTACACATCGCAAAACCAGTGCTTCCAAATTTGAACAAAGAGGGCTATGAAGTTTTGCCTCATTCGCCATATTCACCTGACCTCTCACCAACTACCACTTCTTCAAGCATCTTGATTACTTTTTGCAGGGAAAATACTTCCACAACCAACAGGATGCAGAAAATGCTTTCCAAGAGTTTGTCGAATCCCAAAGCAAGGGTTTTTATGCTACAGGAATAAATAAATTTAGTTTTTATTGGCAAAAATGTGTTGATTGTAATGGTTCCTATTTTGGTTGATAAAGATGTGCTTGAGCCTAGTTATAATGATTTAAAATTCATGATCTGAAACTACAATTACTTTTTGCACCAATCTAATATCAGTTCAGTTCAGTTCAGTAGCTCAGTTGTGTCCGACTCTTTGCGACCCCATGAATCATAGCACACCAGGCCTGCCTGTCCATCACCAACTCCCAGAGTCTACCCAAACCCATGCCCACCGAGTCGGTGATGTCATCCAGCCATCTCATCCTCTGTCGTCCCCTTCTCCTCTTGTCCCCAATCCCTCCCAGCATCAGGGTCTTTTCCAATGAGTCAGCTCTTCCCATCAGGTGGCCAAAGTACTGGAGTTTCAGCTTCAGCATCAGTCCTTCTAATGAACACCCAGGGCTGATCTCCTTTAGGATGGACTGGTTGGATCTCCTTGCAGTCCAAGGGACTCACAAGAGTCTCATTCAACACCATAGTTCAAAAGCATCTATTTTTTGGCGCTCAGCTTTCTTTATAATCCAACTCTCACATCCATACATGACCACTGGAAAAACCATAGCCTTGACTAGACGGAGCTTTGTTGGCAAAGTGAAGTCTCTGCTTTTTAATATGCTATCTAGGTTCGTCATAACTTTCCTTCCAAGGAGTAAGCATCTTTTAATTTCATGCCTGCAGTCACCATCTACAGTGATTTTGGAGCCCAAAAAAATGAAGTCTGACACTGTTTCCACTGTTTCCCCATCTATTTTCCATGAGGTGATGGGACCAGATGCCATGGTCTTAGTTTTCTGAATGTTAAGCTTTAAGCCAACTTTTTCACTCTCATCTTTCACTTTCATCAAGAGGCTTTTAGTCTCTCTTCATTTTCTGCCACAAGGGTGGTGTCATCTGCATATATGAGGTTATTGATATTTCTCTTGGCAAACTTGATTCCAGCTTGTGCTTCATGCAGCCCAGCATTTCTCATGATGTGCTCTGCATAGAAGTTAAATAAGCAGGGTGACAGTATACAGCCTTGACGTACTCCTTTTCCTATTTGGAACCAGTCTGTTGTACCATGTTCAGTTCTAACTGTTGCTTCCTGACCTGCATACAGGTTTCTCAAGAGGCAGGTCAGGTGGTCTGGTATTCCCATCTCTTTCAGAATTTTCCACAGTTTATTTTGATCCACACATTTGAGGGCTTTGGCATAGTCAATAAAGCAGAAATAGATGTTTTTCTGGGACTTTCTTGCTTTTTTGATGATCCAGCAGATGATGGCAATTTTATCTGGTTCCTCTGCCCTTTCTAAAACCAGCTTGAACATCTGCAAGTTCACGGTTCACATATTGCTAAAACTTGGCTTGGAGAATTTTGAGCATTACTTATAACTCACTGTAATTCCCATATCCTTCTCATCTTTTATTCAAAATGTTAATTATCTGAATTTAGTTTTTCCTTTATCATCTCAATAATTTATATTAAGGAATGGATTTTTTAAGGGTCACATTTTATTACATAACATTTTTTTGTTGTTTCCTTATTGACTCATTTTTCTTATTTTTTAATTACTTTGCAATACTTATCTTCAAAGACTAGGGGAACTTTTTAAAAAAGTTAAACTAAAGTATAAAAACTGGTGGTTTGGCTGTGTGTAACTCCCCTAATTGATTCCTTTTTGCATATCAGCCTTAAAGCCTTTAAAATGTGTATAAAAATTACACGATGTGGACTTTCACAGCTTAAAAATCAGGAATGTTAAATTCACAAATTCCAAACTGTAATCATATAGTCAAGTTCAGGAGAAGGGCAGGGAGTTCATTGGTGAATCTTGGTTGGAGGAAGGGGAAATAATGTCTGTTAACTATTCTTTTATGAACCAAGGGCAGAGACATAACAATGATATTGGGGAAAAGTTGCGGATTAAGGAAGACATTTTCTCACTGAAACTTTTGAGAGCTTTTTCCCAAGCACTCAGGTTCCAAATAGTATTACTGTTTGCATAGCAACTATCTTCCTGGCTTTTCAACATATCCCTGTTATAAATGCTGTCTATTGTCTAATAGTGCCAATTAGATAAGCAAATCAGATAACTCTGTTGCCAAAATGATGTTTTAAAATGCGAATCTGGTCAGAACACTTTTTTTTTTTTTGGTCAGAACACTTCTGACTTTGACTCCTTTATTGTTTTCTCTTCTCACTGTCTGTTTGGTTTGACACATTTCTTAGCTATGTGTTTTATTCCCATCAAGCATTTTATGTTTCAGTCACACTGAAGTATCTGCTATTTTTCAACACATTTCATATGAACTTTCAGGCTTCAGTGCTTTTGAACATATATTCCATTTTCGTAGACAAAACCCTGATCAAATGTCACTTCTGTTGAAATGTCTGTAACCCCTGTAGCATCCTCTTCTTGAGACTTCAATTAGAAGACGAACTGCATCTTACTGCAATCTTTCTGTGAATGTCTATACAAACATCTCATTCAATTCATATGCCTGCAGCATTCCATGGAAATGGAATTCTAGGAAAATCTGGAAGATCGATATCTCCCCTTAAGATATTTACACTAGCTCTTCCTTCATGGTCTGTTCATCTCTTTGTTCACATTAATATTCATCCCTTTTCTGATTTCTTCTCCTTTTAGAGAGACTATAATTCTATTGACAAGCTGGGCTAACCAGTGTTTCTAGTTTCCATTCTGCTGGTTGAAAACAACTGTCTCCTCTGTTCTCTTGTGGATGCAGACAGTTCCTGCCCACTCCCTCCCTCCCCCGGAGGATACATCCACCCTGGAAGAGCAGACAAAGGATCCTTCAAGTCTCAATCTGATGTGTCCTGTATAGTTGATAAAGGTTCCTCGCCCTAGACTGTGGTAGCCAGGTATGTGTACTCTTAGACACAAAACCGTAGTGTGACTCTTCAATTTGAGCTGGTTACCATGAATTAAAATGACAAAGGTTCTGTCCTTTTGGTTCTTGCTCCTCTCACTTGACCAGCTCTCTGTAAGAGCATGTGAGCAGCAACTCCTGAACAGGAGTCTAACACTTGTGGAGTGAGTCATCATCTCCACACGTTATGATGCATATCAGTGCCTGAAACTGACCAGAGCAATGGGAGATAGCAGTCTTACTTGAAATTGAAACAGAAATGAAGCAGGAAGCAAGATAATGGACACAAAGCATTTTCTTTTGAAAATTTGGTTCTCAATTCCCTAGAGGCTAGGCTATTGACTAAAAGGAGGCCTAAAGCTTCTATTTTTCCAAAGAAGTAGAGATCTTGGGATGACAGATCTATCTGAGGCTCAAGCAGTCTAATCCACTTTTTGATACACTACAGGAAGCCTCTAGACAGACTACCCTCTGAAGTTTTCATGTCACTCAAAGAATAGTTTTTCCTTTATAGTATTTTACTAGAGCCTCTATGTCTTTTTTTTTTTTTTAATGAATAAAAATTATTTTGGCAAAGCTCAGAAAACTTTCAGTTGTCATTTTTAGGAAACATATATGGCTTATTAAAGTTTCAAGTCAATCTAATTGCTTAACTTTTCATGTAAAATGCCCATTATAGCTTTTGTCATGATTGGGTATTTAATCACAGTAGAATACAACACTTACCAATCTAGAGAGTCCATAAAATTGGAAATAATTCCTTCAAATAATTTAAATTAAAATATCAATTTTAACTATGAAATTCTGTTCTAAGAATTGCAATTTTATCAAGTATTCAATTGAGCTACTGTCTAAAGACAATTAATTTATAGTCATTAAAGCAAAAGAAAGAAAATGCAAAATAATTCATGGGAAGAATTCAGTCCAATAGGGACTTCTATTCAGGAAATAACTGTAGGGAGTGAAATCCTGGGTTTGAATAAGGCTGATGTGGGAATGTCACTGGTAAATGCCAGATATTTACCAACACTGATGGGGGATGGGGTTGATCAGCAAAAATCCATCTGTAGAAAATAATGGAGTTGGAAGACAGTCTTCATATGCTTCCTGGAGGAAGGTAGGGGAAGGAAAGTGGACCTCCTTCCATCAGTTTCTCCCCTTATTCCATTCCCAATACAGACCTCCAACTCGGTGATGATGTAGAGCAAGAAATCTTGGGCCAGGTGCATAGCTTTCAAATAAAGAGATACACAGTGAAAATGAAAACTGCCAAAAGCATCTTTAGTATCTGATCCATTGGACTTCATTTTTAAAGATACTGGATCATCTGTTCCATGGATAAACAGCATATAATAGATTATGAGTCCTGTTAGTCCAGGTTGATGATAGATACAAAAACAGGAGTGAACTTCCTTGCCATACAGACTAAGATCAAGAGCAGAAGTGTAAATGCTAGCTGGTCAACACTGCACATAGATTATGGATCCATAAGACCTCTCAACTGGACATGTGCCTTACTAAAAACTCAGAGGATTCCCTGATTCCCTTGGGTCTCTGCCAAATATCACAACTGAATTACATCTCCAAAATTCCAAATTTAACATCCACTTCAGTTAATTTTGGTTTACTCTGTGTGTTCTTTTAAGTCATTAAAAGGCTTCTTTTGGCTGTGTGAGGGCCTGAGTCTTGGTAATCTGTAGTTGAGATGGCTCTCTGGGATTTGTGAATTATTGGGGTTTTCTTCTTACTATCCCAACTTTCCATGCCTCTGAAGATCTCTCTCTATTTGCTACCCTGCCCCCAGCCAGCCAGCTCTAGCACTGCAGTACTGGAAAGCTCTGTAAGCTGTGGGTGGGCTTTCTTAGCTCTCCTTCCTTGCCCCAATCTTTGTCAGGCCACATTCTTGCACTTGGTGATGCTCCACTTGGTCAATGCTACAGAACTGATTTGTGATGGAAACCCTTGAGAATTCTAATCCATTGCTCCAACGTATGCACAACCATTAACAGCTTGTTAAAAATTGTGTTGGTTCCTCCTTATTCCTTTTTCCTCCTAAGGCAGAGAGTCTCCTTCTGCTGTAGTACCCTTAGGAATGGAAAAAAAATCATGAGATTCTTTTACTCCTGGAAAGGCTCTTCTTTTGCGGAATTTGGCCATTTAATTTTGTATCTTCAGTTCTCTGAGAAGTTAAAAATGTATGACTTTTTAGCTTATCTGGCTTATCTTCAAGTATTCTTTTAATAAGCATCTCCCTACAAAACTTCTTGTATTCTTGATTTGGACAATTCTATGTACAAAAATATTGATTCAAGTCAAAGTTGAGATAATATAGATTTATTTCTCAAATATTGAAACCACAATCAATGCTGATTCTTCCACAAGTGACTAGGTTAATAACAGCATGTGAAATTAGAAAATAATTAGATTATATGTATGAGTTTTAGATCTTACTTGGTCTATTTCTCTAAAGCTTTTGACAGTGTAGATTACAAAAGGTAGTGGAAAATTCTTAATGAGATGGGAATACCAGACCACCTCACCTGTCTCCTGAGAAACTTGAATGCATGTCAAGAAGCAATGGTTAGAGTCTTAGAGTGGAACAACTGACTGGCTCAAAGTTGAGAAAGGAGTAGTAACAACTCTTATTTAGCTTCTATGCAGAGTACAAGAAATGTTGGGTTGGATGAATCACAAGCTGGAATCAAGATAGCTTGAAGAAATATCAACAACCTCAGATATGCAGGTGACACCATTCTAATGGCAGAAAGTGAAGAGGAACTAAAGAGTCTCCTAATGAGGGTAAAAGAGGAGAGTGAAAAAGCTGGCTTAGAACTCAACATTAAAAAAACAAAGATCATAACATCTGGTCCATTTACTTCATGGCAAATAGAAGGGGGAAAAATGGAAGCAGTGACAGATTTTATTTTTTTGGGCTCTAAAAATGACTGCAAACAGTGACTGGAGCCATAAAATTAAAAGACACTTGCTCCTTGGAAGAAAAGCTATGACAAACCTAGACAGCATATTAAAAAGTGGAGATAACACTTTGCCAACAAATTCTGTATAATCAAAGCTATGGTTTTTCCAGTAGGTATGTACGGATGTGAAAGTTAGGCCATAAAGAAGGCTGAGCACCAAAGAATTGATGCTTTTCAATTGAGGTGCTGGAGTAGATTCTTGAGAATCCCTTGGACTGCAAGGAGATCAAACCAGTCAATCCTAAAGGAAATCAACCCTGACTATTCATTGAAAGGACTGATGCTGAAGCTGAAGTTCCAATGCTTTGGCCATCTGATGCAAAGAACCGACTTATTGGAAAATGTCTTGCTGGTCGGAAAGGCTATGAGAGGTTGAGCAAGCAGAAGAATCTATACAATATTCTCTTTCCCAGTCAATATCTACTCTATTTTTTTTCCAGGACTTGAGGCCACTTGGTGTCAATTCCACCTTAAAATCAATATCTAGGAAATCCTGCTTGATTTAATCTATATCCATAGTATATCCATGCCTCACTAAAACTACTGTCACCTTGGTTCCAAGTTATTTCTTACCTAGATTTAGCTATGGTTTTTGCTCAACCCTGCCTCCTTGCCCACTCCACAACCTATGCTAAATAGAGTAACTAGAGGGATCTTATTAAAATGAAATTCAAATAGCTTCATTACACATATGCTTATCATTAAACAAACATTATACTATCTCCTCACTTCTTTTGAAATGCCTGTTAACAATGATATAAAAAGGTCCTCATTGGTCTCTTATTCTTCCTTCTTCTTTCAGCAGCAGACACACTATCTTCCTTGTTCTTTGGTACATGCTGAGAGCTGCCTGATGTAGGGAGACTTTGCACTGGATGTTCCAAGTTTCCTTCTAAAAATCTCTCTTCCTAATACTCTCATGGTCCTAACCCTTACCCTCTTTCAAGTCACTATTCAGGCATAACTTTCTCAATGAGATCTATCCTAACTATCAAATTCTAAGTTCCTTCCTTCAAACATGCATTCCAGAATCACTAAACTTGTCCTGGCTTTTCCTTTTCTGTGAAATCAGTAACCTTCTCATTTATTATATAGTTTACTTTATTTATTTTTAATATCTAGCTACTTAGACTAGATCTCAAACTTTACAGGAACATATTTTTTTCTTTGATAGTTTGCAAATACTTGATAAATAATAGATATAGTAAATATACATTGAAAGAATGAAACAATGTGAAGGAAAAAATTAGTCAACCAGTCAATTTCTTGTGTATAGATTCAATCAAAATATTTATCAATGCATATTTTTTCTCCAAATTTCAACTCTAAGTTGATGGTTTGTAATTAAAATTTCCTTAATAATATTTATTTGTATAGATAGCAATACAATTTTTAAAGGTTAAAGTGCTCTCTCTATGTTAATAAGTTGGAATTTCAAAGCTATATCTATCCCTGAAGAGATTTTTTAGAAAAGTGATAAAATATTACTAGAACATACAGGGGTATATTTGTTAGAACACACACATTTAGAATAGTTACCTTCTACCAGGTCCATAAACAATCATATTTAGAATCATATTCATGCACTGAGTTCTAGTAATGTGATTAATAACCAATTTTTAATAAATTAACCAATCAATAAGCAAACTCCTTATTTTGCCAAAATCCATGGGATAACATGTACCCAACGTGTTTATTCAAGAGTATGCTGGTATTTCTAAACAAAGATGAAAGCTAGATTATCATGTAGAATATTACTTTTTACTCTATATTGTAGCTGAAATTCAAAGCTTACAAAATAATACAGATAGTCCCAAAGTAAATTTCCAAAGTAATATTGCTTTTAAATGCAGAGGTAGGCAATGGAGAATATGATATGGCAAAGAACAAAGAGAGGAGGGAAGTGCACTCAGTCATATTAAATGCATTGTGAAAATACCAAAGCAGGAAACTATTTGCTTTTTGGAGGTTAGGAAAGTACCAAAGCATCATGAGAATATGTGGATAATGAAAAATTTGGATCCAAAAGAAAGTCAAAATTCAAAAGGGCAATCTCTTTTAGAGGGAAAAAAAAAAAAAAAAGCTCTATAACACAAAAGAGGATCAAATTAGACAGAAAATATTAACAGAGATAGCCCCAACTGCTTTTTTTCCTTTGCAGTTGGCTTATAACAGTATCACTTATGGGATAAAATATTTATTAACTTGACTTCTGGTTATCAACAATAGCAAAAATAGTTTACATTTATGTAACTCTCATGAGGGCTTCTGGGTTGGGTTGTGCAACTCCAGTAAGTACTTCCTAGTCACAAATAACACTAGGAGAATGATTTTCCTTAGCATCGGGTGATGGGGTAGAAATGGCACTTTGTGACATGGTTTTACCTAAGTTAATTCACTTTATCATCTCAATAATTGCATGAGTTGAAGATTTTTATTTTTAACCCAGTATTAGCTTCTCTCCAGAGATACACAACCAACAGAAGGTCTCTTTCTCTCTCTATTTGTAGATGTACATGGCCAATGGAATTACGAAATTAGGATTCCAGTGATCTGCCATCTGCAAGGGCTTCCTTGGTGGTCAGATGGTAAAGAATCCACCTGCAATGTGGGAGACCTGGGTCTGATCCCTGGGTCACGAAGATTCCCTGGAGGAGGGCATGGCAACCTGCTCCAGGATTCTTGCCTGGAGAATCCCATGGACAGAGGAGCCTGGCAGGCAACAGTCCATGGGGTCGCAAAGGGTCGGACACGACTGGGTGACTGAGCACAGCCCCGCATAGCACAGCCATCTGCAAGTGAGAAGACCAGCAAAGCAAGTGGTGTGATGTCACACTGGGTACAAAGGCCCAAGGGAGGAGATTCAATGGTCTAAGTCCTATTCTGAGTGCATAAAAAGATTGACGAGCCAGCTCAACAGTAGGCAGAGTGAGTACATTCTCCCTTCCTCTGCCTTTTTGTTCTCTTCAGATCTCCTGAACAGAGTGAATGAAGCCGACCTATGTTGGGGAGCACAGTCTACTTTACTTTTTCTACCAATTCAAACACTAATCTCATCTTGAGACATGTCACAGTCACATCCAGAAATAATGTTTAGCCAAACACCTGGTCACCCTGAGATTCTGTCAAGTTGACACACAAAATTAACGATTACTTCCTCATTTTGCAGAATCAAAAACTAAAGAGTAGAATTAGCTAGCCTGCAAAAGTAAAACAGCTATTATTGGAGCCTGGATTTCAATGTAAGGAGTCTATCTTCATGATCACTGTTCTTAATTAGGACACTATACTGCCTCTTCAAAATGAGACCTATTGAATACTTATAATTCTTAGTTCTAGGAAACAGCAGTGAACATAAAAAGAAATCTACTCTCATGAGCTTTCATTCTGTAAGGGTATTGAGACAAGTAACAACTAGTACATAGTGTGTTTATTGTTTGCCAACTACTGTTCAAAGCTCTTTATAAATATTAAAACATTCAAACTTCAAAAGAGCCCTATGAAATAATTATCACCATTATTACCATTATTATCCTTCTTTTACAGACAATAGAGTGGAGAACAAAAGGATTAAGTGACTTGCCCAAGGTTATGGAGCTAGTAAATGACATTTCCTCTACTCATAAATACTCTGTTATACTCTCTTGGCTCTGTTGCAATAACCCAAGCACACTCCTCTCACCAACTAATGATTCAGAAAAAAACTTTTTAAAACAAAGAAACAGAACTTTTTTGAAATTCCTGAATTTCTTTTATTATTTGTTTCTTCCCTCATACTTTTCAAAATACCATGTTGAAAATGTTGTTGTTGTTCTTGTCCACATGACAAAGTAGAAGTAATAAAAATAAAATAAAAAGTAAAATATGTTTGTGAGTATAAAAATGAGTCTATATACTTCTGTGAATTTTATAATTGATGAGATAGATTCACGCAACCACACAGACTTATAATCAGCACTGTTTCTTTCTTCCTTCTCTCCTCATTTTCTCCTTATTTCTCTTCTCTTTTCAGCAAAGGATATTTGAATAAATGGATATAGAAATGAATTAATTAGATGGATCAATAGGTAGGCAGGTTGGTAGGTAGGGAGAAAGAGATAACTAAAATATACCAACAAACTGAATAAGAGAAATATATAACTGAAGAGAATTGAAATTGAATTTGAAAAAGAACATTGTGTCAACATATTACCCCCTTTTTTACTCATGATAATAAATACAGGAGAATCAGCTAGTTTCATACGTCATTATCCAGGTAGTTTTCCTCTTTGAAAAAGAAAAATATCTAAGACTTTTTAAGCCTTCTTGGATGTCACCTTCAATTTGGATGACTTGTCACACCCAAGGTCAGGAGCAGCTGCATCAGACAGCTTGGAAGAGAATGCATTTCTGAAGGGAATGAATCTGGTACGGAGGTTTGAAAACCGTACCAAAAAATAAATGCTGTCAAGACTGAGTGAACAATAAGTCATTGTAGTCTGAGATCCCCATTCCTGGAGCAAAGAAGTGATGGACCTGTTGTGTGCGTGCATGCATGCTAAGCTGCTTCAGTCATGTCCAACTCTTTGCAACCCCGTGGACTGTGGCCTACCAAGCTTCTCTGTCCATGGGATTCTCTAGGCAGGAATACTGGAGTAGGTTGTTATGCCCTCCTCCAGGGGATCTTCCCAACCCAGATGTCTAACCCACACCTATTATGTCTCCTGCATTGGCAGGCAGGTTCTCTACCAGACTTGTTATGGATCAATGTAAACAAGACACAAAACAGGATTGGAGCCTGAACAATAAAAGAAGAGGAAGATTGGTATCACATCAAGATGTATTCGGCATCGGCCTGCAGTTTAATCTGAGAAGTTCTGGAATTAAGTTATGGATTATACTATGCTCATACCTACTTATCGGCTTCCCTGGTGACTCAGAGGTAGAGAATCCACCTGCCAATGCAGGAGATGCAGGTTTGATCCCTGGCTGGGGAAGATCCCCTGGAAAAGGAAATGGCAGCCCAGTCCAGTATTCTTGTTTGGAGAATCCCATGGACAGAGGAGCCTGGTGGGCTCTGTAGTCCATGGGGTCACAGAATTGGACACAACTGAGAGACTGAACAACAACAAAAGGCCATTGTTAACAGTATTATAGTATGGGGACATCTGAGAGAACTAGGAGTTATATTTTCATTTCCACATGCAAAACATACTTCAAGACAATTCTATACAAAACAAACAACAAAAGCACTTTAGTGAATAATTTAGTTTTTGAGGACTCTGAAGAATCTTGAGTTACATAAATATCCATAACTCAAACTGAAATGTTGACTTTTTCTATAAAAATACAAGTTATTTCACAAAGTATGAATTACAAGCTTTTATTAATTATGACATACTATTTAGTAACAGAGATTTTTTAAAAGTATTTCTAATAAGTACCTTTGCAAGTGAAATTCTTGAGATTTACATAAGTGTTTCTAGTTGACTAGAAAATATTTTTCACAAAAAGCTTTTTTAGTGATTTGAGAAGTGTGCATTCCAGCATCAGAATACAACACTTGCTCAAATGAAGGCTTAATAGCTATTTTGGAGTTCTTATTTCTGTTGCCATTTTCATCTAGAATCATGAAAGGAAGAGTTACTTTGGATATTGCCATTTCTGAAAATGAGATTACATATATATGTTCAGTTCAAACTTCCATCTCATACTCCATACTGGAGGCCAGTATAGATCTATCTATGTCTTCTTTCTGGAAACGATTCTGTAATTTGATAGAAGACAAAAGGAAAAGAAAATTGTAATGGATATCAGTTCTTTCGATTTTAATATTTAATTTGGTAATTAAAATATATAAAATGTTTTATCTATTAACTTAATGACAAATAACTTTAGATTAAATAGCTGTGTTTTTAAATTTTTCTTCTGCAGGCTGAAGAACACCCACAGGAAGTCAAGTAGGGTATTACCAGTTCATCAGATTTTAACCTGATGACCTTATAGTTCTACTTCACCAAGATTCTACCAACCTTGCTTATGGCAAAATTGCATGATCTGATTGTATCTGTTCTCCCAAAGGCTACCTTCCTGAAAATGATTTCCCAATCGACTCAAAAACTTCACATTGAACCAAGATTAGTTTTCAATGTTTTTCAACCCTAACGTATGTCAAAGACAGTCATAATTCTCTTAGTAAGAATGGCAAGATGATGGAGGAATAGGACGGGGAGACAACTTTCTCCCCCACAAATTCATCAAAAGATTATTTGAATGTTGAGCCACTTCCACAAAACAACTTCTGAACACTGTCAGAGGACACCTGGCACTCAGAAAGGCAGCCCATTCTCTTCGAAAGGAGGCAGGACAAAATGAAAAGACAAAAAGAGAGACAAAAGAGTTAGGAATGGAGACCTGTCATGGTGAGGAAGTCATGAAGGAGGGGAAGTTTCCACACAGTAGGAAACCCTCTCACAGGAGGGTCTGTGGGGAGTTTTAGAATCTCAGAAGGCAACATAACTGGGAGGAAACAGCAACAACACAGAATACATGCCTAACCGCAACTGCGGAGAAGAGAACTTTCCCATGAAAGGCTCAAACCTAACAACTTAACTCGCAGCCTGGCCCACTCACAGAACAAAGCAATGAACAAATATCAAAGGAGAGCTAGCCCTCTGCATACCAGCCACTCCCTGCCCAGAGGCCTGATTGCGAAAGCCAGAGCCGGAAGGCAAGGGGCTTACTTAGCCCCGGATAAGGCATCTTCCACCAAATTGTGAGCAGGCTCCCAGCTGCTAACCACATCTTCCTGAGGCCTGGAAGGCTGACATCTTCCAAGAGGCACGGCCCACTTGGGACAGTGCGCTTGCCAAGCACCTTGGTCGCCTGCACTGCTCAGACCTGGGAAGGGCACAAAACGCATGCCCAACCCACAGACACTGAGCCAGAACTGTGTCTGAGTGTCCCCTGTGGAGGTACTGGTCAGCAGTTGCCTGCCACAGGGGCTCTGGGTGCCACAGACCTGGGTATGGCATAAACTCTCTTGGAGGAGGTCGCCATTAACTTCATCATGGAACCACCAGAACTTAAACAGGACTGGAGAAACACACTCTTGGAAGGTACAAACAAAGCCCTGTGTGTACCAGAACCCAGAAGAAAGAAGCAGAGACCCCACAAGACACTGACCCAGACTTGCCCATAAGTGTCCAGGAGTCAGGGGCACTGAGTGAAGCATGGGGCCTTTTTAAGGAGGTCGCCATTATCTTAATTACCTCCTCCGTAGTTTGACAGCACCACCCATCAACAGAAACTTGGATTAAAGATTTACTGAACATGTCTCCGCCCACCAGAACAAGACTCAGTTTCCCCCTTAGTCAGTCTATCCCATCAGGAAGCATCCATAAGCTTCTTATCCTTATCCATCAGAGGGTAGACATAATGAAAACCACAACCACAGAAAACTAACCAAGCTGATCACATGGACCACAGCCTTGTCTAGCTCAGTGTAACTATGAGTCATGCCATGTAGGGGCCACCCAAGATGGATGGGTCATGGTGGAGAATTCTGACAAAACGTGGTCCACTGGAGAAGACAATGGCAAACCACTTCAGTATTCTTGCCTTGAGAATTCCATAAACATTATGAAAAAGCAAAAAGGTATCACACTGAAAGATGAACTGCCTGGTAGGTGCCTAATATGCTACTGGAGATCAGTGGAGAAATAATTCCAGACAGAATGAAGAGATGGAGCCAAAGCAAAAGCAACACCCAGTTATGGATGTGACTGGTGATGGGAGTATAGTCTGAAGCTGTAAAGAGTAATATTGCATAGGAACCTGGAATGTTAGGTCCTTGAATCAAGGCAAATTGGAATTGGTCAAACAGGAGATGGCAAGAGTGAACATTGACATTTTAGGAATCAGTGAACTAAAATGGGCTGGAATGGGTGAATTTAATTCAGATGACCATTATAGCTACTACCGTGGGCAAGAATCTCTTAGAAGAAATGGAGTACCTATCATAGTCAACAAAAGAATCTGAAATGCAGTACTTGGATGCAATCTCAAAAATGACAGAATGATCTCTGTTCATTTCCAAGGCAAACCATTCAATATTACACTAATCCAACTCTATGCCCTGACCAGTAAGGCTGAAGAAGCTTAAGTTGAATGGTTCTATGAAGACCTACAAGACCTTCTGGAACTAACACCCCCAAAAGGTGTCATTTTCATTATAGAGGACTGGAATGCAAAAGTAGGAAGTTAAGAACTACCGGAGTAACAGGCAAATGTGGCCTTGGGGTACAAAACGAAGCATGTCAAAGGCTAACAGAGTTTTGCCAAGGGAAAACACTAGTCATAGCAAACATCCTCTTCTAACAAAACAAGAGAAAACCACATCTGGACATCACCAGATGGTCAATACTGAAATCAGATTAATTATATTCTTTGCAGCCAAAGATTGAGCAGCTCTATACAGTCAGTCAAAAACAAGACAGGGAGCTGACTGCGGCTCAGATCATGAACTCTTTATTGCCAAATTCAGACATAAATTGAAGAAAGTAGGGGAAACCATTAGACAATTCAGGTATGATCTAAATTAAGTCCCTTATGATTATACAGTAAAAGTGACAAATAGATTCAAGGGTTTAGATCTGATAGTCAGAGTGCCTGAAGAACTATGGATGGAGGTTCATGACATTGTACAGGAGACAGTGATCAAGACCACTCCCCCAAAAAAGAAATGCAAAAAGGCAAAATGGTTGTCTGAGGATGGCTTACAAAAAGTTAAGAAAAGAACAGAAGCAAAGGCAAAGGAGGAAAGGAGAGATATACCCATTTGAATGCAGAGTTCCAAAGAATTCAAGGAGCGATAAGAAAGACTTCCTCAGTGAAGAGGAAATAGAGGAAAAGAATAGGATGGGGAAGACAACAGATCTCAAGAAAATTAGAGATACCAAGGGAACATTTCATGCAAAGATGGGTTCAATAAAGGATAGAAATGGTATGGGCCTAACAGAAGCAGAAGATATTCAAAAGAGGTGGCAACTATGCACAGAAGAACTATACAAAAAAGATCTTCATGACCCAGATGATCACGAAGTTGGGATCACTCACCTAGACACAGACATCCTGGAATGCGAAGTAAAGTGGGTTTAGGAAGCATCACTATGAACAAAGCTAGGGGAGGTGATGGAATTCCAGTTGAGCTATTTCAAATCCTAAAAGATGAAGTTGTTAAAGTGCTTCACTCAATATGCCAGCAAATCTGGAAAACTCAGCAGGGGCCATAGGACTGGAAAAGCTCAGTTTTCATTCCAATCCCAAAGAAATGCAATGCCAAAGAATGCTCAAACTGCTGCACAATTGCACTCATCTCACACACTAGCAAAGTAATGCTCAAAATTCTCCAAGCCAGAATTCAATGGTACATGAATGATGAATTTCCAGATGTTCAAGCTGGATTTAGAAAAGGCTGAGAAACCAGAGATCAAATTGCCAACATCCGCTGGATCATCGAAAAAGCAAGAGAGTTCCAGAAAAAAAAAATCTACTTCTGCTTTATTGACTATGCCAAAGCCTTTGACTGTGTGGATCACAACGAACTGTGGAAAATTCTTAAAGAGATGGGAATACCAGATCACGTGACCTGCCTCCTGAGAAACCTGTATGGAGGTCAAGAAGCAACAGTTAGAACTGGACATGGAAAAACAGACTGGTTCCAAACAGGAAAAGGAGTACATCAAAGCTGTATATTGTCACCCTGCTTATTTAACTTATATGCAGACTACATCATGCTGGGCTGGATGAAGCACAAGCTGGAATCAAGATCGCTGGGAGAAATATCAATAACCTCAGATATGCAGATTACACCACCCTTCGGCAGAAAATGAAGAGGAAATAAAGAACCTCTTTATGAAAGTGAAAGAAGAGAGTGAAAAAATTGTCTTAAAACTCAAATTCCAAAAACTAAGATCATGGCATCTGGTCCCATCAATTCATGGCAAATAGATGGGGAAACAATGGAAATAGCGATAGACTATTTTTTGGGCTCCAAAATCACTGCTGATGGTGACTGCAGCCATAAAATTAAAAGATACTTGCTCCTTTGAAGAAAAGTTATGGCCAACCTAGATAGCATATTAAAAAGCAGAGATATTACTTTACCAACAGATATCTGTCTAGTCAAAGCTATTGTTTTTCCAGTCATCACATCGATGTGAGAATTGGTCTATAAAGAAAGCTGAGCGCTGAAGAATTAATACTTTTGAACTGTGGTGTTGGAGAAGACTCTTGAGAGCCACTTGGACTTCAAGGAAATCAAAGCAGTCAATCCTAAAGGAAATCAGTCCTGAATATTCATTGGAAGGACTGATACTGAAGCTGAAACTCCAATTCTTTGCCCACCTGATGCAAAATATTGACTCCTTGGAAAAGACTCTGGTGCTGGGAAAGATTGAAGGTGGGAGGAGAAGGGGACAACAGAGGATGAGATGGTTGGATGGCATCACTGATGAGACAGACATGAGTTTGAGTAGGCTCCGGGAGTTGGTGGTGGACAGGGAAGCCTGGTTTGCTGTCGTCCATTTGGTCGCAGAGTCAGACATGACTGAGAGACTCCACTGAACTCATCTGAAGAATGGCAAAGCAAGGATTTTCTAAAGCAGGAGAAGTACATACACTGAAGTTTTTAAAACCCTGAGGAAAATCTGACATGCATATTATTCTAGTTTATTACGATGACATTAATTTTTTAAATGTTGAGTCTTAAGCCAGCTTTTTCACTCTCCTCTTTCACCTTCATCAAGAGGTTCTTTAGTTCCTCTTTGCTTTCTGCCATAAAGGTGATATCATCTGCCTATCTGAGGTTGTTGATATTTCTCCCAGCAGTCTTGTGTAAGCTTGTGCTTCATCCAGTTCTGCATTTCGCATGATGTACTCTGTATATAAGTTAAGTAAGCAGGGTGACAATATACACCCTTGACTTACTCCTTTCCCAATTTGGAACCAGTCTGTTGTTCTATGTCCGATTATAACTGTTGCTTCTTGACCTGCATACAGGTTTCTCAGGAGGCAGTTAAGTTGGTCTGGTATTCCCATCTCTTTAAGATTTTTTCACAGTTTGTTGTGATCCACACAATCAAAGGCTTTAGTATAGTCAATGAAGTTGAAGTAGATGTTTTTCTGGAATCCTCTTGCTTTTTCGATGATCCAGCAGATGTTGGCAATTTGATGTCTGGTTCCTCTGCCTTTTCTATATCCAGGTTGAACATCTGGAATTTTTGGTTTATGTACTGTTCAAGCCTAGCTTGGAAGATTTTGAGCATGACCTTGTTAGCACACAAATGAGTGCAATTGTGCATATATATACAGACACATATAGCATGCATGGGAAATGGACAATGTACATATACAAAATATGTAAAGATAAAAATATATATGTGCTATAATTACAGTCACAATTTTATATCTTTAAACACTAAGATATTTAAACATTGAAGATAAAGTGAAATGGATAGTATTGGGACAGGTTCTCCTTTTGGGCATGTGGTCACTGAATGAAATGACTATGTCATCAGCAGGTTTGCCCCCCACCTTTTTTCCTCTCCCTTTATTTCCATTTTCCTTTTAAAATTTCCAGCTGATCTACTCTATTCTCACCCAGAAGTTCTTCTTGCTGTGTTATCTGTTATGTTACACCAGGTGACCATAGCTCAAGCCTTCCATGCTCTTAGCCTTGGATAAGAGATCTCTAACTTTCCAGATACTTCTTTACCAGGAGTGACTCATAGAGCCAATACTATACCGCCATTTGAGTCTTGTGTTTTTTGATGCTGTTGACAAAGCATCTTTCTTATCAGAGTGTGACCTGAGTTTCTCCTCTCTCCACTCTAATCTTACTATCCATATTTTTTGGTCGTCCTTCTGCCACCTGCTATATTTAAGTATTCTGGTTTCAACTAAAGTGACTGTTTGTCTTTCACAATCCTACTCCTTTCCTTTTGCTGGGAAAGTTATTTCCCTGGTGGCTCAGACTGTAAAGAATCTGCCTGCAATGCAGGAGACCCAGGTTTAAACCCTGCATCAGGAAGACACCTGGAGGAAGAAATAGCAACCCACTCCAGTATTCTTGCCTGGCTAAGTCCATGGACAGAGGAACATGGCCGGCTACAGTCCACGGGGTTGCAAAGAGATGGACTTGACTGGGTGACTAAAACTTTCACTTTCATAGGTAATCCATTTGAGCTAATTTAGCCCCTTCACCGACTTGATGGGCATGAGTCTGAGTAGACTCTGGGAGTTGGTGATGGACAGGGAGGCCTGGCATGCTGCGATTCATGGGGTCGCAGAGGCGGACAGGAATGAGTGACTGAACTGAACTGAGTCAGGCTTTTATCATACTTTCATGTTTTGATTTTTTTTTTAAAGTTTCCTTTATATTTTTGACTTTGCTATTTTATTTTGATTATCAGGGGAATAGGCAACATATGTTTGCCTGATCAACAAATGGAACATTTAAAAATTTGGAAATATATGAAGTGCTATTAAATCAGCAGCAAAAGAGCTTAAAGGATTATCCTTTTTGAGTATGCCTCAATCTGCTTATAAAAACTAGTCTGTGAATATACATATGCACACACACTTCAAATGTACCATGAATTCAATCGGAATCAAAACACTGCAACCAAAGGTTAACATTACTGCTTTAATAACAGTGCATGGTTGGAGTTGTATATTCTACTCAAAATTAATAGGTGTGGAGAAAGAGAAAGAAACATTTATTAACTGAAGGGAGGACATATTAAAATAAATACGCTGCCCCATAAAGTTAGCTTCCTAGTGTGAGTATGATTTAAAATACAATTATGGCTTTCCATTAACTGGTAAAATTTTTAGGTAACAAGATTAAAGTGTTTAATTCTTAGAATAGGCTTATGCTCTCTGCATGGAAATATCTATGTATTTTTAAAACAAATTATACATGAAATTAAGGCTGTAAATTGTGTAGATATATCTTAGGCATTCAATTTTAAGAAAAAAATTTTAAAGTAAATAACATTTCTTTGATGGAAATAGAAATCACTATTGTTTCTCTGTTATTCAAGGGGACAAGGACAGAGGGAGTGTGTTTTGTAAAGTAAGATTGTTTTAGTACTTCACACTGGAGAAAATATATGTAGTTACAGTTGATAAGGAAGCAGTAATAGTGAAATAAGAATAAAGTTTTTGAAAAGTTCCTAGATGATGGATTATATTCCAAAACACATTCTAGTAACCTATAGATGTTAAAGAACAATACGTAGCGAAATGGTTTTCGTTGCCATTGATTTGTTGCCATGGTGACTTTTTGGGATGATGGGAAGGCAGCATAGTCAAAGTGATTTAAATATGAGAGTCTGTGATCCAAAAGAGAATGAGCTATCATTGGACAGAAATCAAGGGCCTCATTTTTTAATCTCTCAAACATCCCATTTATCATAGCATCACATCTATTTTGATAGCTCTGGTTTTCTTGTCCACATGAATTTACAAATTCATCAGGAATCCAACTTTCTGTAATATTCAAGAGAATGGTGTTCATCTAGCACCACTGATGGCACCGGGGAACAATGTCTATTACAGCTCCTGGAGCACAGAACGGGAAATATCTGTTATTTGGGAACAGGAATTGACTGAATTCTGGGTTGGCATCTCAGTGACATTTTGCACTATTGCTGTGAATACAGCTCTTACATCGAGGCTTTGCTCAATTGCTCAGTTACAGAAAGGGCCAGAGAGATCACACTGGCTTCTAAAAGGCTAAAGAAAAAAAAAATGAGATCTACACAGATCAGATCAACTATACTGAAATACCTACTCTTACCCTTAAACGTAACATTCCTGAGTGCGAGAGGCTGTGGACTATCTCATGGGACCTGGTATAGAAAAATAGACGATTGAGATGATTGCTTAAAATCTTCATTAAAAAAAAGCCTACATTGTGAAGGCTCCATGTCACTAGAGAATGAAGACATTATATAGGTCATTACAGTTTGTGCAGTGTGCTGTCTAAAGGACCCTTGCCCAGTGGGAGATCTTAGTAGCAGACTCCTTGGCAGGCATTTTTCGGCAGAAAAAGTATTTCTGTTAGAGATGCTGTGAGTCATGCATAGATGCTTTATGAGAGCCCTCTTTTAGAGGTGTCATGAAGTGGGCCACAGCACAGTATAATCAAAAGAGCGCTGAGCTGAAAACCAGGAAATGGTCTTTCTACTTCTGGCACTGCCATTAAGCTAGCTGTGCAACCTTAGGCTGGCCTCAATTTCCTCATCGGCAAATTGAGGGCTCCTGACTGAACCCTCTCTAACGTCTGTTCACCACTAGAATCCTATGATTCTTTTCAGCATTATTATGTGTCTTTTATTTTCCCAGTGGGATGATTCCTTTGACTAACTGGAAATAGAAGAAAAGCTTATCCTGAAAAAAAAGGAGTTGGTAGGCAACAACTCATTTGTCTTACTATATTTCTTCGGAGACATTCTGGAGCATATCTTTCTGTCGAATATGAGGTCTTCTTAAGAGAGATTTAGTACTGACACGCATCAACCACAGTATAGGCATCTTTTGAAAAAACAGAATATCACTCCAGTGCAGTTGTAAATGGTAAATTGTAAGTTTTACTACAAAAATTATTAAAAGGAAAGTTTAATGTAAGGATCAAACTATTACAAATGATACAAAATATATTTGAAACTTCTCCTTACATAAATACCTTTTTTTGAGGGGTTGTTCATTATAAAAATCAATGGTGTGGGGAAAAATGAGAGGCTGTTTACAAACCCAAAGTTAATTTGAATCTTTCAATATCAAAATAATTCTAACATGTTTGATTGACTTTACTCTCCTGATTTGTTTTTTTGGCACTTTAATTTTCCATAGACTGAATGTTTATGCCCCCTCACAATTCATATGTTGAAACTTAACTCCCAATAAGCAATGGTAAAGGAGGTGGGGACTTTGGAAGATGACTGGGTACTGAGGATTGAGTCCTTATGGATGGGATTGGTGCCCTTAAAAAGGTACTGCCAGAAAGCTCCCTGGCTGCTTCTGCCATGAGGGGACAGTGAGAAGATGGACCAGGAAGCAGACTTTCATAGGTCACCAAATATGCTAGCACCTTGATCTTGAATCCCCAGCCTCCAGAGCTATGAGTAATAAATGTTTGTCACTTAATCCATTCAGTCTGTAGTATCTTGTTATAGGAGTCTAAGGGCTTCCCTGGTAGCTCGGATAGTAAAGTATCTGATTGCAATGCAGGAGCCAGGGGTTCGATCCCTGGGTCAGGAAGATCCCCTGAAGAAGGAAATGGCAACCTACTCCAATATTCTGGCCTGGAGAATTCCATGGGCAGCCCAT
Organism: Muntiacus reevesi; assembly: GCF_963930625.1. Classification (NCBI taxonomy): domain Eukaryota; kingdom Metazoa; phylum Chordata; class Mammalia; order Artiodactyla; family Cervidae; genus Muntiacus; species Muntiacus reevesi. The sequence continues at coordinate 132,905,083 of NC_089252.1, forward strand.
GGGGTTGTAAGGAGTCAGACATGACTGAGCAATGGGGCACAAGCATGATAGCTGTCTAAATGGACCAAGAGAGAAATTGGTACCTGGAAGTAGGGATGTTACTCTTATAAAGATGCAAAAATATGGAAGTGACTTTGGAACTGTTTAATAGACAGAGGCTGAAGGAGTTTTGAGTTGCATGTTAGAAAAGAAAAGAAAACAAAATTACATTGCTGAATAGACCTTTACAAGGGATTCTGGTGAGACCTTGGAAAGCAAAGAGGGGAGCTGAAGAGGGAGCCTCGGTCTTCTTAGAGACTAGCAGAGTACTTGTGACCAGAATGCTGGAGAAGTGTGGACAATACAGGCCATTCTGCTGGGGTTCAGATGGAAATGAGAGATATATTATTGGATACTCGAGGAAAAGCAATCCTTGTTATAAAGTGGCAAAGAGTTTGGCTGAATTGCATTTGTCTCCAAATGTTTTATGGAAGGTAGAACTCATGAGCAAAACCAGATATTTGGCTGAGGAAATTTCTAAGCTAAATGTTAGTAACCTGGTTCCTCCTGATTACATGTAGTTAACCATGAGAAGAAAGAAATGACCTAAAAATTGGATTATTGATCAAAAGGGAAGCTGAATTTGAAGGTTTGGTAAGTTCATAGAACTCTGTATCTGCAGGGTCAGTTACTGGATCTCCATTGTGTCCCTTTGGTGGTGTCACGTTTCCCTGATTTCATGAGCTCTGCAGCCCCGGGTCAGTGTCTATGCATTTGAAGAAGCACTCACTGTTTCCAGACTTTCTGGACTGGCTTTGGTAAGAAGATGCTTCACTGTGGATGGGAGCATCCCAGAGTGTGCTTTGACCTGTATCCAATAGCAGAGGCTACCAAGTGCAGGGGGACATGGCAACTCTCCATCTTGGGGGGGGGGGGGTATGATGTCTCCTTAGCTCAAGCAATTGGGGTCCATGACATCACAACTGCATGATCCTGGATGGTGAGAGCTGCGGAAGAGGGGGTCCTCAGGGGCTGTGTACCTGTATGCTGCTGACCGTGACTCGTGTCAGCAGCCTGCACTACTGTACTTGAGCCTGCGGTTAGTCCCTGCAGCCACACAAGTGCATGCCTGGCACCTGGACCTGTTCATGTACACACATCAGCCCCAGTCGGTGTCGCCATGCGTGGGCCAGCACCAGCCCCTGCACCACGCAGGCCGCTGAAGCCAAACATGTGCCCTGGGCCCTTGCCACTGAACCCAGAGGTACCACTGAGGACCCCGTGGCCATTGCAGCCACTTCTTCCAGATTTTCTGTATCCCACTATAACATCTGTAACTAAAAACAAATTAGTCTCTTCTTCATCTGAATTTTTATCACTTATTTTTTTGTCTTCTCTGATTTAAAGCTTTAAAATTAATACAGAATTTTAGTAGCCACTGGGGGTATCTTTGTCTTATTCCTAATTTTATTGAGAGACTGTTTAGATTTTTTTCAATCATATAGTGTTTGCTGATGCTTTCTAAAGGATAATCTTTATTGTGTGAAAAAAAAATGTAGTACTAACATATATAAACTACAGGTTAGACATTTTCAGGGAAAAGAGAAAACAGGTTACAAATGTTAAATTGTAAGATTCAGTACACAATTCTCAGAGAGCCTAACAATAATATCAGATTATTAAAATGATGTGAAATATGGTTAGACTCTTCCTCTTTTACCTGAAGAATTATCAACAAATTCCTGAAATACTTTGTGTAGTTTTCTTGCATTTTCATTCAAAGAACCATTCTCTAGGATCTCTATATTTTTAATACATTGCATTTATTTGTAGCAAACATATGTTTCATAGGCATAATGCAATAACATATAGATATAGTTGTGAATTTAAACTATTGTAGGATCAATAAAACACTGTGTGCATATTTGTCAGTGTTAGATTGAACTTCTTTGCTTTTAATTAAAATCTTTGATGTCCTTCCTCCTCCATCCCCCACCCAATCATTAGATCATCAGTTCTCAGGGAAATGTTTTTAAGATCCAATTTTTCAGGAAGATATCTGTTGATTTAACAATGCAGGAGATTAACTGCAATGCATCATACTGCCTGCAATACAGGAGATGCAGGTTTGATTGCTGAGTTGGGAATATTCCCTGGAGAAGGAAAAAGCAGGACAACCCACTCTAGTATTCTTGACTGGGAAACCCTGGTAGGCTACAGTCCATGGGGTTGCAAGTGTGGGACATGACTTAGAAACTGAATTACTGCCACCAGTCTCTTAAAAAACGAAAGCCATCAATGTCTTTAGACTCTTCTTCCAGACCCATTAGATAGGTCATCTGGGCAGGAGAAAAAATTAGCATGTGTTTGGGTTGCCTTCCTAGACTTTTTCTAAACTGTATTTTCTTAAACCCATAGCCACAGATTATTGTTTAATTTACTACTGGATAACAAAAATTCAGAGGAAAACAGATTCATCTTATTTCATCTTATTCATCTTATTTCCCGGTTGCAGTGATTTATCTAAAAAGTTAAACATGTATCCTCCAGTTTCTTCTTTCCTATGAAGTGTCACATAAAGTACCAAACCAAATTAGCTCACAACAAAACTATGAAAAACCAAAAGGAAAGCATTTAAAGTAAGTTGAAGTGCTGAGCTCAGGGTTTATTCTAACTCTTGATGCTAAAGCAGGGATATGATAAAAAAAAATGTTGCCTCAAATATTTTTAAAAAGATTTGTTAGGAAGAAAAGAAAAAGAGCAGTAGCCTTGAATAACAGCTATATCCTAAGAGTTGAGTAAATGAGGCAGAAACACAAAACCTTGATATATAATTGTCAAAATTTCTTTAACATGAATATAGTGATGGGTTGTTAACCACTTTCCCCCTACTGACTCCATATATTAACATTACTCTGAGAATCCTCAGGATATTTTTGTTTTATAGGAAGTATTAGTGAATTTCAACATCACTGCTGCTGCTACTAAGTCGCTTCAGTCAAGTCCGACTCTGCGCTAGCCAAATGCAAAAGATAGCAGAACATAAAATGGCTAATCAGGCAGGAAGAATTTAAGTATGAATGACAGTATCTGGAGACTAGTAGACTTTGTCCTGGAATGGCTGGAAGTTAGGCAACTAACAAACAGCAAACACAAAGAAATAATGAGAGCTTGAAACTCATAGCTTTGCACTTCCTCACTTATTTTATGTGATTGCACTAAAAATCTACAACTTAAATATAGAGTTTCAGAGGGGAAGAAAAGATAAAAAAGATGTTTCTTGACAAAAGGTATGTTTCTGGGTCCTGATAGCTTGATAAGGAGCCCTTGAAGTGTATCACATCTTGATGCTGCCACAGAAGTTTCACATAACCTGTAAGTGGTGCCTCTGGCATTCATCAGACACACAAAGACATTATGAGAAAGAAGCTAGCCTTTCCTTTATCACATAACAGTTCCCCAGAGAGGACCCCCAAGGCACTAAGCCGTGCAACCTAGTTTCACAGGAAGAACTTGAAATTGTATTTCCTTCTCTTTTTTAACTTCAAGAAGTAAGTAGTTTTTTCTTGTCACCCTACAATAACCCTTGGCTTTCTAGTCTTCTCTGATATATGACAGGATAAAAATATTTGCCAAAGTGAAAAAGGATCTTTGTTTTTTTCTTTCATTGCAGACCATATTTCTCTCAAATAACCACACAATCGCCCTGGTTCACATAAAAAATCAGTCATCACAGGCTATGAAAAAGAATTTAAAACTTGTCTTTTAGTATGCAAGAGCAACTATCATGTTACTGCACATTCCACTAACATGTTTGATTAGGTAAGAATGCTCACACAACTTGGAAGTAAGATGCAGGTAAGTTATCATACCCTATTCTTCTATTTATATTAAAATTGAGGCTTAAAGAGTTTATGCGATTTAATGTCCCAAACTCATCATTATAATTAGAGATCGAAAATATTAAAGAAGGAAGTGAAAATATTATATTAACATTGGGGATCTGTATATGTAGAACATGTGTGCCCTAGGAAAAAATTAGCACTAATTCATATAGATTCATTTTAACTAAATTATCAGTTAATCCTGTATTTTTGGATTTCAAATGAACCCTTTATTTTAACCTTCAATTAAGCATTCTACTCAAGAATAGATCCAGGACTTCCTTGGTGGCAGAATCCACCTGCTAATGTAGGAGACACGGGTTCCATCCCTGGTTCAGGAAGATTCCACATACCTTGGAGCAGCTAAACCCATGTGCCACTACTGAGCCCGCGTGCTGCAACGGCTGAAGCCCGTGCACCTGGAGCCCGTGTTCCATAACAAGACAAGCCAACATGATGAGAAGATGCCCACCCAAGGAACAGTTGTCCCCGCTGCCTGCAACTAAAGAAAGCCTGCAACCAAAATTAAATAAATAAAATTTTTAAAAAGATTAAAGCCATTTTCCCTTTGCCATGATATTTAGTTAAGCTGAATCTTTAGCACTGCAGTGTGCAAGCATCCATAGAACTGTAACAGGAACACATCATCTCAGAGACATGTGATTGCTCTTTCAACTCAACATATAAAATGATCTCTCATGATCCCCTGCACATCCCATCAAACCTTTGTTTTCATACTCTCATCTACCATGTAATATCAGAGGTAAATGTAGATACCCTTCTTTCAAAGCTAATCCTGAACTCTTTTGTCCTCTCCTTAAAACCTCACTTTTTCTATCATTAAATGTCTTTTATTAGTATGTCCCTTTCTATTGACTCTTTAAAACTAAAGTTCTCCTATTTTTCAAACCTTCCTTGACTTTTTTTATTTTGCATATAGAACACTTTCTCTCTTCACCAGCATTCTATCAAATCATTTGATGGTATGTTTCCCCTTTCCTTTGCAACTGGGTCCTGAAGTTCCTGATAGACAAAACTTTCTCAAAAGCCATTTGGTAGAACTGACCACACAAGATCTATTTAGAATTCACATTGCTTCTCATTAATTATTTCTTTGAAGTTTAATATGTGAAATAATTTTGCTATGTCTTATAAATTATGCACAGCGCTTAATAACAAGGAAATTACATTATGAGGCTAATACCTAATAAAAGACATTGCTCATATTATAGTGCAGTAATTATTGGTTTAGGAGACTGTATTGAGCACAAATCTTCAGTAGTATTAGGTGCCCTTGAAAGTGAAGGAAAGTGGAAGTGTTGGTCACACAGTCGTGTCCAACTCTTAGGGACCCTATGGACTGTAGTCCGCCAGGCTCCTCTGTGCATGGGATTTCCCAGGCAAGAATACTGGAGTGGATTGCCATTCCCTTCTCCAGGGGATCTTTCTGACCCAGGGACTGAACTTACATCTCTTGCATTGCAGGAGATTCTTTACCATTTGAGCCACCAAGGAAGCCCTAGGTGCTCTTGAATACCATCTAACTTCTAAATGCACTGTTTTTATAATTTCTAAAGCACTACTCTCTTCTTGATCCTATTTTTTTTTTTAAATTTACCCCAGTGTTCATTGCAGTAATATTTACAATAGCTAGGACATTTAAGCAACCTAGATGTCCCTCAACAGATGAATGAATAAAGAAGCTGTAGTACATTTATGCGTTTCTCTGGTGGTTCAGTCAGTAAAGAATCTGCCTGCGATGTGGGAGACCTGGGTTCTATCCCTTGGTTGGAAAGATCCCCTGGAGGAGGGCATGGCAACCCACTCCAATATTGATGCCTGGAGAATCCCCATGGACAGAGGAGGAGCTTGGCGGGCTACCGTCCAGGTGGTTACAAAGAGTAGGACATGACTGAGCAATAAGAACAGCGCAGCACAGTAAATATATACTCCTATTACTTTACTACCTCTTTATTTTATAATTTTGTCCCATCCTCCGCCCCTTCATTCTGACTGGTAAATGGCTCCAGATCTGCTTTTCCCTGCTCTCCTTGTGCAGTATCCTATAAAGTACATCATGGAACATCTAGATGTAGATGAGTTCTGTATTTCTAGCTCTACCATCTATGGAGACCTCTAGAATCATTTCACACAGGAGGTGTTTCAACTCTATTATGTTCTCCTATAATATATCCCAATTAAGTATTCCCATTTTATACATACTCCTAAGGATACTTCAAATCACTTGAGATAATTTCCTGTGTTGTGTTTCTGAATATGTATTTAATTTTTGTCATCTTACTTTTGATTTTGAAAGAATGTTATAAAATTACTTTTTGAAAAAAAATAAAATTAGTTTTTGTACTAATGTACAATATTTACCTGGTTTTGATGTCTTAGCTGCCTGTTCTAGTCCTTTAAATCTATTTCCTATTATTCATGACTATTTTTAGAATTTTATACATATATATGCAAATGGAGTACATCATGTGAAATGCCACACTGGATGAAGCACAAGGTGGAATCAAGATTTCAGGGAGAGATATCAATAACCTCAGATATGCAGATGACACCACACTTATGAAAGCAAAGAGGAACTAAAGAGTCTCTGGATGAAAGTGAAATAGGAGAGTGAAAAAGTTGGTTTAAAATTCAACATTCAAAAAATTAAGATCATGCATCCGGACCCACAACTTCAAGGCAAATAGATGGGGAAACAATGGAAACAGTGACAGATTTTATTTTCTTGGGCTCCAAAATCACTGCAGATGGTGACTTCTGCCATATAATTAAAATACGCTTGCTCCTTGGAGGAAAAGATATGACAAACTTAGACCTCACATTAAAAAGCAGAGACATCTTTACTGACAAAGGTCTGTATAGTCAAAGGTATGGTCTTTCCAATACTCAAGTATGGACATGAGAGTTGGACCATAAAGGAAGCTGAATGCTGAAAAATTGATGCTTTTGAAGAAGCATCATGAATGTTGGAGAAGGCCCTTGAGAGTCTCTTGGACAGCAAGGAGATCAAACTGGTCAATCCTAAAGGAAATCAACCTGAATATTCATTGGAAGGACTGATGCTGAAGCAGAAACTCCAATATTTTGGCCACCTGATGTGACGAACTTACTCATTGGAAAAGACCCTAATGTTTGGAAAGATTGAAGGTGGGAGGAGAAGGGGTCGACAGAGGATGAGAGGTTGGATGGCATCCCTGACTCGATGGACATGAGTTGAGCAAGCTCCGGGAGTTGGTGATGGACAAGGAGGCCTGGCCTGCTGCAGTCTATGAGGTTGCAAAGAGTTGGAGACTACTGAGCAACTGAACTGAATTGTATTATTTAGGAATGGTTATATTTTGTTCTAGATATTGTCTATACATTAATGCTTTTATGAAAACTTCCAGCTTCTTTGGTTTTTTGGAGGGTAGGGGAAAGGAAGACTATTTCCTAATTTTTCCTGCCTATGAGCAATACTGAAATTAGCTAGTAATCACCCCCTTCTCTCCATCTCTGTACTATTAACTTTAAAGTAATGTCCTACTTCTTGTTAATTCCTGTAAGTCAAGTATTAAACTTATTCTACTTTTCTTATACCACCCCCTCACACATAGTGTTGCAGTTTATTATGTGAATATCAAGTGTTGTTTAAAAAGTAATAAGTTGGAGGAAAGTAATAAGAGAAAATAACATATATGAATTTTATAGAAATTAATTTTGACCGAAAATCTTTACATTGATTTTAAATAACAATGCAACTGATATCATATTGCAATATTGGATACTAACATGTGAATTATTTACTGCTTCCCACATCACTTCTAACTTTTACTCTTTTCAATAGCATAGTGAACAAAATTTATTACATTTTTTAGTTTGTCTAATGGAAATGGCTTTGACTTGAAGACATTGCATTTGCAAATCTGGTGGAAAATATCTACAGAAGTACATACTGCAAGTTTCTATAGGGATATAGGATATGTATCTTTGACATCTTACTTAACCATAGATGCAGAAATTTCACTATACATCTGTATTTAACTTATCAGAGATAGTATTTGATAAGAAAAGAAACTAGATAGGTGTGTTTAAGTACCTTTAATTCATTTAAAATTAGCCTATTATTTTCATTATTAGGAGTAATTTCATGAGAAGTTTTATTCAAACTAGTTTCTACAACAATGGAAAACTGCAGGTACCTATTAAGTAAGAAATGTTATCTACCTTGAACTGCTTGGTACTCTATACCATTACTGCATCTTTCCCTGGAAAAAAGTTTCTGCTTTTCAACCATTGAATGTTTCATTTCCAAGCTAATTCTAATTAGAATTTTAGCAAAATAGAAGGCCGCAATCTGTCATTTGACACCTATACTAATGGAAGAAACATTTGCTTGAATTACATTTAGTATCAGTTGATAGACTCACCATTTCCTAGGAGAAGCATTTTCTGTATTTAAGTCATATTGTATATAATACATAATATGCAATGTCTACTAAGGGATAAAAATATTCTTATAAAAGAGTTAAAATAATTTTACTTTATCACCCTCCATTCTCCTTTTACCTGGCCCTTCATTTTTGTCTTCCTTTTCTAAATTTCAATGCTGGAACATGGATATCATGGTATTGTATTTTCCAGGTAATCTGTTATTTTGTTCCTTCCTTGCTATCAATTATAAAACTGCCCAAATGATTTGACCCCATGCTATGAGAAAAGTTGTGATGTGACTTTCTGAAAGTTTACATTAAGTTGGAACCACTGAGGCATGTGTGACTGAGTGCCAGTGGGCCAGGATTCTGGCACAGTCATATATTGCCTTCGTTTCATGCATTGTTTTATTTAGGTTCGGCTTGCCACCACAGTGTGTGAATTGCTAGAAGGCAGAGACAATATATTAGACGCTTTAGGTAATCCCACTGTTTCTATCGCAGTTTTAGGAGACATATAAAGAACTCAGCCCTCCTTTTCTTCCTCTCCTTGATCAGTAATATCTGCACAGTTAATCCTTCCAATTCTTTTCCCATACACATCTAATATATGCAGACAAAGACCTTATAATGTAAAAATGGGATACATATATATTTTTACACAAACACACTTATGTACATAAATATATTTCTATAAGCTTTTTGCTGTTTTTAACATATATTTCATTTATTCTGAAATGGCTGCAAATTACTTCACATAACATTTGTCTGAATTGCATATATATGAGCAGACCAATTTTATTTTTTAAAGTAAATAGCAATTTTCCATAAGTCATTGATTTCTTTTCAGAAAAAACCATGCATACCTATGCTGTGAAAATTCAAATGCCAAAGTATTGTTCAGTGACAGAAAACTTTCCTTTTTGTAATAGTTAAGCATTTATTGAAATTCTACTATTTTAAAATAAATTATATTGTACTTTATATGACAGTTTATATCTGAATTCTCAAATTACTTATATTTTTTCTATGCTTGTGCCATTAGTTTTATGGTATAAACATATTTTTTACGTTTGTGCTTAGAGAAAATTTATACAATTTGCCATGTCCCACAAGAGTGATGCTGCACTATTTTAAGATTGCTTCATTTCTGTCAATAAAGATCAATATTTTAATTTATTCTTATAGAGGACTTGCATATTTCTTTTGAAGCTTGTTATTAACTATATCATGGTTTGGATGATCCCATGAGTCTTTTTATTTGAAGTTCTTTCATTTATAAAGATTTCATTGTTTTTCCATTCTATTAAAGCTAAGATTTTATTTAGAAGAGAATTTCCCTTTAAATACTTTTCATGTCTATACTTTCTGCTTTTTTTCCAACCATCAACTTCTAATTTTTTATTTGTTTTTTGCCATGACATATGAGAGGTGTGTTTTGTGTACTTCAGGTATGTGGCAATAATCTTGTGATTGATACACAGTTAACTTTCATGAATATATCACTACATCTTTTAAAATGTATGTTTTCTGTTACTTAAATTTTTCTCTTTTTGTCTTCTTTTTGTACTGATTTGTAAGGTGTACTGTTTTCTTACTAAATATAGTTTAATATTTACCAAGGTCTCCTTTCATTTCAATTAGTGTTTGCCCTCTACATTTTGAAACTCATTTTTAAGTGCATAAAAGCTAATTTAGATTCTTGCATTTTTTATATTATCATATTGCTACATTTTTTTCTTTCCCTCCATTTTCTTTCTTTGGGGTACTTTATTTCATATATCCCTCCAGAAAAATAGTGTAAACCAGAATTTTAAAAAATCATAACATAAGATTTCTTATTCAGGGAATTAATTAATATTCACATTTATCACTATTAAATTTATTGCTATTTATTGCTATTAAAATCTGATAGATTTAGGAATGGTATCTTATTTTCTATAATTTACTTGCTGTCCTTTGCCTTTTCTTTCTTAATTTTGTTGAGTTGACAGGATTTCGTGGAAATAATTTTCTCTTACTAGAATACTTCAGAATTTAAACAAGTAATTTCTATCTTTCTTAGAGTTGTGATTAAACTATTAAACATAAAATGTTAAAAAAAAAAGATTTCCCATGAACATTGAAGGTTAATAAGTTCAGTTCAGTTGCTCAGTCATGTCCAACTCTTTGCAACCACATGGACTGCAGCACGCCAGGCCTCCCTGTCCATCACCAACACCTGCAGTTTACTCATACTCATGTCCATTGAGTCGGTGATGCCATCCAACCATTTCATCCTCTGTCATCCCCTTCTCCTCCTGCCCTCAATCTTTCCCAGCATCAGGGTCTTTTCCAATGAGTCAGCTCTTCACATAAGGTGACCAAAGTACTGGAGTTTCAGCTTCACATCAGTCCCTCCAACGAACACCCAGGACTGATCTCCTTTAGGATGGACGGGTTGGATCTCCTTGCAGTCCAAGAGACTCTCAGGAGTCTTCTCCAACACCACAGTTCAAAAGCATCAATTCTTCTGCACTCAGCTTTCTTTATAGTCCAACTCTCACATCCATACGTGACCACCGGAAAAACCATAGCCTTGACTAGACGGACCTTTGTTGGTAATGTCTCTGCTTTTCAACATGCTGTCTAGGTTGGTCATAGCTTTTCATCCAAAGTGCAAGTGTCTTTTAATTTCAGGGCTGTAATCACCATCTGCAGTGATTTTGAAGCCCCCCAAAATGATCTTAGTGTTCTTTTTTCTTCACTTTATTTATTTTTTCATTTATTTTTTAGTTGGAGGCTAATTACTTTGCAATATTGTAGTGGTTTTTGCCATACTTTGACATGAATCAGCCATGGATTTACATGTGTTCCCCATCCCAATCTCCCCTCCCACCTCCCTCCCCATCCCATCCCTCTGGGTCCTGTTGAGTTTTAAGCCAACTTTTTCACTCTCCTCTTTCACTTTCATCAAGAGGCTCTTTAGTTCTCCACTTTCTGTAACTATCTATATACTATTTCCAAAGAAGACAAAACCCTCCCTTGTTTCCTGTTACCTAATGCCTGCCACCCATTGTCATGATAAGATCATCTGTAACTTTTGTTGATTTTTAAAATATAATGTAACAGAAATTACTTTGATGTATATAAATAATTTACTACTTTTATTGCTCCCTACTCCTTGTGTGGATTGTATATTATTTATAAATGATAAATTCAAATATGCATACATAAAAAGTTTTCATTCAAATGGATTCAATTTTAATTTTAAGAAACCCATTCTAAGCAAGGCAAGAAAAAATTTAGTCACTTCCAGGCAAACTTGGTTCAATAACATTTTGCAAATTATTCTGCTTCTTTCTTTTCTGACTTAAATATTAATAACTGGGCTAGCAGTACAATTGAGTGTTAGTTGAGAAGGAGGGGTGGGCAATGTAGACTATATTCTTTTAAATATTTTTGGCATACTTTAACTAAAAAAATAAATAAATAAATATTTTTGGCATACTGAATTGCAAGATGGTTCCCAAGATTTCTGCTTCAAATTGTAAATTACTGAATAAAAATTAATTTATTAGTTTATTGTTGCTAAATTAATAATTAGAGCTTAAAGTAATGACATAGATGTATATTATTTCTCTCTTTCTCCATTCACCTGTAGAATACCAATGAAAAAATCTATGTGAACACAGATCACTTACTGCCATATGATTAATTACAGAGAGGGTGACTACTAGTGGAGTTCAAAACAGTGAAAGAACATTTCCTCCCAGAGAATAAGAGTGTTGGAAGCAAAATCTATCTGTGCATTGAAATATAAGTAGAGGACAGAAAAATCTTTCTCTGTGGATGAATTGACATAGCAAAAGTAAAGGGACAGAAAATAGTTCAGAGACAGAAAGTAAGCCTCCATAATTTCCAGGGTAAAAATATCTTTTAAAGTGTTACCTTTCTAAATTTAGAGATAGCTAATTATGCATAGCTCTCCCTTCAGACACATAGCATCAACCTGCCTGCTCCAGTCAGGCTAAATCACAGTGGGTACTCCAAAACTATCTAGTAATAGGCTGCCAAAATTGCAGTACAGTAAAGGTTGCATTTAGGTTAGGGTGATGCTGGCGAGAGAGAGGTATGTATAACAGAGTAGTGCCTGAGACCAAGTATGAGGAAACTTAACCGACCCTTGATACTCTACCAACTGACTGTGAATTTTAAAGGCTGTGTGTACGTTATGAGTCTTAGTGTTCTTGAACTAAACTTAATGGAATAAACATTTAAATCCCCAAGTTGAAAACCTCTTTGGCATTGTATATATCAAAGAATAGTTTTCCAAAATATTTCTACTAATAAAAACATCTGAAAAAAACAATTTTTTTACTTAAAATCTGTACCATCAAGCAGACTAATTAATAATAACAGAGTAAAGAAAAGAATTATGACTATTTAATGTCCCTTACATTTCATTTAAAAATCAGCCATTAGACTTCATCGGAATAAAAACTATTAGTGGGAAATGAGACAAATACTGATGAAAACTTTAATACTAGATACAGGAAATAAAGGATCATGCTTACTGATGTAGAAATACAGTGTATGATTTCATTGTAACTGCAAATTAAAACTTCTTTAATGTTTAAGGGAGATGAAACTGACACATGTGAAGCAAAGATGGCATTTGCTACTTTCTATTTGTGTTAAGCAGTTTTATTTACCTAACCAACATTATGTTAACTTGTCATAATAGATGTTGAAAAAAAGTGGAAAAGTAATATGTTAACCTGTTGTAATAGATGTTATATAAAGCCAAATTGTTAATCTAGCTACAGATTTAAAACCACAGAAAAATCTATACTTTTATGAATAATTTTAGGATCAATTTAAAAGTAACACTTATTAAAATTAAAAATTAACATATGAAATATTGCAAAAGGCTAATGAGTTCATATTAGTCCATCAGAGTGATTTGGAAATGAAGTAGTAGTTTGAACTCTCTGAATCCATTTATTTGACAAACATTTGAATAGCTGAAGAGAGAAGTTTTTAAGACAACGTTCAGTTCAGTCACTCAGTTGTGTCGGACTCTTTGCAACCCCATGGACTACAGCACGCCATGCTTCCCTGCCCATCACCAACTCCCGGAGCTTACTCATACTCAGGTCTATCAAGTTGGTTATGCCATACAACCATCTCATCCTCTGTTGTCCCCTTCTCCTCCTGCCTTCAATATTTCCCAGCATCAGGGTCTTTACCAATGAATCAGTTCTTCGCAACAGGTGGCCAAAGCATTGGAATTTCAGCTACAGAATCAGTTCTTCCAATGAAAATTCAGGATTGATTTCCTTTAGGATGAACTAGTTGAATCTCCTTGCTATCCATGGGATTCTCAAGAGTCTTCTCCAATACCACAGTTCAAAAGCATCAATTCTTTAGCGCTTGGCTTTCTATACAGTCCAGTTCTCACATCCATACGTGACTATTGGAAACACCGTAGCTTTGTCTAGACAGGCTTTTGTCAGCAGAGTAATGATTCTGCTTTTTAATATGCTATCTAGGTTGGTCATAGCTTTTCATTCAATGAGTAAGCATCTTTTAATTTCATGGCTGCAGTTACCATCTGCAGTGATTTTGGAACCCCCCAAAATAAAGTCTGTCACTGTTTCCACTGTTTCCCCATCTATTCCATGAAGTGATGGGACCATATGGCATGATCTTAGTTTACTGAATGTTGAGTTTTAAGCCAACTTTTTCACTCTCCTCTTTCACTTTCATCAAGATGCACTTTAATTCTTCTTCACTTTCTGCCATAAGGGTGGTGTCATTTGCGTATCTGAGGTTATTGATATTTCTCCTGGCAATCTCAATTCCAGCTTGTGGTTCATCCAGCATGGAATTTCTCATGATGCACTCTGCATATTAGTTAAATAAGCAGGGTGACAATATACAGCCTTGACATACTCCTTTCCTGATTTGGAACCAGTCTGTTGTTCCATGTCCAGTTCTAGCTGTTGCTTCCTGACCTGCATACAGGTTTTTCAAGAGTCAGGTCAGGTGGTCTGGTATTCCCATCTCTTTAAGAATTTTCCACAGTTTGTTGTGACCCACACAATCAAAGTCATAGTCAATAAAGCAAAAGTAGATGTTTTTCTGGAACTCTCTTGCATTTTTATGTTCCAATGAATGTTGGCAAATTAATATCTGGTTTCTCTGCCTTTTCTAAATTCAGCTTGAATATCTGGAAGTTCACAGTTCATGTACTGTTGAAACCTGGCTTGAAGAATTTTAAGCATTACTTTGCTAGTGTGTGAGATGAGTGTAATTGTGCAGTTTAGGATTGGAATGGAAACTGACTTTTCCAGTCCTATGGCTACTGCTGAGTTTTCCAGATTTGCTGGCAAACTGAGTGCAGCACTTTCAAAGCATCATCTTTTAGGATTTGAAATAGCTCAACTGGAATTCCATCACCTCCACTAGCTTTGTTCATAGTGATGCTTCCTAAGGCCCACTTGACTTTGCACTCCAGGTTGTCTGGCTCTAGGTGAGTGATCACACCGTTATGGTTATATGGGTCATGAAGATTTTTTTGTAGAGTTCTTCTGTGCATTGTTGCCACCTCTTCTTAATATCTTCTGCTTCTGTTAGGTTCATATCATTTCTGTCCTTTATTGAGCCCATCTTTGCATGAAATGTTCCCTTGGTTTCTCTCATTTTCTTGAAGAGATCTGTAGTCTTCCCCATCCTATTCTTTTCCTCTGTTTCTTTGCATTGATCACTGAGGAAGGCTTTCTTATCTCTCCTTGCTATTCTTTGGAACTCTGCATTCAAATGGGAATATCTTTTCTCCTTTGCCTTTTACTTCTGTTCATAACTTCATACTTCTCTTCTTTTCATAACTACTTTAAGGCCAGGTCAGACCACCATTTTGCCTTTTTGCATTTCTTTTTCTCAGGGATGGTCCTGATCACTGCCTCCTGTACAATGTCATGAACCTCCATCCATAGTTCTTCAGGCACTCTATCTATCAGATCTAATCCCTTGAATCTATTTGTCACTTCCACTGTATAATGCTAAGGGATTTGATTTAGGTCATACCTGAATGGTCTAGTGGTTTTCCCTACTTTCTTGAATTTAAGTTTGAATTTTTCAATAAGGAGGTCATGATCTGGGCCACAGTCAGCTCCCGGTCTTGTTTTGGTTGACTGTATAGAGCTTCTCCATCTTTGGCTGCAAAGAATATAATCAATCTGATTTTGTTATTGACTATCTGGTGATGTCCATGTATAGAGTCAGCATTACCTAACCCAAAAAATAAATGATCTTCATAATGGAGAAGGAAGTGACAGATCAATATGAAGGTTTTCTTATATTGTAGTGTTATTCAACACTAACCTATTTTAAAGTAAAATGGTATTTTTTTCATTTTGAGAACTCCATTACAAACCTTACAGTTTTATTGTTTACCCTTTTCCCCCTCGAGATTAGCCCTTTCAATTTAATGCTACTTAGTATTTTTTCTACCACATGCAATGGGAAGCAGGAAAGTTTTTGCAATGTATAAGATTTTGCATTCACTTATCTTGACCAGGAAAGGTAAATTTCAGTATTGAAACTGCTGTGCTATGCTTAGTCACTCAGTCTTGTCCAACTTTTTGTGACCCCATGGACTGAAGCCCGCCAGGCTCCTCTGTCCATGGGGATTCTCCAGGCAAGTATCCTGGAGTGGGTAGCCATTTCCTTCTCCAGGGGATCTTCCCAACCCAGGGATTGAACTCAGGTCTCCCACATTGCAAGCAGATTCTTTACCATCTGAGCCTCCAGGGAAGCCATATCGCAACTAATGTGTTGGTAAAAAGAAGTGAGTATCAATTTTTAAGTTCTTGATATAATCTCTTTTTATATTCTGAGGAAGAGCTGTATTTAAAGTATTCTTTGAATCACTGGCTTTCTGGTGTGCTTACGGTGTACAAGTTATGGCTGGTATTTTGACTAGCATGGATAATATATTTCAGCTAAAAGGATGAATCCTGTGTGAGCTGAATGGTGGTCCGAAAGAGACGTCCATATTTTAATCTCTGGAACTTGGGAACATTATCGTGTTTGATAGAAGATTATGCTAAGGATCTTGATAAGGGAGGTTCACCATGAATTACAAAGTGGGCCCTAAATACAAATACATGTATTCTCTTAAGTGAGAGGTTGAGTGATTTTTAAAGCAAGCACTCAGAAGAGAACACAGCACACACAGGAGAGGAAAAGGCACTGTAAACACAGAGACAGAGTCAAGGAACGCCAACAGCTACTGGAAGCTGGCAGAGGAAAATAATGGATTCTCTCCTAGATGTTCTGTGACGATACTGGGGCCTTAATTTTGGACTTCTGACCTCCAGAACTGTGAGAGAATAAATTTCTTTTTTTTTCTTTTTCTTGTATCTTTTTAAAATTTATTTTCCTTTTTGCCACATTGTGTGGCACATGGAACTTCCCCGGCCAGGGATTGAACCCATACCCTATGTAGTGGAAGTGTAGTCTTAACCACTGGACCACCAGGGAAGTCCCTAAATTTCTATTATTTTAAGCCACAAACTTTTTTGTAATCTGTTACAGCAGCCACAGTAACTAATCTAGACCTCCTGTGTGTTTCTTGGTTTATCTAAGCTAACATCCCTTTGCACCTTGTTTTGAATGTGAGTTGGCATCTTCTTATAGACCAAGAATGGGGCAAGGAGGCAACACTTGGCCCAGGCTCTGCCACTAATATCCTTTCCTCCATCAACCATGTAGATTTAGTTGATTAGTCAAGCTACAAACCTGCCAAAAGCTGAGAAAATTAGAATATTTTTCTGAGTAACTTCTTTTTCCCATCTTAACTTAGAACATTTTTGTGTCACCCTCTCCCAGTGGCAAATGTGGTAAATATGATTCAGGGAGCTTCTGGTGACCATATTTTTAGAACTAATTCATGGATGAGGCCAGGCGGATAGAGGACAATAGTGGATAACTATAGTGCCTGGATCAGACAGCCTCCAGTATAAGATTCTTATGTTATTCATCTTTAATTCAAATTTGCATCTTGAGAATTTAGTCATGTCAATCATATAGTAGGTACTTAATAAATATTTGATGAGCAAATTGTCCGTTTAAGTTAGTCCTTCTTTGATGTGAATGATGTTGTTGTCTTCCAGTTGCCAGGTCAAGTCCGACTCTCCCTGACCCCATGGGCTGCAGCACACCAGTCTTCCCTGTCCCTCACCATCTCCCAGAGTTTGCTCAGATTCATATTCATTGAGTCAGTGATGCTATCTAAACATCTTATTCACTGCTTCCCCCTTCTCCTTTTGCCTTCAATCTTTTGAAGCCTTCTCTGATGGCTCAGATGGTAAAGAATCTGCCTGTCAATGCAGGAAACCTGGGTTTGATCCCTGAAGATGGAAATGGCAACTCACTCCAGTATTCTTGCCTGGAGAATTCCATGAACAGAGGACCTGGCGGGCTACAGTTCATACAATTGGACATGACTTAGAGACTAAACAACAACTGTGTTAGGAGAATGGTCAGCAGATGATGTAAAATATGGTAGAATACTCTTTCAGCATAAGAATCCGGCTCAAACTATTCACTAAAATAAATGTGTAGTTGGGAAGTGTATTTTTTCACTAATTTTAAAAATATTTATCGAATGCTTATAATGCAGTGGGTTTGCAGAGTGACTAACAAAAAAGTTTGTAGTACTGAATCTAATTGGAAAGTGATAGCCATGGTCTCTAACATCATTTTCAGAAAACGTTTTTAGTATTACATTCTTCCTAGTTTTAATCCAAAATTCTACAAATTCCTCTATACAGCATAAATTTGTATGCATGCTGCCTTATCACGTACATCATACATTCCAAACTGTTTTAAATTCCATGTATTGTATTTATTTTTCTCCTATTTATAAAACTCAGAATGGTGCTAGTCATAGGTTTAGTTTTTGCCTTTTTGACGTATTGGTGAATGCTTAACTCGAAGTATAGGTATTTTGCTTCAGAAAATTAAAAAAATAAATCATTTAAATATGCTTTATATTTAAAGATTTTACTTCAGTAAACAAGTGTAGATTGAAATTGAGAACATTACAAGACTTGATAATATAGCTCATCTATTCAGTTTAAGAGAAAAATCTAAATTTTTAATTGTATTTTAAAATTCTAGCTTAAAGCATATTTAAAAATCACATGCATTGATGAATGAGAGGAAAGATTGAATAATAAGAGTTTAAGTATTCAATCCAGAGTTATTTTCTTAAATAGAATTCCTGAACATCATTGTGAGAATCTTTTTTATTTTATTTTTTTAAGAAACAAGGTGATAATCCAGATATAATGCTGGCATGCAGTCAGTACTACAGGTCAAGTCTAAATCAACTATGTTCATTTGTGCTGTTCTGTGCTAAATCTCTTCATTCACGTCTGACTCTTTGTGGCCCCATGGACTGTAGACCGCCAGGCTCCTCTGTCCATGGGATTCTCTAGGCAAGAATATTGGAGTGGGTTGTCATTTCCTTCTCCAGAGCATCTTCCCAACTGAAGGATTGAACCTAGGTCTCCTGTGTCTCCTATATTGACAGGTGGGTTCTTTACCATTGGCGCCACCTGAGTAAACCAAATATGACAGAGCAAAATATAAAATTTACATTCCTGGATTTTTAGTATTTATTTGCACAGATGGCACAAAATATGTCAATATAATTTTTTTTTTTCTTTATTAGGCTTTGTAACCTGCCTCTCTTCTGCTTAGAGAACAAAGTACTGAATGATATCTCATATATTTTTGGTTTGGTAATTATTATTGCTGATACTACTAAATTACCTGAATTTTACCTAAAATCGATCTTAGTAAATGGACTATCATTTCTAGTTTCTGGCAAAACCAATTAAAGTTGACAGATTTTCTTAACGAAGTCATTAATGCAAATTGCATTCTCAGGGATTTCCAATGAATTTATTAAGAGAAAAACTACTTATTTTACATGACTTAAAATGTATGCATCATTAAAACTGCCTTATATACCTTTGGATTTTGTAATTCTTTCAGATGGAACTGAGGAAATGCTGTTATTATTGGATTATATTCAATAAATTTATTCTCAGCCAGTTTAGTCACTCAGTCGTGTCCGGCTGTGACCCCATGAATCACAGCATGCCAGGCCTCCCTGTCTATCAGCGACTCCCAAAGTTTACTCAAACTCATGCCCATTGAGTCGGTGATGCCATCCAGCCATCTCATCCTCTGTTGTCCCCTTCTCCTCCTGCCCCCAATCCCTCCCAGCAACAGGATCTTTTCCAGTGAGTCTGTTCTTTGCATCAGGTGGCCAAAGTATTGGAGTTTCAGCTTCAACATCAGTCCTTCCAATGAACACCCAGGACTGATCTCCT
Source organism: Muntiacus reevesi (assembly GCF_963930625.1). Lineage (NCBI taxonomy): Eukaryota > Metazoa > Chordata > Mammalia > Artiodactyla > Cervidae > Muntiacus > Muntiacus reevesi. Next base: position 132,924,769 of record NC_089252.1, read on the forward strand.
TTAGGATGGACTGGTTGGATGTCCTTGCAGTCCAAGGGGCTCTCAAGAGTCTTCTCCAATGCCACAGTTCAAAAGCATCATTTTTTAGCGCTCAACTTTCTTCACAGTCCAACTCTCACACCCATACATGACCACTGGAAAAACCATAGCCTTGACTAGACGGACCATTGTTGATAAAGTAATGTCTCTGCTTTTTAATATGCTATCTAGGTTGGTCATAACTTTCCTTCCAAGGAGTAAGTGCCTTTTAATTTCATGGCTTAAATCGCCATTTGTAGTGATTTTGGCGCCCCACAAAAATAAAGTCTGACACTGTTTCCACTGTTTCCCCATCTATTTCCCATGAAGTGATGGGACCAGATGCCATGATCTTAGTTTTCTGAATGTTGAGCTTTAAGCCAACTTTTCCACTCTCCTCTTTCACTTTCATCAAGAGGCTTTTTAGCTCTTCTTCACTTTCTGCTATAAGGGTGGTGTCATCTGCATATCTGAGGTTATTGATATTTCTCCCGGCAATCTTGAATCCAGTTGTGCTTCATCCAGACAGAATTTCTCATGATGTACTCTGCATATAAGTTAAATGATCAGGGTGACAATACTTGACATACTTCTCTCCTGATTTGGAACCAGTCTGTTGTTCCATGTCCAGTTCTAACTGTCAAGTGGTCTGGTATCACCATCTCTTGAAGAATTTTCCACACTCTGTTGTGAACCACAGAGTCAAAAGCTTTGGCATAGTCAATAAAGCAGAAGTAGATGTTTTTCTGGAACTCTTGTGCCTTTTTCAATGATCCAACAGATGTTGGCAATTTGATCTCTGGTTCCTCTGCCTTTTCTAAATCCAGCTTGAACATCTGGAAGTTCATGGTTCATATACTATTGATGCCTGGCTTGGAGAATTTTGAGCATTATTTGCCAGTGTGAGATGAGTGCAATTGTGCACTAGTTTGAGCATTTCTTGGCATTGTCTTTCCTTGGGATTGGAATGTGGACTGACTTTTTCCAATCCTGTGGTCCCTGCTGAGTTTTCCAAATTTGCTGGCATATTGAGTGCAACACTTTCACAGCATCAGCTTTTAAGATTTGAAATAGCTCAACTGGAATTCCATCACCTCCACTAGCTTTGTTCATAGTGATGCTTCCTAAAGTCCACTTGACTTTGCATTCCAGGATGTCTGGCTCTAGGTGAGTGATCACACCATCGTGATTATCTGAGTTATGAAGATCTTTTTTGTATAGTGCTTCTGTGTATTTTTGCCACCTCTTCTTAATATCTTCTGCTTCTGTTAGGTCAATACAATTTCTGTCCTTAATCATGCCCATCTTTGAATGAAAATTTCCTTTGTTATCTAATTTTCTTCAAGAGATCTCTAGTCTTTCCCATTATATTATTTTCCTCTATTTCTTCGCATTGATCACTGAGGAAAGCTTTCTTAACTCTCCTTGCTATTCTTTGGAACTCAGCATTCAAATGGGTATATCTTTCCTTTTCTCCTTTGCCTTTCATTTCTCTTCTTTTCAGAACTATTTGTAAGGCCAGCTCAGACAACCATTTTGCCTTTTTGCATTTCTTTTTCTTGGGGATGATCTTGATCCCTGTCTCTTGTACAATGTCACAAACCTCTGTTCGTAGTTCTTCAGGCACTCTGTCTATCAGATCTATTCCCTTGAATCTAATTATCACTTCCATTGTATAATGGTAAGGGATTTGATTTAGGTAATACCTGAATCGTCTAGAGGTTTTACCTACTTTCTTCAATGTAAGTCTGAACTTGGCAATAAGGAGTTCATGATTTGAGCCACAGTCAGCTCCCGGTCTTTTTTTGGCTGACTATAGAGAGCTTCTCCATCTTCTGTGGCAAAGAATATAATCAATCTAATTTCAATATTGACCATCTGGTGTTTTCTATGTGTAGAGTCTCTCTTGTTTCGTTGGAAGAGGGTGTTTGCTATGACCAGTGTGTTCTCTTGGCAAAACTTTATTAGCCTTTGACCTGCTTCATTCTGTACTCCAAGGCCAAATTTACCTGTTGCTCCAGGTATTTCACGGCTTCCTACTTTTGCATTCCAGTACCACATAATGAAAAGGATATCTTTTTGGTGTGTTAGTCTAGAAAGTCTTGTAGGTCTTCATAGAACTGTTCAACTAAGCTTCTTCAGTATTACTGATCAGGGCATAGACTTGGATTACTGTGATATTGAATGGTTTGCCTTCAAATTAAAGAGAGTTCATTTGTCGTTTTTGAGATTGCATCCAAGTACTGCATTTCAGACTCTTTTGTTGACTATGATGGGTACTCCATTTCTTCTAAGGGATTCTTGCCCACAGTAGTAGGTATAATGGTCATCTGAGTTCAATTCACCCATTCCAGTCCATTTTAGTTCCCTGATTCCTAAAATGTCAATGTTCACTCTTGCCATCTCCTGTTTGACCACTTCCAATTTGCCTCGATTCATGGACCTAACATTCCAGGTTCCTATGCAATATTGCTCTTTACATCATCAGACTTTACTTCCATCATGAGTCACATCCACAACTGGGTGTTGTTTTTGCTTTGGATCCGTCTCTTCATTCTTTCTTTCTTTATTTCTCCACTTATCTCCAGTAGCATATTGGGCACCTACCAACCTAGGGAGTTTATCTTTCAGTGTCCTATCTTTTTGGCTTTTCATACTGTTCATGGGATTCTCAAGGCAAGAATACTGAAGTGACTTTCCATTCCCTTCTCCAGTGGACCACATTTTGTCAGAACTCTTCACCATGACCTGTCTGTCTTGGGTGACCCCTACACAGCATGGCTCATAGTTTCAGAGCTAGACAAGGCTGTGGCCCATGTGATCAGATTGGTTAGCCTTCTGTGATTGTGTTTTTCAATCTGTCTGCCCTTTGATGGAGAAGGATAGAGGCTTATGTAAGCTTCCTGATGGGAGAGACTGACTGACAGGAAAACTGAGTCTTTTTCTGATGATCTGGGACATTTCAGTAAATCTTAAACCAATTTCCTGTTGATGGGTGGGGCTGTGTTCCCTCCCTGATGCTTATCTTGATGTCAAACTATGGAGGAGGTAATGAAGCTAGTGGCAATCTCCTTAAGAAGGTCCAATGCCTCATTCAGTGCCCCCGACCCTGCAGGAGACCACTGCCAACCTCTACCTCTGCCAGAGACTCCTGGACCCTCCTGGGCATGTCTGGGTCAGTCTCTTGAATGGTCACTGCTCCTTTCTCCTGGGTCCTGGTGCACGCAAGCTTCTGTTTGTGCCCTCTAAGAGTCTGTTTTCCCAGTCCTGTGTAATTTCTGATGGTTCTATGGTGGAATTAATGGTGACCTCCTCCAAGAGGGCCTATACCATACCCAGGTTTACTGCACCCAGAGTCCCTGCCCTTGCCTGCCCCATACCTGACCTATACCTTTTCAGGAGACACTCAAAGACAGTTCTGTCTCAATCTCGGTGGGGTCTCTGGGTCCTGATGTGCACAAGGTATGTTTGAGTCCTCTGAGAGTCTCTGTTGGGTATGAGGTTTGATTCTAAACATGATTTCGCACCTTCTACTGTCTTGCTGGGGCTTCTCTGCCCTTGGATGTGGGGTATCTCCTCACAGCCACTCCAGTGCTGCGCAGCCACTGATCCAGGTTTGCATAGTCAAAGCTAAAGTTTTTCCAGTAGTAATATATTGATGAGAGAGTTGGACAATAAAAAAGGCTGAGCACCAAAGAATTAATGTTTTCAAACTGTGGTGTTGGAGATGACTCTTGAGAGTGCTTTAGGCAGCAAGGAGATCAACCAGTCAATCCTAAGGAAAATAACTCCTGAATATTCATTAGAAGGACTAATGCTGAAGCTGAAGCTCCAATACTTTGGCCACCTGATGAGAAGAGCTGACTCATTGGAAAAGATCCTGATGCTGGGAAAGATTGAGAGCAGGAGGAGAAGGGGACGACAGAGCATAAGATGGTTGGATGGCATCAGCAACTTATGGAATGAGTTTGAGTAAACTTTTGGAGTTGGTGATGGACAGGGAGGCCTGGCATGCTGCAGTCCATGGGGTCTCAAAGTGTCAGACATGACTTAGGGATTGAACAACAACAACAATGGAATATAATCTATAAAAATATTGAATTGGCCTGAAACTAATATAATCTTCTAAGTCAACTATACTTCAATTAAAAAATAAAAATAGGAGAAAGCAAAAGTTTAGTATATGATGCCCTGTTAACTTTTCAATTGTATTTACATTTGGTTGTGAAAAACCAGTCTCCTTAAAACATAAGAGTAATTTTTAAAATTTGTTAACTATTTTTTAGGACATTAAGTATTAAAGGAAATTCCAACAAATAAAATTTTCTACAACATAACCTGGAGAATCCTCTGGACAGAGGAGCCTGGTGGGCTATAGTCCATGGGATTGCAGAGTCAGACAGGACTGAAGCAACTGGAGCACATACAACATAATCCCTAAACCTTATATTTATTTTCTCAGTTTTAATAAAACTTTTATCTAAAAATGTTTTATCACTCTACTTGTGACAAAAATGATGCTTGTGAAAGATTTAAAATGTTTAAAGAGTTCTAACAATCATTTACAGGACTTGTAGGACTCAGTTAAAGATAAAGTCATGGTTCTACTGGTCTACTATGAATTTGAAATGCGTAATCTTTCCATAGTGAAACTATTGTTCTTTCTTTTTTTAAATCCACATTCTCTTCAAAGTTTAAAGATACTAAAGATAGTTATTTTTCAGGTATTTGAAATGCAGTATTTTTATTTCTTTAAATATATAAGTATCAGCGACTTCACTGGTGGTCCAGTGGTTAAAAATCTGCCTTCCAATGCAAGGGATGTAGCTTTGATCCCTTAGTTCCCTGGTCAGGGAACTAAGATCCCACATGTCATGGGGCAACTAAGGCCGTGAATGGCAACTAAAGAGCCCACAAGCTCTGGAGTCTGCACACCACAACTAGAAAGCCCTCATACTGCAACAAAAAATGCTGAATCCTGCAAATAAAACCTGATACAAGCAAACAAATAAATAAATGCTTTTAAAAAAAAGATTAAAAATATATACATATCATGATACTTTAAGAAATAGACATTTATTCTATAGGTTTGGTAAAATGTCAAAGTAGCTGTTATAATTTTTAAACTATATACAGTTTCTGGCACTTTAGGGAGACTAACTTTGTGTACGAAAAGCAATGTTCCCACACTGCACAAGAAACATTGTTATGCAGGTATAAAAATATAAATGTATCAGTATACTACCTAGAAATTAATGGCATTAGGACTGAAGAAAATTAAGACAGATTTTTAGATAGTCTATCAAGCATTTATCAGGATTTTGTAATCATATAAGAAAGTTTGCTATTTGTGGCTCTGTAACTGAAATCAAATCTTGCTCTTGTGTATTTGCAAAATAATGTCAGTGTTAATCTGTATATGTAGCACAAGACTCTAGAATAAGCCCTTCATATTTGATGGTGACTTCCCTGGTGGCTCAGATGACAAAGCGTCTGCCTGCAATGTGGGAGACCCGGGTTCAATCCCTGGGTCGGGAAGATCTCCTGGAGAAGGAAATGGCAACTCACTACAGTATTCTTGCCTGGAAAATTCCATAGATGGAGGAGCCTGTAGGCTACAGTCCATGGGTTTGCACAGAGTTGGACATGGACACAACTGAGCAACTTCACTTTCACTTTACATTTGAAGATACATAAAGTCAGATTAATTTCTAGATTTTCCACAGAGAAGACAAATACATTTTAACTTTGTTCTATTTAATTATTTTAGAAAGAGGGATTTTAGAAAATCTTTGAACCAAAAGAATTTAAGATTACTCTTTCTTGTATAAGTGAAGTGAAGTCGCTTAGTTGTGTCTGATTCTGTGTGACCCCATGGACTGTAGCCTAGCAGGCTCCTCCATCCATGGGATTTTCCAGGCAAGAACATTGGAGTGGGGTGCCATTTCCTTTTCCAGGAGATCTTCCCGACCCAGGGACTGAACCCGGGTCTTCTGCATTATAGGCGGACACTTTATCGTCTGAGCCATCAGGATGTGTCTAATTCCCTTTAAGATTAGTGGGAGTTATGTCTGCACATTTAAGAAAAGACTATAACTTAAGCCTCAATTTCAAACATTTCCTAAAGACATTATTTGAAAGCTTAACTAGAGTGGCTACATATTTTTCACCCACACTTACGCACAAACACCTCCAAGGGGACTGCACTTACTTTAAAAACCTAAAATCACAGAAGCATGTTACATTAACCAAGTTCAATAAAAGACAACCACAAATGGAATGCAAAATATCTTTTCAATCTTTCTGTAATCACTTCTAAATGGAAAATAGAGCCACCTGGGGCTGAAAGTGTATTACCAGTCACTTTAGTAATGCAATAATTTGAAAAATATAACTACCAGAAAATGCTGTAGATACAAAATGCCACATGTATATGCACATGTATACACTGTACAAGGATACACATGCATGTAAGTGGAAGCCACACTTTGAAGCATATTGTCTAAATACAAAAGAATTGATGAAAACTGTGACTCATATCATCTACATATTATTCATGCATGGAAAATTTTGTGATTAGGCCAAAGGTGTAGTGAGCTTCAGGTTTATAGCAACATTTAGTCCTCTAGTGAAAATCTCTATCACCTTGAAAGGTTGTTTGACATTTCAGTATTCCCTAAGTGGTGCTATGTAATCTTTCTTCTTGGTTCCCAATTTCCAGCATTTTATTGTTGTTGTTACATTTAATGCTATGGGTGTACTAAATGTCCTTGAAGAGTCCATTTTTCTTAATAGAAATAGTTAAAAAATATTCATAGCTTCCTGAAAAAGATCAGCAGTGAAAGTGCTAACTCTGTCCTTGCTCGCATTTGCAGGAAAGGATGAAATTGATTAGTTAGCCAAACTTATTTATTAAACATCTATTGATGCATTCTATTGTGCTAAAAATTGAAGACAATACACACACACACACATCTTACATGGTTTCTGCTATACACTATTTATTCATAGCAAATGAACATACATGAAATAGTTAAAGACCATCTAAGGATTAAAGCTGAGTCATAAAGAGGACATAAGAGACAAAAGATTAATAATTAGGGAGGCGATTGTGGGCTGTAGTAGTTATTAAATAGTTCATGGACTAGATGTGTCTCCCAAATAGGAGGAAACATAGTAGTGGTGTGACAAAGGAATGAAAGTGACGTGTGAGAATGATAATAAAGAGATGAATCTTTTTGAAACAAAGCATTATGGAACATCATATGGTGAAACATAAAGAGAAAGTTAAAAAAAAGAAATGATTATGAAAGGGTTACTGAGATACTGGGGAGATACTGGGGAGGAGAAAAAGGAGCCAGTGGAAACACATTATGTTTTGCTTTATAATCATTCATCCAGAAGTATACAAATAGAACTGAGAAGGATGAGGTTGGAAACAAGAGAATCAAAACTGTTGCAATAATCTGGACTTGTATAGTGAGATCCTGGCCTCCAGTGAAATTAATGGTAATTGCCAAAGTGTGGTAAATATATAACCCTGGTTAGCAGCTAATCAAATTCATTACATACTTATTCAGATATTATTAAGTAAAATAAACTAATTTAATTTTTTCTAAATTTAAATTCAGAAACATGGTAAAATAAATTCCTAAGTGCTTTCAGAAGAAATTACAAGAAAGAACTGTTAAGGACAATCATTATTCTAGAGTGACTTAAGCAGTATTGAAGTGTCCTATGGTCACAGACTCTAGGTATTGTGCAATATTCCCTTTGCTGTCCAAGTTGATTATTAATCATAAGTACTCAAAAGAAAGTTGTTCTTTTGGCTAGAGGAGACTTACAGGCTTATAAGCTGTTGTTTTTTTTCCCCCCACACTAAAATTTACATTTGAGGATGGGAACTTTTAGACAAGATGGGAGAAATATTATGGAAAAAATATAAAGATGAAAAAGAGAACTCAAAACTAAAATGATGATAAGTACAGCGAGAAAGCCAAGAGAGCAATGTAGTTGTTACTTAACTCTGGAAGTGCTGGGTGTTGTGAAAAGATAAAAGATGCAAGAAAATGGAGCAGAAAGAACACTGAACTAGAATGGAAACCAGGTTTCAGGTTTAATATTGTCTGCATCCAGCAGTAAAAACAACTGCTCATCAATAAACTAAGAAACCTAGACTAGTCTAATTGTCCTGTTTCTATTAAGATCTAGCTGTCACACTTGGAGAAACAGAAACACATCCACATTAGTTCAGATAATGGATTAAAAAAATGCCCAGCAAAATAAGAGACATGTGAACTATCTCAGCAAACTCAGAGCTGAATCTCAAGAGAAAATGAAACAGCATACGTTCACCATTTAAAATACAACAGGGATTTTAGTGGCGCAAAATCTAACATGCCTGTGGGTTGCTAAACTCCTGGGTTAGATTTTCTCTATCTGCTCTGTGTCTACCCCTTTTTTCTCCAAGACTTTCCCCAAGGTGTCTGCCTAATTATGTCTTTAACTCTCTCTATGGGTTCAGTTTCCTATGCAGTTTTTTTTTTTTTTTTTTTTTTTTTCAGTTTTTACTAATACATCTCACAGTTCAGTCACTCAGTCGTGTCTGACTCTTTGCAACCCCATGGACTGCAGCACGCCAGGCTGCCCTATCTATCACCAATTCCCGGAATTTACCCAAACTCATGTCCATTGAGTTGGTGATGCCATCCAACCATCTCATCCTCTGTTGTCCACTTCGCCTCCCTTCTTCAAACTTTCCCAGCATCAGGGTCTTTTCTAATGAGTCAGTTCTTCACATCAGGTGGCCAAAATATTGGAGTTTTAACTTCAGAATCAGTCCTTCCGATGAATATTCAGGACTGATCTCCTTTGGATGGACTGGTTCGATTTCCTTGCTGTCCAACAGACTCTCAAGAGTCTTCTCCACCACAGTTCAAAAGCATCAACTCTTCAGCACCCAGCTTTCTTCACCATCCAACTCTGACATCCACATATGACCACTGGAAAAAACCATAGCTTTGACTAGATGAAACTTTGTTGGAAAAATAATGTCTCTGCTTTTGAGTATGCTGTCTAGGTTGGTCATAACTTTCCTTCCAAGGAGCAAGCATCTTTTCATTTCATGGCTGCAGTCACCATCTGCAGTGATTTTGGAGACCCCCAAAATAAAGTCTGTCACTGTTTCCATTGTTTCCCCATCTATTTGCCATGAAGTGATGGGACCAGATGCCACGATCTTAGTTTTCTGAATGTTGAGATTTCAACCAACTTTTTCACTCTCCTCTTTCACTTTCATCAAGAGGCTCTTTAGTTCTTTGATTTCTGCCAAAGGGTGGTGTTATCTGCATATCTGAGGTTATTGATATTTCTCCTGGCAATCTTGATTCCAGTTTGTGCTTCATCCAGCCTGGCATTTTGCATTATGTACTCTGCATATAAGTTAAATAAACAAGGTGACAAAATACAGCCTTGATGTATTCCTTTCCCAATTTGGAACCAGTCAGTTGTTCCATGTCTAGTTCTAACTGTTGCTTCTTAATTTTCATAGATTTCTGACCTTAAAAGTCTACTTTTCAATTTCTCTCCTTCCCACTGCACTTCCTTCTTCTCCTTCCTTTATCACAGTTTCAAAGACACTAGTAGAAGTTTTGAAGTCTATCTACCCTAAGGAAATATTGTGATGTTTCCTTTCAAGAAAGCCACTGAGATTTATGATGGTAGTTGGGGATAACCAGACATTATAAATCTCTTTGAGCCCACTCCAGGAGACTGTAGAAAACCTTACAGAATTCATCCATTTTAGTGCTTGCTAACACTCCTGTTTTATGGAAAAAATGATATAACCAGAAAAAATCAGGAATGTCCATGGTAGCAATCTCAAAGATTTGGAGAATAAGTGACATTACAGTAAAATTTTCTGGATACCAGTATTCAATAGAAGAGGGAGATGGGAATTTAGCATGTATCTGTCAAATATCTAAGATAAAGACAAGGAAGTCAATGAATTTATCCCCAAATATAATATAAGTAAAAGAGAGAATGTTGAGAACGGCAATTTAGAGATATCTGTATTTAATGGTTAAAAAAGAGGTATCATGAGATTAAGAATAATGTGATCCAGGAATGCAAAAAGTAAATTATTTACTAAAACTCTGAGATTCTATCATTGTCTCACTTTATTCGCTATTAAAAATTTGCACTATGGCATGTATCTGGTGCCATTAATTAAAGGAGTTCAACTGAGAGACTAAAGCTTCATTGTGGTCCAGGGTAGAATGCTAAATTAGTACTTGAAATTCAAGGCAAGAAGGGCTACTTGGAGCACTTATCATAAAACCATTTTGTATGAGCACAGTGGAATCTCCTTTTCAAGAATAATAGAAATAGAGAAAATCTTGTAGACAACATCAGGGAGTCTTTAAACAGTTAATTTCTCTCTGGGGCATAAAAATAGAAACCAAAATTGCATTTTTTTTTCTTTTACTATCTTTTGAGATTTCATTATATATGACTTATCAGAAGGTCCCTGTGGACCTTCAGTTACCTAGGGTGGCAGTCAATCTAATAAACGTGTTTTTGTACTGGCTTTTCCTCCTCTGTTTTGGTCTCCCTAGTGATCATGTGGTGCTACTTACCTAACAGATATAAGATGGACTTAATTACCCTAAAGGAGGGGGGGCATCATGGGCAGAATGACAATCAAAGTGCCTTGAGCTACAGGAATCTGTGGTGATGGCTAATCTATCATAATGTTCCTAGTAGGGAAAGAGAGTTGAACAGCTGTCTAGAGTGATTCTGACTTACCTATGATTTTAACATACCTAAAAATTAGAAACTGCAAGCAGAAGGCAAGCTACAGTCCCTCAAATGGAAAGTTGCAATCCTTTATCAGAGTAAAACTATCAAGTATATGATAATCTTGTGGAAAGAGAGAAGATTTCTTTTTCCTATGAAATAGAATTATTGTAGTGAAAGGGAGGGCATTTTAGAAAAACACTCAATTGTTTCCTTTACAAAAAAAATGTATAAAAGAGACAATCGACAATGGAGACAATAAGTTACATGTTTGTAACAAGAAATAATTATTTGTTAAAAGTAGGTTACATTTTAACCTTCTATGTTTCTAGAAACGACTGATTCCACTTAATGAAACCACATATATCTTTGGAACATAATTTTCCTTTGAAGATTATGAAAATTATTAATTTTAATAATATTTTACAAATGTGGTTATAAACTTCCTGTTCAAAAAATGAATAATGCATTGAGGCATGTAAGACACTAACATGAATACACTATTTTTAAATTCTTTGTTGGCAGATTTTATCGAAATTGCTCAGAAATAATTAAAATTTTGGCAAAATAGCTACAGTCTTTAAACTGCAGTTGCTATTATAATTAGAAAATGTTGAGATACCATGTTGTTCATAGCTATTAGAAAAATCAATATCATGTTTCCCAAAACGCGATATAATTGCAATAATTTGGAAACTCAAGTTTTAAAGTTGTGAATCATGAAGAGTTAATTAAATGCATTTGTTTTTTAACTGAATGCTTTTTATTAGCCAAAATACACACTTTACTGTTTTTTCATGTAAAAATAAAGAAAAACTTAGGTATTTACTCAGGCACTTAGAAACACAATCACTTTTTTTCTGCCATTTTTTCTTTGATATCCCGAGATGTAAAATTTAATATTCTTTTGTCATTACTATTATTGTACTCTATTTTTTATATTTTTATGTGACAACTTCATATTTTCTAGTACTTTTTTTTTTATAATTACAGCTTCTTTATGCAAGAAGTTGTTATAATCGAAGTGCTTAAAATTTTTATGGCATTTTTCATCTTATATGAGTTATAAGTAATTAAATAAGTAATTAATTCATAACATCTCTAAAGTAGTATGCAAGCATTTCATCTAAGTTAATTACATAAATTAAGAAAGTAAACATTACATTACAGAAATATAAACACTGCAAGCTGATCTACTCAGATGGAAGTGGCTCCATTAAGCTTCCAATTAATCTGCCAGGAGATGCTATAAAGTGTATAAAAGTGGAACAAACTGAACAATGAACAGGAATAAACAAAAATAGTTGAAAGTTCTTTCAGTGTGTGTGTGCACGTGCCTGTGTGTGCATATTTGTGTGTAAATTTGAAAAAAAAGATAGTGTTCTTATTTTGAAATGATTTCATCATAATTATAGCAGTAAAACAGTTGTATGTGTCCAATTACTGAAAAAGTCACTCAATATATCAGTCTGCCACTGTTTCTCTCACACAATAATGTATTTTGTTGTTGTCAGTCACTAAGTCGTGTCCGACACTGTGACCCCATGTACCGCAGTAAGCCAGGCTTCCCTGTATTTCACAATCTCCTAGAGTTCGCTCAAATTTATATCACTGATTCAGCGATGCTATCTAACCATCTCATCCTCTGCCCCCCTCTTCTCCTTCTGCCTGCAATCTTTCCCAGCATCAGGGTCTTTTCCAATGAGCTGTTTCTTCATATCAGGTATACATATATCCCAAAGTATATGTTGTCTTTAGTATCCTCTAAACATTATTCTGTTTGAATGAATTTTAGTAATAATTAACAATGAGAAAACTCTTGATTTTTCAGCAGTGATAACTTAAAGTATCTGAAGTGATGGCAAAATACCCTGATATGATCTTGAAATATGCAAAGATAAATGAGACAATGATTTAGACTAGGCTAATTTATATTCTCACTTTGTCCGGAGGAAAACATAGTGACTTTCTGTGAAACTTTTGGATTAAAATCAGCCCAAGGTAAAGAAGTCAGACACAATATAGCATTAGAAGTTGTAAAATTTGTGTCAACAAAAATACATTTTTATTTCTACATGTTTCAAGCTAACTGCAAAAAGAAAGTAAGATTCATAATGACTTGATAGTTGCATTAAAATATATTTTGAAGAAAACTACCCAGAAAGATCTCATCAGGAGCATCCCTGGTAGCTAAGACGGTAAAAAAAAAAAAAAATCTGCAATGCAGGAGACCCAGGTTCAATCTCTGGGTCAGGAAGATCCCCTGCAGAAGGAAATGGCAACCCACTCCTTATTATTGCCTGGGAATTCCATGGACAGAGGGCCTGACGGGCTACAGTCTATGGGGTCGCAACAGTCGGACATGACTTAACGACTAAACCACCACACCCACTCTACACCAGGCTCAGTTATGTGGGCTGAAAAAAGGCAAATCATGTGCCCTCAAAGCAATTCTTTGTTAAATTATCATGCTATCTTGTTAAATTACTTTGTTAAATCTGTGAGGCTTAAGAAAGTTTTGAAATACTCCAATAAATTTGTTTCTAAAACTTCAGAGAAAGGGAAAATTACTAGATAGCCCTTTCATAGGCAAATTTTATTTACTTAATCCAAGGATACTTGTGATAAATTGAAATAAAAGTCCTATTAATTTTATTTCCCCTAAATTCCTTTTTGAGTTACTACCCAAATTTGGAAAGTAAAGAAGCCATAAAAACATTGTGAATTCATGAAAGAGATGTTTCACATTCTAAAAAAATTTTAGGAACTATTGATGAAAGTTAAAATAATGAAAGAAATGTGAAGCATGAAGGATTTTTAAAAATACATTTCTATCTCAGGAAGCAACAGCATGGCTGAGAAATCAGTCAGTCCTATCCTGACAAGGCTCACAGAACAACCCTAATTTGTAGGGGAAATGTTAAGGACCAGTAGAACAGATTTGGCTTTTAAAGTTTGGACTGCATATCATTTTGTTACTTATTGAAAATAGGAGCCTCTGTGGTGCTATGGGAGATACCCTATTTAGAAAGCTGAAAGAAGTTACCAGGCACTAGGATAAATTTTGGAAAACTCACAGTTTCTACCTGGCACAGAGATAGGGCCATACAGTAAATCTAATATATTCCCCTTAGTGTAATATCTTTACCAGACACAGAGAAGACATAATGCTGAAACAAATTTCCCTTTGGGAGTGAGGGACCATTTTTATGGTACATCTTTGAAAGGGGCCATATTTGGGGCCACTTTTATTCTCTAAGTTTTTAGAAAAAAATTGTATTATTTCTAACTTGAGGAAATTTCCATGAAAGAGAATATAGATGTGCCCAGAATGAGGAATACATTTACACAACCTACAACTCTCTATTTGTGTGGCAAATATTCTCCCTGGGAATGTAGGCTGAATTCTAATCAAAACTCATTAACTACCTTATTTGGAGGGACGAAGCTGGGTATGACAGTGTTCTTTTTGAATGTAGTAGAAGGTTGAATGACAAATCTGAATCTCTCCACCACCTCTGAAGCATACATCAGATAATGGAGTTAATTATAAGCTGAATTATCCCTATGTTCATTAGATATAGACAACTATATCTATTAAAAAATAAATATCATGTTGCATTTGGTATATCTAGGCAGTCACATGATACTGAGGGAAGAATTTTATAGCCAAAATAAAAGCTCCCTATTCATGGTGCCTTTGGGTCTCATCCATTCTTATTCTTGAATTAATGAAGTTTAACCAGAAAGTAACCATTCCCACTTTTCCTTACTTGACCTATATAATATTCAATTCTTTGTGACCCTATGGACAATACCTCACCAGGCTTCTCTGTCCAAGGGAATCTCCAGGCAACAATACTGCAGTGGGCTGCCATTCCCTTCTCCAGGGGCTCTTCCTGACCCAGGGATTGAAGCCGCATCTTTTATGTCTCCTGTATTGTCGGGAGGGTTCTTTACCTCCAGCGCCACCTGGGAAGCCCCGTATAATGTGTTACAGAACAGCGCAGTTCATTAGATTATGTAAAAAACAAGATAAAGATATGCAACAAAGAAGGATAAGCAAACAGGTTAAAATTGCCAGGCGCATAACACAGGGCTACCTATGGAAAGAGGAGCAATTCTTTCCTATGAAATTGAATTATTGCAGAAAACAGAAGGAATTTTAGAAAAATATTCAATCATTTTTGAGAACATGATTGAAGAGAACACTATACCAAGAAATTTAGAACAATTTAAAGCAAAACAGCAAATTCTGATTTGTGTGTGTATATATATGTATACATACACACACACACACACACATATATATATAGTAATGAGTATCAACATAGGTATAGATATATAGGTATTATATATATATAGAGAAAGTCACTACTGGAATTACTCAGGTCAAAGAGAAGCTCAAGGCTACCATTGCAGAATAATTAGAAATAATGGCAGACAAACATACAAAACATATAAAGCTATATTCAAAGATTAAGTAAGTAAGTAAGTAAAGGTTAGTCGCTCAGTTGTGCCGGACGCTTTGCAACCCATGGACTGCAGCCCACCCGGCTACTCTGTCCATGAGATTTTCCAGGGAAGGATACTGGATTGCCATTTCCTTCTCCAGGGGATGTTCCCAACCCAGGGATCGAACCCAGGTCTCCTGCACTGCAGGCAGATTCTTTACCGACTGAGCTACAAGGGAAGACCACATTCAAAGATTAAGAAAAAACAACAACAAAAAAAACCCCAAAAAACAAAACTCAATAAGCCACAGCAAACTAAATCAACACAGTATTTTATTTAAAATGTGAGCCAGAGTTTCCTGCCTGTGCTGGATTGTAAGAAGAGAAAGCAAAAAACTTGGAATATACTCGACTGCATATTAAATTCATCAAAAGCAAGTGGATCAGAAGTCTACCAATTTGTGAAGATTCTTTATTGCTAAGGAAACCAATGGCCTAAAATTTCTTTCCTTTCTGAATATTAAAGTGATAAACTAATTTTCTCACCTAATCAACTACTCTGCTGATTTTAATACCGAATTAAGCTCCTAAACCTTCTGTAATGTTGGGCTAGTACACAGTTGGATCTATGATTGTTACAGGTCCTTGGTATATCCTAAATTTAAAAAAAAATGAGGTAAAAAGAAACAAAAAATATTTTGACTGATAAAATGCATACAAAATAATACCTGAATTTAGGAATATAGAACTTTATATTCTAAATTAAATACCACTATAGAAAAAATATATATATTACAAAAATGGGAAATACTAGGCAGTACATTCCTCATTCAATATAAATTGCTTACTTAAACACAGTATCCTGAGATAAGGAAATTCAGAATTGCCTTCTACTTTATTAAGAAAGCTGATAGAAATTCATATATTAAAAAAGCCAATATAAGGATATGATTTAATCTGGACTCTAGCAGAAATAAAGCTTTTCATTATTTTTTCTTTGAAATAGATATTCAGTTTATAATAATATATGTATTATCTAATATTAAAGTTTATATTAATATCTAGATATAGTGTTCACTTTAAATTTACAAAACTACAGTAAAAATGGTCAAAATATTCCCCACTTAAATTAACCTTACCACTGACCTAAAACTACATTTTATTTAATTTAAATATATGTTGACATAATCAGTACTCCTCATTATGATTATTTTTACTATTAATGGTGATGGTTTAGTCACTAGAGTTTCCCTTGTGTTCAGCTGGTAAAGAATCCACCTGTGATGTGGGAGACCTGGGTTCGATCCCTGGGTTGGGAAGATTCCCTGGAGAAGGGAAAGGCTACTCACTCCAGTATTCTTGCCCGGAGAATTCCATGGATAGTCACTAAGTTGTGGCCGACACTTGCGACCTCATGGACTGTAGCCTGCCAGCCTCCTCTGTCCATGGATTTTCCAGGCAAGAATACTGGAGTAGGTTGTCATTTCCTTACCACCACTACAACTATCAATCTTTACTATGATTACTATTACTAGTACTACTATTGTTATAATATTTTCTTCTTTTGCTGCAAGTGATAATACTGTGGTTATTCACTAAATAATTTCTACTTTTCATTAGTTTTGATTGCAGTGATTTCTCTTGAGTTTTCCTAATCTCACTAACATCCTTTTATATGAAATACAGCTACAGAGGAAAATGCAGTATCAGAAACACATAGATTTTGCCAGTTACTGTGTGTTTAGCTTTGTTTTACTAAAAAAAATTTTCTGAGCCTCCATTTTATCCTCCATACTTAAAATGTAACAATAATATTTATCTTTTGGTTTGGTAAAAAGCAGTAAGATAATGTGTATGGAATGTCTAGATCTAAAAGTTGATAATGTATATATTATGCTTGAAGATCAATAAATACTAATTTATTTATTTTTTTCTTTTCCTGACAGTTGATTCTTATCTTCCTCTCCCTGGTTTAAGATCTTCTTTCTATAGCGAGTTTTCCATTTCTTTCATAACTTTGTATACCCACATTTTTATATTATCTAGACCCGTTAATTTTCTTGTAGCAAAGGATCTGAAAATAGCTGACATAATATATATTCATCAATGGTAGACGTTTTGCAACTATTCAAAGATGTATTGAATTTAGCATTTGTTCTTTTGTTGTATATGTCTTCTTTCAATAGAAATCACTTTAAATATTTGCCAGAAAAAATGTGCTGAAAAGTAACTTAGTGAATTTTTGTTGGCTTCATGTCACTGGTCAGATTTTGATGTTTATCTTTCTTGACTCCAAATCCTTTATTGATAATTTACTGATAACGAAGACAATAGTGGGGCTTTGCTGGTGGCTCAGAAAGTAAAGAATCCCCCTGTAATTCAGGAGACCTGGTTTCAATCACTGAATTGGGAAGATCTACTGGAGAAGGAAATGGTTCCTCACCCAGTATTCTTATCAGGAGAATTCCATGGACTTCCAGGGCTACTGTCTGTGGGGTCACAAAGAGTCTGACACAACTCAGTGACTAACACTTAACACAATAGTACTAAAGTAAAGAGGAGATAGGGCTTCCCAGGTGGCTCAGCTGCTAAAAAATCTGCCCGCAATGAGAGAGACCTGGGTTTGATCCATGGGTTGGGAAGATTCCCTGAAGAAGGGAATGGCTACCCACTCCAGTATTCTGGCCTGGAGAATTCCATGGGATTGCAAAAAATTGGACATGACTGAATGATTTTCACTTTCAAAGAGGTCATAAGGACTTCCCCATAGCTCAGATGTTAAAAGAATCTGCCTGCAACACAAAAGACCTGAGTTCAATTCCTGGATTGGGAAGATTGTCTGAAGAAGGGAATAGCAACCCACAAACGCACTCAAGTATTCTTGCCTGGAGAAACTCATGGAAAGAGGACCCTAGCAGGCTACAGTCCATGGGGTCACAAAGAGTCGGACACGACTGAGCAACTAACACTAAAGAGGTGATATGTGTAACAGATTATTTTTCAGTCTGTATAATACAATTATTAAGGAGATACTCAATTTAATTTGAAAAAATAAAGAATGTTGGCTGTATACTATATACATAAAATTTCGGATATGTTAATATAGTGCTATAATTAATAGTATTCTTCAAATATCAACTATCATGTAGCCTGTTTAATTCAGTTATAAGAATCAAATCATCTAGCATAATTTCAAGCAAGGATAATACTAAAGGCAGTAAAGCCGTATGTGGCATAAGTGAGTAAAAGGAATAATTCCATAATATGTTTTGTTATAAGAAGCTGATCTCTCTCTGGATAGTTTTCAACACCAATTTATTTCAGGAACTGCTAGTCTGTGTAGGTTCATGAATTTTTACTGAAATGCTAAAGCTTAAAAAACATATATTTTTATCCTGAAATTAGCATCAGTATATTTAGTAACTACTAAATAAATACTTTCTGATTGACTGGTTGGAACATCTGAAATAGTTGACTTATTTGGAGGCAAATACAATAGATAGTTTTTAATGGAATGGAACGAGCAGCTTCATGATAACTAAAATATGAACTTTACTTTGTCAATATAAACCGATTCTAAAGTTCAATAATGTTTGGCTTTCCCCCCTGACTTTTCTATTGAACTTTTCCCTAGACTCACTCTTCTACTGGGTTTTCCATAGTTCAGGAAATAAATGATTACACTATTTGCAGAAATTGTAACTAAAACACAAATGAAAAATCGACAGTGTTAACTGCTATAATTTCCTCTTTCAAAAGAATTCCAAATTGGTATGTCATATTAAGTCAAATCATGCATTTATCTCTACTTATTGCATCATTCACTTATTATTTAGATAGAATTTCTTCACTGAGTCTACATATAGTCTTATTTATGGAACAAAGTGACATATTCTCTTTTTCACTTGGGAGAATTATCTCCTGACTATTTGAGATTTAAGTATCTTTCTAAATGTGTGAAAGAAGTGCCTTTGTTAATTCTTTACTCATAGACATGCTTGCACAATTTTGTGTAAAAGAGATCTAGAAAGACATGAAAACTAATTGATGTTTGATCAATTATAGTTGTGGTAGATATATTAATAGTGATAAGTCAATAAAAGCTATTTGACAAAACCCCACATCGAAGGTCGGGGCAGTGGCCAAGAAGAGCTACCCCATGTCCAAGGAAAGGAGTGGTGGCTGCGCTTTGCTGGAGCAGCAGTGAAGAGATACCCCACGTCCAAGGTAAGAGAAACCCAAGTAAGGGGGTAGGAACTGAGAGACAGCATCAGAGGGCAGACAGCTGGAAACCACAATCACAGACAACTAGCCAATCTGAAAACACAGACCACAGCCTTGTCTAACTCAGTGAAATTAAGCCATGCAATGTGGGGCCACCCAAGACGGTTGGGTCATGGTGGAGAGGTCTGACAGAATGTGGTCCACTGGAGAAGGGAATGGCAAGCCACTTCAATATTCTTGCCTTGAGAACCCCATGAACTGTATGAAAAGGCAAAAAGACAGGACACTGAAAGATGAACTCCCCAGGTTGGTAGGTGCCCAATATGCTACTGGTGATCAGTGGATAAATAACTCCAGAAAGAATCAAGGGATGCAGTCAAAGCAAAAACAATACCCAGTTCTGGATGGGACTGGTGATAGAAGCAAGGTCTGATGCTGTAAAGAGCAATATTGCATAGGAGCTGGAATGTTAGGTTCATGAATTGAAGCAAATTGGAAGTGGTCAAAAAGGGGATGGCAAGAGTGAGCATCAACATTCTAGGAATCAGTGAACTAAAATGGACTGGAATGGGTGAATTTAACTCAAATGACCATTATATCTATTACCGTGGGCAGGAATCCCTTAAAAGAAATGGAGTACCCATCATAGTCAACAGAAGAGTCTGAAATGCAGTACTTGGATGCAATCTCAAAAACGACAGAATGATCTCTGTTCGTTTCCAAGGAAACTATTCAATATCATGGTAATCTAAGTCTATGTCCTGTCCAGTAATGCTGAAGAAGCTGAAGTTGAACAGTTCTATGAAGACCTCCAAGACCTTCTAGACCTTATTGAACCTTCTAGAACCCAAAAAAGATATCCTTTTCATTATAGGTGACTGGAATAAAAAAGTAGGAAGTCAAGAAACACCTGGAGTAACAGGCAAATTTGGTCTTGGAATACAGAATGAAGCAGGGCAAAGGCTAACAGAGTTTGGCCAAGAGAACGCACTGGTCTTAGCAAACACCCTCTTACAACAACATAATAGAAGACTCTACACATGGATATTACCAGATGGTCGACACGGAAATCAGATTGATTATATTCTATGCAGCCAAAGATGGAGAAGCTCTGACAGTCAGCAAGAATAAGACCGGGAGCTGACTGGGGCTCAGATCATGAACTCCTTATTGTCAAATTCAGACTGAAATTGAAGACAGTGGAGAAAACCACTAGACCATTCAAGTATGACCTAAATCAAATCCCTTATGACTATACAGTGGAAGTGAGAAATAGATTTAAGGGAGTAGATCTGACAGAGTGCATGATGAACTATAGACAGAGATTCATGACATTGTACAGGAGACAGGAATCAAGACCATCCCCAAGAAAAAGAAATGCAAACAAGCAAAATGACTGCCTGAGGAGGTCTTACAAATAGTTGTGAAAAGAAGGGAAGTGAAAAGCAAAGGGGAAAAGGAAAGATATACCCATTTGAATGCAGAGTCCCAAATAATAGCAAGGAGAGATAAGAAAGCCTTCATCAGTGATCAGTGCAAAGAACTAAAGGAAAACAATAGAATGGGAAAGACTAGAGATCTCTTCAAGAAAATTAGAGATACCAAGGGAACATTTCATGCAAAGATGGGCTCAATAAAGGACAGAAATGGTATGGACCTAACAGAAGCAGAGGACATTAAGAAAAGGTGGTAAGAATACACAGAAGAATGTACAAAAAAGATCTTCATGACCCAGATAATCACGATGGTGTCATCACTCACTAGAGTCAGACATCGTGGAGTGCAAAGTCAAGTGGGCCTTAGGAAGCATCATAAGCTAGGGGAGATAATGGAATTCCAGTTGAACTCTTTCAAATCCTAAAAGATGATGCTGTGAGAGTGCTGCACTCAGTATGTCAGCAAATTTGGAAAACTCAGCAATGGCCACAGGACTGGAAAAGGTCAGTTTTAATTCCAATCCCAAAGAAAGGCAATGCCAAAGAAAGCTCCAACTACTGCACAATTGCACTCATCTCACACACTAGTAAAGTAATGCTCAAAATTCTGCAAGCCAGGCTTCAGCAATATGTGAACCGTGAACTTCCAGATGTTGAAGCTGGTTTTAGAAAAGGCAAAGGAACCAGAGATCAAATTGCCAACATCCGCTGGATCATCGAAGAAGCAGGAGAGTTTCAGAAAAACATCTATTTCTGCCTTACTGACTATGCCAAAGCCTTTGACTGTGTGGATCACAATAAACTGTGGAAAGTTCTGAAAGAGATGGGCATACCAGACCACCTGACCTGCCTCTTGAGATACCTATATGCAGGTCAGGAAGCAATAGTTAGAACTGGACATGGAACAACAGACTGGTTCCAAATTGGAAAAGGAGTACATCAAGGCTGTATATTGTCACCCTGCCTATTTAACTTACATGCAGAGTACATCATGAGAAACGCTGGGCTGGAGGAAGCACAAGCTGGAATCAAGATTGCCAGGAGAATTATCAATAACCTCAGACATGCAGATGACGCCACTCTTATGGCAGAAATTGAAGAAGAACTAAAGAGCCTCTTGATGAAAGTGAAAGAGGAGAGTGAAAAAGTTGGCTTAAAACTCAACATTCAGAAAACTAAGATCATGGAATCCAGTTCCATCACTTCATGGCGAATAGATGGGGAAACAGTGGCTGTCTTTACTTTTCTGGGCTCCAAAATCACTGTAGATGGTGACTGCAGTCATGAAATTAAAAGACGCTTACTCCTTGGAAGGAAACTTAAGACCAACTTAGACAGCATATTAAAAAGCAGAGACATTACTTTGTCAACAATGGTCCACCTAGTCAAGGTTATGGTTTTTCCAGTAGTCATGTATGGATGTCAGAGTTGGACTCTAAAGAAAGCTGAGCGCAGAAGAATTGATGCTTTTGACCTGTGGTGTTGGAGAAGACTGTTGAGAGTCCCTTGGACTGCAAAGAGATCCAACTGGTCCATCAAAAAGGAGATCAGTCCTGGGTGTTCAGTGGAAGGACTGATGCTGAAGCTGAAACTCCAATGCTTTGGCCACCTGAGGCGAAGAGCTAACTCATTTGAAAAAAACTCTGATGCTGGGAAAGATTGAGGGCAGGAGGAGAAGGGGATGACAGAGGATAAGATAGTTGGATGGCATCACCAAGTCGATGGATGTGGGTTTGGGTGGACTCTGGGATTTGGTGATGGACAGGGAGGCCTGGCATGCTGTGGTTCATAGGGTCGCAAAGAGTGGGACATGACTGAGTGACTGAACTGAACTGAACTGAACTGATGTGACAAAACATGAGTTGGTACTAGAATATTCAGGGTACTTTTGCAAAGTGACAGAAATGCAATAGCATGTAGGGATAAAAAATATAAAAGCAAAATGGAAGAAGAAAGTTATTATGAAATTCACTGAAGAAAAAATCTGAATGGCTAGTAAGCATACAAAGGGATATTCATTTCATCTATAATGAAACAACTGGGAATTGAAACAATAATATTATATTGATAAAATAGCTAATTACTTAAGAAAATCCAATACTACCAAATTTTGGTTATGTTTGAAGCCAGTAACTTCAAAAACTGTCAGTACCTATGTATATTGTTTAGTTATTTTTATAGAAAATTTGTAGATCTTCAGTGAAAAAGTATGTATACACCTCATAACTAAGAAACCTCCTGTGTGTTCTTCAGAAATCATTAAGTTAGACTCCTGAAGACTTTATGTAGCATTATTTAAGGTAGAAGTCACTGGATTGGACTAGTGTCCACATATATTGGGTTGACCAAGAAAACTTTTTGGCCAACTCGATAAGAGAATTGGTAAACCTTATAAAATTCTTAAAGAGATGGAAATACCAGACCACCTTACCTGCCTCCTGAGAAATCTGTATGCAGGTCAAGAAGCAGCAGTTAGGACCGGACATGGAATAATGGACTGGTTCCAAATTGGGAAAGGAGTATGTCATGGCTGTATATTGTCATCCAGCTTACTTAACTTATATGTAGAGTACATCATGTGAAATGCTGAACTGGATGAAACACAAGCTGGAATCATGATTGCCAGGAGAAATACCATTAACCTTAGAAATGCAACTAACTCTTTTTTGATTATTATATCTAATACTGTGGGAAAGAATCCCAAAAATGACAGAATGATCTCTGTTCATTTTTAAGGCAAACCATTCAATATCACAGTAATCCAAGTCTATGCCCCAACTGGTAATGCAGAAGAAGCTGAAGTTGAGTGGGTCTATGAAGACCTCCAAGAACTTTTAGGACTAACACCCAAAAAATATATCCTTTTTATTATAGGAGACTGGAATACAAAAGTAGGAAGTAAAGAAAGACCTGGAGTAACAGGCAAATTTGGCCTTGGAGTACGGAATGAAGCAGGGCAAAGGCTAATAGAGTTTTGCCAAGAGAACGCACAGGTCATAGCAAACACCCTCTTCCAACAACACAAGAGAAGACTCTACACATGGACATCATCAGATGGTCAACACCGAAATCAGATTGATTATATTCTTTGCAGTCAAAGATGGAGAAGCTCTATACAGTCAGCAAAAATAAGACCAGGAGCTGACTGTGGCTCAGATCATGAGCTCCTTATTGCCAAATTCAGACTTAAATTAAAGAAAGTAGGGAAAACAAATAGACCATTCAGGTATGATATAAATCAAATCCCTTACAATTACCAGTGGAAGTGAGAAATAGATTTAAAGGACTATTTCTGATAGAAAATGTGCCTGATGAACTATGGACATTGTTCATGACATTGTACAAGAGACAGAGATCAAGAACATCTCCAAGAAAAAAAAATACAAAAAAGCAAAATGGCTATCTGAGGAGGCCTTACAAATAGCCATGAAAAGAAGAGAAGTAAAAAGCAAAGGAGAAAAGGAAAGGTATACCTATATCAGTGCAGAGTTCCAAAGAATAGCAAGGAGAGATAAGAAAGCCTTCATCAGTGATCAGTGCAAAGAAATAGAGGAAAACAATAGAATTGGAAAGATTAGGGATCTCTTCAAGAAAATTAGAGATACCAAGGGAACATTTCATGCAAAGATGGGCTCAATAAAGGACAGAAGTGGTATGAACCTAAGAGAAGCAGAGGATATAAAGAAGAGATGGCAAGAATACATAGAAGAACTGTACAAAAAAGATCTTCATGACCCAGATAATCACGATGGTGTGAACACTTACCTAGTGACAGACATCCTGGAATGTGAAGTCAAGTGGGCCTTAGGAAGCATCACTATAAACAAAGCTAGTGGAGGTGATGGAATTCCAGTTGAGCTATTTGAAATCCTGGAAGATGATGTTGTTAAAGTGCTGCACTTAATATGCCAGCAAATTTGGAAAACTCAGCAGTGGCCACAGGACTGGAAAAGGTCAGTTTTAATTCCAATCCCAAAGAAAGGCAATGCCAAAGAAAGTTCAAACTATTGCACAATTGCACTCATCTCACATGTTAGAAAAGTAATGCTCAAAATTCTCCAAGCCAGGCTTCAGCAATACGTGAACCATGAACTTCCAGATGTTCAAGCTAGTTTTAGAAAAGGCAGAGAAACCAGAGACCAAATTGCCAGCATCTGCTGGATAATAGAAAAAGCAAGAGAGTTCCAGAGAAACATCTATTTCTGCTCTACTGACTATGCAAACCCTTTGACAGTGTGGATCAACAAAATACTGTCGGAAATTCTGACAGAGGTGGGAATACTAGACCACCTGACCCTCCTCTTGAGAAATCTGTGTGCAGATCAGAAAGCAACAGTTAGAACTGGACATGGAGCAACAGACTTGTTCCAAATAGGAAAAGGAATATGTCAAGACTGTATTTTGTCACCCTGCTTATTTAACTTATATACAGAGTACATCATGAGAAATGCTGGGCTGAAAGAAGCACAAGCTGGAATCAAGATTGCTGGGAGAAATGTCAATAACCTCAGATATGCAGATGACACCACCCTTTGAGAGAAAGCGAAAAAAAAAAAAAAAAAAAAAGAGCCTCTTGATGAAAGTGAAAGAGGAGAGTGAAAAAGCTGGGTTAAAACTGAAAATTCAAAAAATTGATATCATGGCATCTGGTCTCATCAGTTCAGCTCAGTTCAGTCGCTCAGTCATGTCCAACTCTTTGTGACCCCATGAATCGCAGCACACCAGGCCTCCCTGTCCATCACCAACTCCCGGAGCTTACTCAAACTCATGCCCATCGAGTCGGTGATGCCATCCAGCCATCTCATCCTCTGCCGTCCCCTTCTCCTCCTGCCCTCAATCCCTCCCAGCATCAGGGTCTTTTCCAATAAGTCAGCTCTTTGCATGAGGTGGCCAAAGTACTGGAGTTTTAGCTTCAGTATCAGTCCTTCTAATGAACACCCAGGACTGATCTCCTTTAGGATGGACTGGTTGGATCTCCTTGCAGTCCAAGGGACTCTCAAGAGTCTTCTCCAACACCACAGTTCAAAATCACCAATTCTTAGGCGCTCAGCTTTCTTCACAGTTCAACTCTCACATCCATACATGACCACTGGAAACATCATAGCCTTGACTAGATGGACCTTTGTTGACAAAGTAATGTCTCTGCTTTTTAATATGCTATCTGCTCTCATCAGTTAATGGAAAATTGATGGAGAAACAGTTGAAACCATGACAGACAAATTTTTGGGTTCCAAAGTCTCTGCAGATGGTGATAGCAGCCATGAAATTAAAATATGATATCTCCTTGGAAGAAAATCTGTGACCAACCTAGACAGCATATTTAAAAGCAGAGACATTACTTTACCAACAAAGGTCCATCTAGTCAAAGATATGGTTTTTCCAGTAGTCATGTATGGATATGAGATTTGGACTATAAAGAAGGCTGAGCAGCCAAAGAATTGATGTTTTTGAACTGTTACATGAAGAATTTTGAGAGCCCCTTGGACTGCAAGGAGTTCCAGTGAGTCTATCCTAAGGGAAATCTGTCCTGAATATTCATTGGAAGACTGATGGTGAAGTTGAAACTCCAATACTTTGGCCACCTGATGAGAAGAACTGACTCACTGGAAAAGATGCTGATGCTTTGAAAGATTAAAGGTAAAGGAGAAAGGGTTGACAGAGGATGAGATGGTTGGATGGCATCACCTACTCCATAGATTTGAATTTGAATAAACTCCAGGAGTTGGTGATGGACAGGGAAGCCTGGCTTGCTGCAATCCATGAGGTCCCAAAGAGTCAGACACAACTAAGCAACTGAACTGAAGTGATAAAAGCATGAAAGTTATGTTCCTTAAAATCATATCACAGAATTTATATTTATAAAAATCTCCCATCATGCAAACACATAAAAATTAAACCAGTGGTTTTTTAGGGCTGGAGATACAAATGATGAATTATTTGTAAATAAGGACATTCCTACTTGTCCTGCCTTCTAAATTTTGGAGTCATTTAGAAGTAAATGAGTTTGTGTGATGTAGCATTTGAAGATCTTTCCTTCACTGGAATAGTGCAATAGTTTAGATGGATAAATTCTTTTCCTCATATGCTTTTGCATTCTTTAAACATACCCAGGGCTACTCTAGTGGAGTCATAAATAGAATTAAGTCAGTGCTTAGCACACTGACACTATAATTACTACAATGCAGGTCATTCTGTAACTACCTATGTTGCCTTCTCTCTGTGTAAATGGATTTAAAATTCTTTTGCATAAATATCTTTAAAAAAGAAAAACACTGGAACTAACAATAAAAAACAAAGTTTGGGTTTTGATAAATATTCTTTAGTAAACACTCAGGTAAGTAAAGGAGATGAAGTCTATCTGAGTAGAGAAATATCTGAAATTTTATTTTGGTATTGCCCTGGCTATCTTGAAAGCTATATATTCACTTAGGAAAAAACAAAAATAATGTAACACATATGATGGAGAACTTAATAGTATGCAATTTAGCTCTTAAATCTAGATTTTACTCCAAACTAAAAGATTTTATTCTCAATTTTACTTTAAATGTCTAAGAGAAACGAAACAATATAGGTGCTGTGTTTGAATGTTCTATTTTTCTTAAATTCAAGAAAGGAAAGTAACACATAAACAGATAGACTAGTCCTAATTATGGTATATGTGACTATAACACTCCCACAATTGTTACCATTTTTGTTTTCAATTATGATAGCCTCTTACTTAGATTCAAATATTATTTTGTTTCTTAATATTCTTGCTTAAATTATCAACAAATATAATTATGAAAATATATTTTATTAACTAGTAATTTTTCCATTGTCAACACCATTATGAAAATATATAATTTATTAATATGTACATTAAAAATTTTAGCTATGATAAACTAAAAGTTTTCTTGTAGAATTCCCACAAGATTTGGATGGAAAATATTGATAAATCCTTTTTAAATATAGTGTTCTTTTTGTTGTAATTAATTTTTATAAATTGAATAATCTCCTCACTTCCAAAACATTATTTTATATTTTTTTAATCAAGGGTTTCTTATATCTGATGACAGTATAGCTCATTTTTCTATTTTTTGCTCTCTTACTTTCACTATTGAAGCTGGTAATAATTTTGGACCCCATGCCATTTTGTCATGTAGTTAAAGCTTGCTCTTTTATAAAAGAAAATTAGAAAACTGCTGAGTGTTATAGATATTAATGGTTGTTAGAAAAGTATAATAAAGGATATCCTTTTCAGAGCATCACAAAGCTTTTATGTCATTATTCATGAATGGTTAATGCATTCAAAGGACTTGAGTGCTGATCTCCAAGGCTAAGATGATGGACAGTGGAGAGGGAAGGAGAGGCTAAGAGAAAGCCGTTTGTCATATGTGAAGATCTAATAACAGACTTGCCTAGAATGAGGCATTTCAGCTGAATTTAGAAAAAGAAACTTTTATTACATGTGAGTTATCATTCATGGCTTCTCAGATCACCAAGAACAAATCTGTTGGATATTCTTGGATAATTGAATGTTTTTAAAACCCATTAACAATACAAATTCTAGGAAGTAATAAATAGGACTTAGGTAATGCCATGAAACTATGCTTTTATTTCCTTTCTCCTACCAGTTCACATATATGTTCCTCAAGTTGTGGGCACTAAAAGAATCGTAAGAAGGGCCTCTGCATTTGTGATTCTCTGACTATAAGTAAAGGAAACAAGCTTTGGGTTAATAAAACATAACATGAGTTTATTATAAGGACTTAGAATAGTTTCCAGAATTCCAGGAAAGACTGAAGATCAAGAAGGGCAAGATCCAAAAATGTTTCTGGTATCATGATAGGAGGAAATAATGGTTCTCATTAGGATAGCTCCATTACTAAGAATCAACTCCTGATATTATTGTTTAAATGTTTTTCAGTTCAAAATCCAACTTCTGGGGAGAGATAGCCATGTGATCATCAAAGGAGAGTGTGTTCATGACCTTATTTGTAAGTCTGCATGAAAAGGTTGACAAGTGTAATTGCATAAGGAGAGGTATTGAGATAGTGTTATTTAAAAAAAAGAAAAGGAAATTAATGATGGAAAGATATACAAAAATAACTTATGAACTACACCTGGACCCAATCTCCTTCAGACCTATTTGAGTGTGTGTAATAATTACAAAAGCACACTGACTGTCTATATGTTGTCCCTAAACTGTGTGCCTCCAAGTGAGACTGATCAGAATCTGGCCTTTATAGAATAATGTCTATACTGTCTTTGATCTAGCAGCACCTTAATATCATATAGAAATCTAATTTACCAAAACAATGAATGAACTTCAGACTGAGGTGATCTGTCAATATATTAATCCCAAGCATATAATTGCTAAGCTGAGTTTGGAATCTGGACACAAATTAATTACCAAGTAAATGCTCGAGGAATCATTACTGTGACTAGCTGGCTTAGGTACATGGTCTAACTAAAGAAAGATTACAGAAGAAAGCAATTTCATTCATTGGGACCAAAATTATAGTTCTAGATTCTGTAGAATAATTCAAGAATTTGTATTATGATTGGGGAATAAAAGGTGGCTTAATTTTTATAGATTTTTAATATACAAAGAGAATTCGATTTTGCAAACAGTATTGTGTAACAGGAAAATAGGGAATTCCCTAGCAGCCCAGTGTTAGAAGGACTTCCCACTTTCATTGCCAAGGGCATCGGTTTTATCCCTGGCCAGGTAACAAGGTTCCTGCAAGCTACACAGTGTGGCAAAAAATGATAATAATAAATCTAAAAAAAATAAAAAGTTAACAGAGTCAATAAAATAATCCCCTTAAGTTGGTTGAATGTATCGGTCATTTCATCCAATCACTTAAGAATGAATGAGGGCTTCCCTGGTGATCGGTGGTGAAGAATCAGCCTGCCAATGCAGGGGACATGGGTTCAATCCCTGGGTCTGGAAGATCCTACATGCCACAGAGTAACTGAGCTCGGGCAACACAACTACTGAAACCCATGTGCCCGAGTGTCTGTGCTCCGCAACAGGAGAAGCCGCTGCAATGAGGAGCCTGTGCTTCACAAGAGGAGAAGCCACTGCAATGAGAAGCCTGCGCACCGCAGCTAGAGAGTGGTCCCTGGTTCCCAGCAACTAGAGGAAAGTCAACACAGCAACAAAGACCCAGCACAGCCTAAAAAATAAATACAAAGAAAGTAAATAATGAATGACTCTTCCTTACATTAAAGTAGTGCTTTAAAAGGATTCCCAGGTGGCTCAGTGGTAAAGAGTATGCCTGCAGATGCAGGAGATACAGGTTTGATCTCTGGGTCAGGAAGATGCCCTGGAGAAGGAAATGGCAACCCGCTCCAGTATTCATACCTGGAAAATCCCATGGACAGAGAAGACTTGTTGGCTATAGTTCATGGGGTCGCACAGATTTGGACAGTGACTGAGCGGATAAGCAACAGCGCTCTACAAAAAGGGTATATTTGGTGGTGGTGGGAGTGAGAGGAGTTTCTGTCATCATGGAACTTTAATTCTACTAGAGAAGCTACAAAATAAATATCCCCATGAGTATATGCTATAATTAATGTCAGCCACTTGTATTACTATGAAAAAAAAGAAGGTAAGGAGATAGGAAAAAGTGGGCTGGAAGTAACATGGAGGACAGATATTAAATTATAGATAGAGTGATTAGGAAAGGCATCTATAATTAGCATTTAGAATGAAAGACTCTAGATCTCTTCAAGAAAGTTAGAGATGCCAAGGGACCATTTCATGCAAAGATGGGCACAATAAAGGGCAAAAGCAGTATGGACCTAATAGAAGCAGAAGATATTAAGAAGAGGTGGCAAGAATACACAGAAGAAATACACAACAACGATCTTAATTACCCAGATAACCATGATGGTGTGATCACTCACTAGAGTCAGAAATCTTGGAGTGCAAAGTCAAGTGGGCCTTAGGAAGTATCATAAGCCGGGGGAGATGATGGAATTCCAGCTGAACTCTTTCAAATCCTAAAAGATGATGCTGTGAAAGTGCTGCACTCAATATGCCAGCAAATTTGGACAACTCAGCAGGGGCCACAGGACTGGAAAAGGTCAGTTTTCATTCCAATCCCAAAGGAAAGCAATGTCAAAGAATGCTCAAACTACCACACAATTGCACTCATCTCACATGCTAGCAAAGTAATGCTCAAAATTCTCCAAGTTAGGCTTCAACACTATGTGAATGGAGAACTTCCAGATGTTCAAACTGGATTTAGAAAAGGCAGAGGAACCAGAGATCAAATTGCCAACATCTGTTGCATTATAGAAAAACCAAGAGAATTCCAGAAAAACTTCTGCTTCATTAACTACACTAAAGCTTTTGACTGTGTGGATCGTAACAAACTGTGGAAAATTCTTAAAGAGATGGGAACACTTTACCTGTCTCCTGAGAAAGGTGTATGCAGGTCAAGAAGCAATAGTCAGAACCAGAGGAAAACAGACTGGTTCAAAATTGGGAAAGGAGTTCATCAAGGGTGTATATTGTCACCCTGCTTATTTAACTTATATGCAGAGTACACCATGAGAAATGCTGGGCTGGATGAAATACAGACTGTAATCAAGACTGCCATGAGAAATATCAATAATCTCAGATATGCAGATGGCACCACCTTTATGACCGAAAGCGAAGAGGAACTAAAAGCCTCTTGATGAAAGTAAAAGAGGAGAGTAAAAGTAAAATGCTGGCTTAAAACTCAACATTCAAAAACAAAGATCATGGAATCCAGCACCATCACATCATGGCAAATAAATGGTGAAACAATGGAAATTGTGGCAGACTTTATTTTCCTGGGCTCCAAAATCACTGCAGTCAGTTACTGCAGCCATGAAATTAAAAGATAGTTGTGCCTTGGAAGAAAAGCTATGGCAAACTTAGCATAATAAAAAGCAGAGACATGACATTGCCAACAAATGTCCATATAGTCAAGGCTATGGTTTTTCCAGTAGTCATGTATGGATGAGAGAGTTGGACCATAAAGAAGGTTGAGAGGTGAAGAATTGATGCTTTCAAACTGTGGTGTTGAAGAAGACTCTTGAGAGTCCCTTGGACTGCAAGGAGATCTAGCCAGTCAATCCTAAAGGAAAATCAACCCCGAATATTCATTGGAAGGAGTGATGCTGAAACTGAAGATACAATACTTTGGCTATCTGATGCAAAGAGCTGACTCACTGGAAAACACCCTGATGCTGGGAAAGATTGAAGGCAAGAGGAGAAGGGGTTGACAGAGGATGAGCTGTTTGGATGGCATCACCGACTCAATGGACCTGAGTTTGAGCAAGCTCTGGGAGATGGTGAAGGACAGGGAAGCCTGGCGTGCTGCAGTCCATGGGGTCACAAATTGTCGAACAGGACTGAGTGACTGAACAACAACAACAAATTATCATTTGATAATGACAATAAAGAGACAAGACAAGGAGTTAAATAACATATATATTATCTAACCTGAAAGAGTTGGTCAATTAATACCTGATACAATTTTAGTGAGCTTCCCACTTGGTGCTAGTGGTAAAGAACACCCTTGCAAGTGCAGGAGACATAAGAAACTCAGGTTTGATCTCTGGGTTGGGAAGATCCCCTGGAGAAGGAAATGGCAACCCACTCCAGTATTCTTGCCTGTAGAAGTCCATGGACAGAGGAGCTGGTGGGCTACAGTCCATAGGGTTGCAAGGAGTTGGACTTGACTGAAGCAACTTAGCACACAAGCATGCATAGCTTTACTAGTCTTTAAGCATCTCATTACCCAAAATTCCACTGCCTTATTCCTTTTCTTACTCTATAAACTTTTCCTGGGGCTTCTTATCCACTCATATTATCTATGGTAAATATGATAACAATGAACAAATTCCTATCTGATATCTTTATCTTCCTTCCAAACTTCAGGAGGTTTTTATACCCAACTGCTTGGTAGCTCAGTAGGAATGTTCCAGAAAACTTGTTATACATCCTATAAGTGCTGAAAGAAACTATTTTCAGCATCCTCATATTTCTCTATTAACTCAGTAACCAAATATAGAAACCATCCATGACTGTTTTTCGTTGTGGAAATACGTCTCTATTTATTGGTTCTTAAATATTTTTTAAATAAAAAAGCAAGTTCTGCCCTTTGTTACTTTCCTTAAATCTTTACAACCTCTTGCTTGAACTTTTGCAACAGTTCTTAAAATGGTTAGCTAGGCTTCAATTTTACATCCTCCTGTCTGTTCTTACACTGTCCTTATTGAGATAATTATCTATAGGACTTTATTTTGCTCCTTCTCAAAACCATTCAGTGGCTTCTTCTTGACTAAAGGATAAAGTCTAAGCTCCTTATATGACATTATCATACAATCAGGTCTAAATTTAAGTACACTCTTGTGACTAAATCTAATAAATATTTGTTTTTTCAGTTTACCTCAAACTTGCAAGAGCTTTTAGCAAAATCTACTGTGTCTTGAAACTCTCCTTTTTGATTCTGTGATTTCATATTTAGCAAACACATGTAAATGCTATACCCAGATTCCTCCTGATGGCTTTTATCATTCCTGTATACCATCCTGGGCTTCTCTGGTGACCCAGAGAGTAAAGAATCTGCCTGCAGTGCAGGAGACCTGGGTTTGATTTCTTGGTTGGGAAGATCCCCTGGAGAAGGAAATGGCAACTGACTCCAGTATTCTTGCCTGGAAAATCCCATGGACAGAGGAACATTGCAGGCTACAAGTCCATGGGGTCGCAAAGAGTCAGACACGACTGAGCAACTATCACTCACACACACACATACCATCCTTCCCTTTCTATTATCCTTACTTTTAACTTCCTTCACATGTATTTATATTTTGAGGCCACTTGCAGGCAATTGGAGGCTTTTCTTGTTTTGCAAAAACAGCACCCAGTAGTCAAAAACCTCTTGGAACAGAGTTTTGCAAATACACTCTAGAAGTGTAAAAATCTAAATTATTTGCCTTGAATAGGGAAAATTCTGGGAAGCAATTCCCTTTAGGTCTTTCCTAAGGATTCAGGCTAAAGAGAGACCGTGAGACTGCCTGAAATTGCACGCTTGCTCCTACTTCCTTACCAGTGTCTTCAGGAGCACTTTTCTGATAAATCACTAGAACATCTCAAGGGTAGCCTCTGAAGACATAACCTGAGACAGCATCCTCTTCTGATTTACCTCATACCCTCTAGCTCCTCTTCAATGCTTTCACTTGCCAGCTTCCCCTTCTCCCTCTGACATAGAAATGTTGAGTCATCAGCACTTAACCTTAGATGCTTTTCTCACTGTCTACTCCCTAGACAATTTCATCTATTCCGATGGCTAATGTTAGTAGCATTTTTTGCACTTTCAACTTAGACTTTCCTCTAAGCTTTAGACAATATATCTAACACTCTATTCAATATTCCCACTTGGCTGTCTCACAGGTAACTCAAACTCAATATACCTCAGAATGAAAAGTGTGTTGCTGTTAGGTCTCTGAGTTGTGCTGACTCTTTGGGACCCCATGGACTGCAGCACGCCAGGCTTCCGTGTCCTCCAATATCTCTCAGACTTTGCTTAAACTCACGTCCATTGAGTCGGTGATGCCATCCCAACAGCTCATCCTCTGTCTCCCCCTTCTCCGCTTGCCCTCAATCTTTCCCAGCATTAAGGTTTTTTTGCAATGAGTCAGCTCTTCACATCAAGTGGCCAAAGTATTAAGAGTTTTCAGCTTCAGCATCACTCCTTCCAATGAATATTCAGGGTTGAATTCCTTTAGGATTGACTGGTTTGATTTCTTTGCAGTCCAAGGGGCTCTCAACAGTCTTCTCTAACACCACAGTTTGAAAGCATCAATTCTTCAGTGTTCAGCCTTCTTTATGGTCCAACTCTCTCATCCTTACATGACTACTGGAAAAACCATAACTTCGATTATACGGAACTTTCTTGGCAAAGTGATATCTCTGCTTTTATAGTTATTCTTTCATAGTTATTCTCTTTCATAGTTATTCTTCCAAGGAGCAAGTATCTTTTAATTTTGTGGCTGCAGTCACTGTCCGCATTGATTTGGGAGCCCAGAAAATGAAATCTGACACTGTTTCCACTTTTTCCCTATCTATTTGCCATGAAGTGATAGGACCAGATGCCATGATCTTCGTTGTTTGAATGCTGAGTTTTAAGCCAGCTTTTTCACTCTCCTGTTTTACCTTCATCAAAAGGATCCTTAGTTCCTCTTCACTTTCTGCCATTAAAGTGGTATCATCTGCATATAATCTATCTCAACTTCCATTCCATATATCATGTAATCACATTGTGGAAGACAATCAGTCAGGTAATTGTTACCATAAGAATTCTATTAACAAAAATTATAGACGTGAGAAGACTTCAAAGTTAAAACTTGAGGAAGCAGTGTGGAAAGTTTTACTGGGTTAGTTTCAGGAATAGATACACTTTATACAGTTTAGCAGTCATTAAACAATCTGGTTTGTATCAAGAGGGATGAAAAGACAGTAGATAATTTATGTGCAAGAGAAAATGGAAGGAAGAGTTGAAATTTTCAAGTATATGCAAAGGTCACAAAGGAAAATTCTGTTTTTCCATCTCTCACAACATCCTTGTCCTACATCTCACTTGCCTTACCCTAAAGAGCAATTCACTATATTTCTCCTTGGTTATTCCAACAATCTTCAAATGGTCTCTATATACTATAAATCTTCTATAGTCTATTTTATATGTTTTATTAAATAGTTGTTAATATAAGATACTACAAAAGGCTGTAAAATGCATAAAGCTAAAATACTAAATTTCTCATTTCTCCATCAGTTGATTTAAGAAAACCTCTATGTGCTTCTCCCTGATCTATTCAATTTTGTCTTCACTCAGCAATTACCATTATTCCAACTGTTAGCTTTAATATTTATGCCCATGTCCTTAAAACATCATTTCTGTCTGTATCTCTAAAGTAGATTGTTTATTTTCCCTGTGCTTAGCTATACAAAAATACTGTATCATTCTATGACTCACCTTTTCGATCAACATTGTATTCCTGATATGCATATATGTTATACGAAACTGTTATATAATATTCCATTGTATATAAATATAATACAACTTCTTTATACACTTTAATGTCAGAATTTTGGAGGTTGTTCCTTTTTAAACATTAAAGAATGAATTAATATTTATAAATGCTGCTTCAATGAACGTTTCTATACATGTCTTCTAACATACATATTATAGAGGTTTCTTCAAACACTTCAGTAGAAGCACTACGTCTTTAGAAATATGTCTTCAGCTTTACTAAAGAATGCCAAATAATTTTCCAATGCATTTTATATTTATAATCCTAGCAGTCGTGTGTGAGAAATTTAGCTGCTCTCATTTTCTGCAAGATTTGATAGTGTGATCTAATCCATTCCTCATCCAGCAGCTACTTTGACCTTTTACAAATGCAAATCTGATTAAGTCACCCAAACTCTGCCTAAAATCCTTTAATGGTTTCTCATTGATCCTAGAATAAATTCTAAGAGTTTAACATTGTAAAAGATTCTTTTTGCTCTGACCTCTCCATCATTTAATATTTTATAACACTCTCCTTGCTTTCTATATCCACACTGACCTTAAGTTTTTTTTTTTTTCCTGCCCTAAGACCTTCATACATGATACTTTTTCCTGGAACTCTTTTTTTTTTTAACCTTTTTCCCCCCCTGATTAATTCACTCCTTTAGTGTTATGTTTAATGTCACTTCTTCAAGGAAGCTTTTTTGATTCCCTAGAGTTTATTAGGCCCTCTCATTAACTACCATTGCATGTAGTTTTTTTTCTAAATACAGCATTTATCACAAAAAATAATTAAGAAATGTTACATCTGTTATTTAATGCACCTGCTAGTAACATCTAGTGTCAAATGAGGCCAATTGCAGTCTCTGGTTCTATGCTGTTCACAAAATTATTTGGAGCCACTGGCAAATATTTTTGATAGTCAGTGCTCATTATATATGTTGAATGGGAATGGCTAATCTCTATATTCATACAAACACACACATTATACTTTATATTAATTTTTCATCCCAAAGTGGTAAGTTATTATTCAGCAAATATTCATGTCCTCTCTACATTCCCAATTCCCCCAACTTCTAAATGAGGAGGATATTCTTTTGTGGCTGCTCTCTGTACCCACTGTTTGACCAGTGCCTGCATCACCTACGCCCTACTCATCTGACTGACCTTGCTACATACTTGCCTCAGGAACCAGCTAATGACTGGTCTAACTTTAGCGCCGTGATATCTAACGGGACAGTGAGGAGTGTGCCCCTCTGCTGGTTTCCCTGGTAACCAATGAGCCCACCTGACATCAATCCTCCCCAGGTAACCTCCCTGTTCTCCCCACACAAGAACTGCCACCGTGTTGGCCACACGCAGTGGGGTGTCGCTCTAGGATCTTCCCTCAGACAGGGAAGCCCCCTTCATCCATTAAGCCACTGATGTCTTTGTTGCTGACTCTGGGATCTTTCTTCAGTCTCAAATCTGGGCAAGTATAGGCCTTATATGCATGCAGGGTGCCGCGGAACATATGCAAAATTAATTAACAGATTTAAGTTTTCTCCAAAAAAATTATCAAAAATGTAAAATGAATCCAGTTTAGTTTGACATATAAATAGCTGCTCAGATCCTTTTTCAAAATAACTTAGATGAGGATAAAATATAAATTTAAACTTTAGAAAATTTAAGTGGTGGACTTCTTTATTTTAAGACTCTGATTATGAGCTTTTTACCTCAGAAATCCTTTCATGTGTCTGAGTGTAAAACAATAAGGACCATGGCCATTATGAGCTATAATTGACAATTTCTCTTAACATTGTAAGGGCCAGCTTTAAGTTGAACATTTTCCATTATATGTTCACAAAAGGTTTTATAATCTTTTTTGTGATGACCCTTACTTTTCAAAGCTGAAAGATAAAGTAATTTTAACCAATTATCAACTATTCCCAATGTCCAAGCTTAGCATTTTAGTCATAAAGAAAAAAAAGCCTTTTACATTTCAGAGGCAGTGACTATATCATAACTAAAAGCATATAATTTGAGCCATGCAGATAGCACAATTCAAGTGCAAGATATACCTGCTAAGTTTATTCTTGGTTTAAAGTAGCCTCTGCAATCTGGAAATTATCTCCAAACTCTTAGACCAAGGAGAGTTAAACTGAAAAATCTTTGTACTATCCCATAATATAAGGTTTATCAGAATTTGCCTTCTTTGTTAAGAGAGTCAGCATCTGTTTTTC
This sequence comes from Muntiacus reevesi, assembly GCF_963930625.1. Taxonomy (NCBI): domain Eukaryota; kingdom Metazoa; phylum Chordata; class Mammalia; order Artiodactyla; family Cervidae; genus Muntiacus; species Muntiacus reevesi. Next base: position 132,962,952 of record NC_089252.1, read on the forward strand.
TCAGGGTGTTGGTTTTGTGCTAGGATCCAAACAATACTCATATGCAGAAGCAGGAATTCTAAGAAAACCTCATAAACTTTATGATCTGCGCCCCCACCTTCCGGTTATCATCAGTCCTTCTAGGGACAAACTTCTCAGCCACGCCAGGTTTATTCTCTCTGAAAAATTAAGACTAAAATTCAGGGTTGGATAATTAGATCTACTGTCTACACCCAGAAGTCCAGTGATGTGAGCATGAATACTTTAAGGTAATCATATGGATGCTGAAGGTAGGAAAAAAGGTTGTATGCCTAGAAGACAATCAAGCTAATAGAGCAGACATAGAGAGATTGCAGACGGAGCTTCTCATTTGGTTTCCAAAGAGCTTTTCAGTTCCTTGTACTCCTTTAACAAGAGGCCTATGCATACATACTTCTTTTCGTGGATTGATAACTCTAAGGAGAAAAGACTTCAATACTAGGTTCAATACCTTTTGCCTGTCAAACTTACTCGTGATCAAATGAGATATTTTACATCAAAATCTAACTTCTGCAATCCCAACCACAGTCTGCTAGAAAATATCTCCACATATTCCAATTTTGCTTTTTACCCCAAACTGAATTCCTTTGATATTGAGATTTTTATCTTATTTTATTATATCAGCATTGATTTGGTAGAGAGGAGAACCAAAGAACAAATCAAGATAATTCAACAAAAAGAAAATCTGAAAACCTGGGTAGAAGAATATAGAAAAAAAGGGAAGAAGAAGGAATTAACAGAAAGTATTTTTAACAGAAATTTTAATCACTAAACATATTTTTATGGCATATTGTAGGTTGCTGATCCTAGCACATAAAAGCAGCAGGAACTAGTGGGAGGAGGGAGGAGAAATTAAGGAAAAAAAATCATAGATCAAGGATCCCTTGTGATAGTAAATTATTTATAGTGGCTTGTTCCCATGGTAGCCTTTTCCAGAATGCAAACCATGTTGACTTCTTTTTGTGATTTCAGCCCCTAGGATACTGCCTAGCGCATAATATGTGTTCAGTAAATTCCAGTGACAAGAATAAAGAATATAATAAAGTCCATCTCTGGGGTTAGTTGAAGAGGGAGTCACTAAAGTACACTGGGCATCCAGGTGAGACCATCAGGGGAATGTAAAGAGGGACAATCTTGCATGTACCTTAGACTTTCTTACATATTATTGATGACCTGTCCATGCTATGCTTAGAATTCAAATTTTCATTTCAGGTTTAAACAGTCATTACTGTTTAAACAGGTTTACACAGTCACTGTGGGCTATGCTAATGAATATTCTTTTATTTCAGCAGGCGAACTATTTCTTTTACTAGGAAACCTATATGCAGTGAAACTGCTGATAGCTTCCTCTAATTGAAACTACACTGCTGGTTGTATACCCTCAAGTACAAGTCTTATATCTAGTTTTGCTACAATGCTAAGAATCATGACATTAAAATAGAGACAAAATACTCTTCAGGTCAGAAAAAAATTGGTGTATGTGACTGAAGAGATTATGTATTGCATTTCATCACAGAGTTGCCACTCTCGTGATATACTTGGAGCACTAAATGCTATTGTTCCCATGAATTATAACCCCAAATACCTTCACCCTGAAGATTCATTTTATCACAGATCTTGATATTATATATCACCACTGTAATGTGTAACAGATTTTCAGTGACATATCTTTATGGGTTGCTATAGGCAAGAGTAGAGTAATTATCGTTATAGGAAGGTTTTTACAAGAGATTTTATGTTTTAATTCCTGTGTTAAAAGTTATCTAAGTTGTCTCTGTAACAAGAAAGTTAAAAATGCTCTTAGGTTATATTGTAAAATTTGTCCTTGGGGATTTTAAATTATTTTCATTTTAAGAGGTTTTTAATGAGAAAAAAATCAATAAAACTGTAAAAACTTTCAATGCATGCTTTTCATTTTGCACTGTTTCAGCTTGCGACATGTAGCTGTTTGACAGGAAAACAACATAAAGGAAAGAAAAATCTTAAAGGTTCTATTTTGCTACATTAAAGTAAATCATAAGCAACTGCAGAAACAGAAAGCTATTTAAATGCAAAAATCCTGCTAAATTCTCTGTCAGGCCCTACAACATTTAAGCAGTTTCTAAATATTTTAAACATTATAAAGAACAGATATCTATAACATATGTGGATAGTCACTTCTAGCTTCTGAATGAAATTCGGGCCTGGTTAGCCATTAGTGGTTAATTAGAATTGATGTACGAGATCCAACATTTAATGCAGACTTGATTTTTCTGGTTTAAGAACCTAGTTACTTTATGCAGACTGGTAGGAGACCATTATCAAACAACCCTGGCAATCAGTGTTTAATTTGTTGATAGCCTTGACAGTTCTGGCCAAAGTATAATTGGCATGGGCCCTGGTGCAAAAAAATAATAAATAAATTGGGTTGTGCACAAAGCTAAACAACATAATTACCAACAATTAGACATTAATTAGGAGGAGCAGATTTTCAAGCCCTTCTAAACTTGGCTAAAGCTAGACCTAATTATATTTTAATGTTGTGAAAACATCTATGTTCCTGAGATAATCAGGTGTCCAGAAGGTTCTTCCTATAGATTTTTCATTTCATAATGGATTGTTATTGTTAGGAAGTTAAATATGTTTACATTTGACAATGATCTAATAATTACAGAAAATTAGTGAGGTAGGATTCAGAGTTTGGTAGTAATTTATCTACATTACCTGTTTTTATTTGATCACATTAAAACTCTGGTACACAAAGAAATAAAAATTAACAGTATATAGAAAGATAGAGTCTCATTAATGAATATGTTAAAGAGAGAAACAGCAAGAGACAGGAGAAAAATAAATTTCAGTAAGTAACTTTCACTATAACAAAGAAATCCCATCCAATATTAGATCCCAGGGAAGAACTGTCACAGCACACTGCCAGCCTATAGCCTTAAGAATGGGCTTGTACTATCAGGTGGGGCATGAAAACGTGTTTACATGAAAAATATTTTTAGTTTATGAAAAATTTCACTATAATAATTAATTTAAAAAGCCCACAGCAATTCTTTGAGACATGAGAAGTATGTTATAGATGTTCCTTCTGATCAGAAATTGAAGAATATATTTAAATTTCAACAGGTTGGTAATAGATCTGAACACCCGAGACAGTTATCTATGTGTTCTCCTACCAGCCAGTCATGGTACAATCCAACTGTTCTATTGGAAGTGAAAGTGAAACTCAGTCCTGTTTAACTCTTTGTGACCCCATCAACTATACAGTCCATAGAATTCTCCAGGCCAGAATACTGGAGTGGGTAGCGTTTCCCTTCTCCAGGGGATCTTCCCAACCCAGGAATCAAACCTCCCAGATTGCAGGTGGATTCTTTTTTTTCTTTTTTTTTGCAGGTGGATTCTTTACCGGGTGAGCCACAAGTGTGTGTGTGTGTGTGTGTGTGTGTGTGTGTGTGTTAGCTGCTTAGTCCTGCCTGACTCTTTGCAACCCCATAGACTGTAGCCCACCAGGCCCCTTTGTCCATGGGATTCTCCAGGCAAGAACACTGGAGTGGGTTGCCATTTCCTTCTCTAAAAGGAACTGTAGAAAGAAAGAAAGAAAGTGAAGTCGCTCAGTCACGTCCGACTTTTTGTGACCCCATGGACTGTAGCCTACCAGGCTCCTCCATCCATGGAATTTTCCAGGCAAGGGTACTAGAGTGGGTTGCCATTTCCTTCTCCACTGAGCTACAAGGAAAGCCCAAGTATACTGAAGTGGGTAGCCTATCCCTTACTCCAGCGAATCTTTCTGATTCAGGAATCGAATCAAGGTCTCCTGCATTGCAGGCAGATTCTTTACCAACTGAGCTATCAGGGAAGGCTTACTTGCTTGTGACTACAGGTTATTCTGTGCAGAAGACCACAGGTAAAATGAATATCCACACTCGCTTCAAGGAACCCATCTGTTTTATCTTATTTTTCATTTTAATGCATATTAATTTGTTCAATTACCTAGAGAATGTGTACTCTATTCTCTGAGGGGAGATACAATTTTTTCTGTTGTTGTTTTCACATGAGTCTTCTTGATTTCTACACCTCACCTCACACTCATTCTTATGTACTTATAATTAGAAGTTATATCTATCACCTGTTTTTTGAAGTTATTTTTATTTTATTTTTTATTATTAGTTTTTTTAATTTTTATTTATTTATTTATTTTTATTTTATTAGTTGGAGGCTAATTACTTCACAACATTTCAGTGGGTTTTGTCATACACTGACATGAATCAGCCATAGAGTTACACGTATTCCCCATCCCGATCTCCCTCCCACCTCCCTTTCCACCCGATTCCTCTGGGTCTTCCCAGCCCACCAGGCCCGAGCACTCGTCTCATGCATCCCACCTGGGCTGGTGATCTGTTTCACCACAGATAATATACATGCTGTTCTTTCGAAACATCCCACCCTCATCTTCTCCCACAGAGTTCAAAAGTCTGTTCTGTACTTCTGTGTCTCTTTTTCTGTTTTGCATATAGGGTTATCATTACCATCTTTCTAAATTCCATATATATGTGTTAGTATGCTGTAATGTTCTTTATCTTTCTGGCTTACTTCACTCTGTATAATGGGCTCCAGTTTCATCCATCTCATTTCATCCATCTCATTCAAAAGAATTCATTTGAATCAGTTCTATTGAAGTTATTTTTAAACTATTTTAAGTAGAATATTGTTTTCTGACTTCTGCTTCATGTTCTTTCACTCTATTTAAATCTCTCATAGAAATTGCAAGCTGCACAACCTTCTCATTCTAGCATACATGATGTTTTAAATTCTTATTTCTGGGTTTCAATGCATGTTGTAGTATATATTAGAAAAAATAAAGACTAAGTTCTTGATGTTAACTATTAATACAGTGTAAGAGACCATTTCAAGCTTTTACATTAATATATAGCATGGAATATTTGTAAACATTTCCAGTTCTTTAAAAGCTTTCTTTCCCATGAATTACACAGCATTGTTTTACTCATTGAGAGTTTCCTAGGTGGCTCAGTGGTAAAGTTTCCACCTGTCAATGCAGGAGCTGCCAGAGACATGGGTTTGATCCCTGGGACAGAGGATCTAGCGGGCTACAGTCCAGGGGGTCGCAAAGAGTCAGACACACCGTGTGACTGAGCTTGCACTCACGCTTTAGTCACTGGGTAAAAATTGTGTGGCTTATCAGTAGTTACCAGAATAACTTAAAAATCATTATCACTGAGATTCAGAACCTTTAATTTTGACATCAATCTACCTTACTTGATACTATCTTTGTATATTCTAATATTATTTTTTCCAGATTGTAGCATGCACTTTTATATCAATTTGCCTTTATCCCTCTTGTTTTCACAGACATATTTTACTTATCTTAACCACTATCTAGTCTATAAGAGTCTACTACATATCTACTACACAGCTCTCAGCAAACTGACTTAGCGTAGACCCATCTATACAGTAGGGGATGGGTTCCTTATCTTTATGGAAATTATGAACTGTGTGCGTAAGCTGCTGTAATTTTTGTTTATTTGTTTTCATCTTGAAGTGCATATGTATCATCTTGGATGTAGAGAAAGGTGGGTCTAAATACTGAGGGGTCTGAGACTCGATGAGTTGAAGGTGAAGAGAAGAGGCAAGATAGCAGCAATATACAAAAAAATTAAAATACTACAATTTTCCTATTGCTTAGAATAATGCTTTCTGCCTAAACAGCATGTACCTGGATTAAGTATAAATCTCTTTTGAGGGTGGCATCAAAGATATTTACATAAGGAGATTTAGCTTTGCCTCTCAAAGTTAGAGAAATTGCTAAACCACAGTGAGTCACAGAGAAGGGGAAAAGATGCAGATTATATTGGGTGAAATTGTTTGTACTCAAAGGTTTAAACCACTAGGACAATTCCATGTGACTACAGTGAAATTAGTGATGGAGGGAGAAAGTAGCTTGGATTGTAATATATAGGTGTGGTACCCATTATTTGGACTATGTAGAAGCACAAATAGAAAACTAAAATGGTCTCTATAGGACAAGACTTGAGAAACAAAACTAAAGGCTAAATCTCATACCTCTGGATTTCAGAGCTTTATTTCCAAACAGAAACGCTACAGGGTTCCAGTGAGAGCAAAAACGGAAGAGAAACATTTGAAGAACCAAGGCAAAAAACAAACAAACAAACAAAAAAAACCAGTAAATAATGACAATAAAATGCATTTTGAAGCATTTCATACGAACTACCAGTTTGGAAGAGAATAATAAAGTGAATGCTAGTTAAACAGTGTGTTTTTTAAAGGCTTCTTGCAAACACACCTTTTTTGTCACTAAAAAATTTGTGCTCTTTTCAAAATTTCTTAAAACAAATTGTATATGCAAATCAGTGCCCCGGTAACTGCTTCAAATCAGCAGAAACCTGCATTACCAGAGAAAAGGGCAAGGAGCTAATTGACCCTGCCAGAGACTAAGTGGACCTACTGTGCTTCATTTTGGGGTGCAAATTATTGCACATGCCAATTATTGCACTTCAAAAATATCTCTGCAACTGAAGAGGAAAAGGATGGTATTTTCTAAACAATGCAATTAGAGCAGTACAGGCAATTAACTTTGCTATTTAGTATAAAGTTGAGAGCACTAAAGACTGAAGTAATAAATATTCACAAACACTTCATCATCATACAGAATTGCAGAACAGCCACACATTTTTAATACACAATGTAGGCAGTCATACTATTAAACATAATGGCACCCAAGAAATGATGAAATGCTTACAGCCTTGAGCTTGTAATGAGATAAACTTGTAGCCTGATCAGCTTGCATACAAATCATCTCATCTGAATAAAATTAATGTTCAATTTTTATATCTCTCCTCAAGCACTGCTGAGCCCCCCTTCTTATTTTGTGAACAATTATAGAAGAGAAAATAGAAGTATAGCTGTGATATGATTTATCAGTGGGAGGGTCTATAATACATGATATTTTAAGTTCTTATTTCTCATGCTCAATGTAAGTTTTCTTGTATATTAGAAAAAATAAAGAATGAGTTCCTGATGCTAAATACAATATGAGAGATATTTTCAAGCTTTCACATTAATATAGAATGCGTATATTTTAAAGTATTTTCACATACCAAAGAAATAATAGTAGCACGATAATAGTTAATATTAAATTATTGACACTTATAGGTTTAATTATCACCCGGAGAAGGGAATGGCTAACCACGCCAGTATTCTTGCCTTGAGAATCCCATAGACAGAGGAACTTGGCGAGCTAAGCCCATGGGGTCACAAGGAGTTGGACATGACTGAATGATTAACACTTCACTTTCAAAGATTTAATTGGACTTTTTCTGAAAATTTGGTATTTCCTCAAATTCCAATTTTAAAATTGTACTATTAAAGGAGACAAACATATCATGGATATGTCCTTTCAAGATCAGTCAAAATAGAAATAGTTGATTTTCATTTATTAACTAAGGTTTGCATTCAAAATTTAAATTCCAGAATAAGTATAATTCCTTATATGCTTTTTGAAGTGAATTAACTGTCTAAGGTTTTATTTAAAACAAATTTAAGCATGTCATGGTAAGATAGTACCCACTTCCCTGAACATTTCATACAAAGTCTAGTAACATTTAGTCATCCCATAGCTATGGAAGAGTATAAAGCACAAAATTTCAACTTCCATTTTAAACCTGTACTGGAAAAGAAAGCTACAAAAAGCTAAAGTGGAGACTCCTTATGAGATGATATCTTTGACCATAACTCTTAAACAGAGGCCTCAAATTGTATTAACATTCCCTCAATAAATGACTTGTGGTTGTTTACAACACCAGTATCAAATTTTGGGGCTTCCCTGGTAGTTCAGCTGGTAAAGAATCCACTTGCAATGCAGGAGACCCCGGTTAGATCCCTGGGTCAGGAAGATCCTCTGGAGAAGGGACAGACTACCGACTCCAATATTCTTGGGCTTCCCTTGTGGCTCAGCCTCAATGTGGGAGACCTGGGTTCAATCCCTTGGTTGGGAAGATCCCCTGGAGAATGGAAAGGCTGCCTACTCCAGTATTCTGGTCTGGAGAATTTCAGTGTATAATCCATGGGCTCACAATGAGTTGGACGGGACTGGATGACTTTCACTTTATCAAATTCTATCTCCAAATATAACTTATAAAGAAGTACCATAGTTCCCAACAAAATGGAGATTTAAATCCATAAACTTAGGGAGTATTTAGGGAAAATATTCTACTGGTAAGCTAAGTTAAAAACTCAAACTTTCTTGTTTGTAAGCAGGTAAGTAGAATTACCCTACTTACTGGTATTCATCTCAGTGTATCCAAGTAGACACCTCTTATATGACAAAATTGAAGATTACGTGAGTTAAAACATAAAGTGTATACAAAAAGGCTTGGCAAACAATGTGTGTGTGCTCCGTCACATCTGACTATTTTGTGACCCCTTGGGCTATAGCCTACCAGACTCCTCTGACCATGGGATTTTCTAGGCAAGAATACTGGAGTGTGTTGCCATTTCCTCCTCCAAGGGATCTTCCCTACCCAGGGATCAAACCCATGTTTCCTGCTTCTCCTGCATTAGCAGGCAGATTCTTTACCACTGAGCCACCAAGGAAGCCCTAATGATACATGTTCAGTAAATGCTAGCTGTTATTCGGCAAGTATTTCTGCCTTTCAACTCCCTCTTGCCCACCACAAGTCAATGTATCACTCATAATACGTGATTTTGCAAAATGAATTTTTCCTTTAATTAAAAAATCATAAATTTGGTAAAGCTTTGCACCCAGCTTTCAAGTGCCATTAATTTCCCTTTGTTCGTCTTCTAAAACAAGCCCCAGAAATCATAGATAACGCTTACGGGTATGAAACAAGAGGGAAGGGGGCAGGGCACAGCCTTTAAAAGGACAACAGAACTCTAGGATGGGATTCCCTGGTGGGTCAGATGGTAAAGAATCTGTCCTCAGTCCAGGAGACCTGGGTTCCATCCCTGGGTCAGGATGATCCCCTGGAGAAGGGAGTAGCTACCCACTCCAGTATTCTTGCCTGGAGAACTCAATGGACAGAGGAGTTTGGTGGGCTAGTCCATAGGATCACAAAGAGTCAGACACGATGGAAACGACTTAGCACGCACAATCATAGGACATGACAACAACTGGTTAGAAACAACTAGGTCCAAGATGGCGGAAGATTTGATTTTCAGTGGACCTTGAGCCTCGTTATGTGGTCATTTGAATACATTAGCTTACTAAATGAGACACACAGGTGCCGTGATAATTCCAAGGCTACCCGTTAAAACCAAAAAAGAGCCCAATTTATGGAAATCTCCACTTCTTCCTCAAAATAGTTGGAATAATCCTCCCGCTCATTAGCCTATGAAATTACCCAGCCTATAAAAACTAATCACCCCAAATATGGGGCCCTCTAGCCTTCTGAGGTGTCCCCACCCTGTCTGTGGAGTGTAATTCTCTCTAAATAAATCCACTTCTTAGCTATTGCTTTGTCTTCTCACTGACTTTTTTCTGTGATGAGACATCAAGAAACTGAGCTTCATGAAGTCCTAAGACTGTGGGTTCAAGTTGCAATCTGAATTGCACAGTTTTAGGTGTGGCTCATAAAGTTGTGTCAGAGATCCCCAGACAACCTGAAGGCTCAATAATTCTCTAAACAGACTCAACGGACTTTGAAAAGCTGTCATTTTCATGGCTGTGATTTATCACAGAGAAAAGAAACAGTTTAAAATCAACAGAGGAAAAGTTACATGGGGCAAAGTCTAGGAGAAACTAGATGCTACCTCCAAGTGTCCCCTCCCAATGCAGTAACATGGGGACAATCATCCATCAGTGACACGTGAGAACACATACTAAATGTTACCAGTGTGATGAGCCCAGCCAGGAGTTGGTATCCATAGTTTTATTGAGGGTCAGTAATACAGGCATGTGGCACTTATAGGACTAAAACAGACTGGCCCAAGGCATCAGGCATATAAAAATGCTCCTGTCAAGTACAATATTCCAAGGGTTTAGGGTTATCTCTTAAGAGCCAGCCAATGATCAATAATGAAGATAAAACTTTCTTTGGAATGTACATATTCTGAACAATCCAGGCTTGCTGAGTTAACACTTTTCTGCTCTGAAATATAAAATGGAATTCAAATCAATGGACTAGCACACAGAGGGGGGAAATATCTTGGTACCATATGAAAAGATTGATGAAAGAATATTTCTATGTATTTTATTAAAATAAAATTGTGTTACCTAATTATAACTTTTAAATAATATCCTGTTTGAAATTACTTTCTGATTAATTGACCAATTTCCGTAATTCAGGCACTTCCTTCAATAGTAGGCATAACTGATGGCTTGTAGCTTAAGCCCTGGCTCATGCTTTCTTGCTCCGGTTCCTCAAATGGACCCTCACCTTGTTCCAGCCACTAAGGCTGTTCTATAACCTCCATCCCCTCAAATTTCTACAGGAAATTTCTAGGTCCCATGGCCAGACCTCCCAGCCCTATGCCGTTTTCCTAGGCTCACATCTACCACCAGGGTCACACTTGTCAGGCTCAGCAGTCCTCCTAACACTGACCTCAGGCTTGACCTTCCTGAAAACTCTCTTGAACTGCCTCTCTACCTTCAGCCTCTCCATCTTTTGCCAGGTGATACAGGCCTTTTTTTTTTTTTTTTAATTCCTTGTTGCTTTCCCTGGAAGATTTACCCTACAATGCTTAATATACATAGCTTCCTATTCTGTCATGGTAGATCTCACAGGGCTAGTCTGTTTAGAAAGAAATCCATCTCTTATTCATATAGCATGCATTCAAGAAATATTTAGGGATCTAGTGTGTGCGTGTATACTCGGTTGCTTCAACTGGGCCCGACTCTTTGTGATCCCACCACCTAGCCCACCAGGCTCCTCTGTCCATGGGGTTCTCCAGGCAAGTACACTGGAGTAGAGGGCCATACCCTCCTTCAGGGGATCTTCTCAACCCAGGGACTGAACCCATGCCTCCTGTGCTTCCGGCATTGCAGCCAGATTTGTTACCCACTGAGCCTCCTGAGAAGCCCAGGGATTTAAATACCAGGCACTGTTGTAATGCCAGGAAATACGTGAGTTATGTAATTTGAGTTGAAAATCTATGCTGACGTACACATTTGCATTAAGACATATACATACGTATAAGGTCCTGGTGTGTTTTATAAGAAATGAAAAGAGAGCGGTATGGAGAACTGACTTTCCCATTACTCCCATGGGTCCTTTAGGGTTTTGCTAATGTGTCCAATCCAGATTACATCACTTTTCAATCCTGCTAAAGATACTATATGCTGGTCCTGACAGTACAAGCTGTTATATTTTCTACTCCACAAATTCTCATCTGTACCACTGGTGGTAGAACTAACACTCTTTGTACCTGTGTGCCCCTAAATGTGGAGAAAGCCATAGGGTCACAGCCTCCCTGACATTAAAACCAAAAAATATATTAAAAAATAAAATTGTCCTCTCTCAATATAAATAGCTGTAAATCCAACAAGTAGTTGACCTCTAGTTCTCCTACTTTTGGAGGGACTTTCTTGAATTCACTGATAATCAACTCAGTAGGAAAAAAGTCAACTGTAAAATTAATATATCAGCATATACCCACTAGACAAATATTTAAATGCACTTGATTGTCCATGAAGGAAATCATGAAAGTATAATCCTAAAAACCACAAAACAGACACAGAATTGAATCTTCAGAAAAGTTAGTTTACTTTCTAGCTCACGTGTTCAGTTAGAAAGATACAAGGAAGCAACCTAAGTGTCCATTAGCAAATGATTGGATAAAAAGGCTACACACACACACACACACACACACACACATATACACCATGGAATATTACTCACCCATATAAAGAATGAAATAATACCATTTGTAGCAACAGTGATGGATCTAGAGATTATTATACTAAGTGAAGTAAGTCAGAGAAAAATATCATATATTATATATAAAATATAAAAAAAGCTAGAAATGAAGTTATTTACAAATCAGAAGCAGACGCACATAAAAAACAAACTTACAGTTACCAAAAGGGAAGTGGTGGAAAGGATAAATTAGGAGTTTGGAATTAACAGATACACACTACTGTATATAAAATAGATAAACAACAGGGGACTATTGCATAGCACAGGGAACTGTATTCAATATCCTGTAATAATTTATAATGGAAAATAATATGAAAAAGAGCATATATACATATATGTGTATATATATACACACACACATACACACACATACTTTGCTATGTACCTGAAATGAACACAACATTGTAAATCAGCTATACCTCAATGAAAATATACATAAAAAATCACAAAGACAGTTATCTCTAAAATTGTTGCTTAAAAGTCAAAACACTCAATATTCTCTGTTCTCACTGTGAGCATTCTCTTTTTACATGAGCATAATCATGTGTCTTTAAGACACATAACTGTGTCTTTAAGAAGACATTTGATGTTTTAGACAAAAACATTTTAGTGATGTAGAATAACATCAATCATACCATGTTGAAAAGATAAGACAAGTAATAGGGACACACACACACACACACACACACACACACACACCATACACACAAAATTCATAACACTTACTACCATGGAGCAGTACTTATTTGATGCTGAATATTTCTTGAGTAAATTCCAAGCTCCATTATTACAAGTGGTAATTGAGAGAGTGACCCGTTAGTTCTGACAATATGTTTAGATCTAATTACAATCTTAGTTGTAGCCAGAAAATCAGAGAAAACACATAAATTAATTTAGTATTTAGTAGACCCAACCATTTTCTGCAAGAAACTCACTTTTATTGAAAGCTTAGCTCATCTAGCACTTCATCTGTCATTCATTCTTTCTGAAAACATATGTTGTTTTTACCATGTGACTAGTCCATTTCTGGACATTAAAGACACTGCACTGAATCAGACAGATAAAATAGCTGTTCTCATGGAGCTTATATTCCAGTGAAGATGGAACAAATTAGTAAAAAAATAAATAAATAAAAGTTGTGTTCTGATAAGTGGGATGGTGGGACGAAGAGTAATGAGAGTGAAAACTGCTCAGTCATGTCCGACTCTTTGGGACCCCAGGGACTGACTATAGAGTCCATGGAATTCTCTAGGCCAGAATACTTGGAGGGGGTAGTCTTTCCCTTCTCCAGGGGATCTTCCCAACCCAGGGATCAAACCCAGGTCTCCCATATTGCATGCAGATTCTTTACCAGCTGAGCCACAAGGAAGCCCAAGTATACTGGAGTGGGTAGCCTATCCCTTCCCCAGAGCATCTTCCTGACCCAGGAATTGAACCAGGGTTTCCTGCATTGCAGGTGGATTCTTTACCAACTGAGCTATCAAGGAAGCCCAATGGGAGAGTGCTTATTTATTTATTTAAAACCACTGACTTGACTAATCATAAACTATACAGTTGAGTTGATTTTCTTTTTAAAACCTATTTATTTCGTTTGGCTGCGCTGGGTCTTAATTGCTGCATGTAGGATCTTTAGTTGCAGAATACAAACTCTTAGTTGTGGCATCTAGTTCTCTGACCAAAGATCACAGAACCCTGCATTGGGGACCCAGAGTCTTAGCCACTGGACATCAAGGAATTCCTGGGAGAGTGCTAATGTAGATGGAGTGGTCTAGTGGGAAGGCCCCTAGTAGGTGATAGTTAAGCAAAAATCCAAAGAAATAAGAATCCTTGGATGAATATCATGGGAAGTGAAAGTGAAAGTGAGGTGGCTCAGTAGCGTCGGACTCTTTGCGACCCCTTGGACTGTAGCCTACCATGCTCGTCCGTCCATGGGATTTTCCTGGCAAGAGTACTGGAGTGGGTTGCCATTTCCATCGTCAGAGAAATCTTCCCGACCCAGGGATTGAACCTGGGTCTTCCGCATTGTAGGCAGACGCTTTACCTTCTGAGCTACCAAGGAAGTCCGTCACAGGAAGAGGGATGAACTATTGTTAAGGTGTGGGAGATCTTGGAGCATTCAGAAACAGAAAGATCAAAGTAATGGAAGGGCAGTACGTGTGTAGCAGAGAACAGGATGAGGTGAACCTGGTAAGTTAGTTCAGAGCCAGGGCACGAAAACCTTGTAGACAGGAGTAGGGATTTTGTATCTAAGCATGATGGATAGCAACTGGATGGTTTAGTGGCATGTGTATGGAAAGTGGATGGTAAGGAGTTAAGGCTGAAGGCAACGGTAACCAAGTTAAGCAGACACAGAGGTGATATAGGCGAAAGATACTGGTTTCATAGTTGTTGGTCAGTCACTAAGTTGTGTCCAATTCTTTGTAACTCCATAGACTGCAGCCCGCCCGGTTTCTCTGCTGCTGCTGCTGCTGCTAATCACTTCAGTCGTGTCCGACTCTGTGTGACCCCATAGACGGCAGCCCACCAGGCTCCCCCGTTCCTGGGATTCTCCAGGCAAGAACACTGGAGTAGGTCGCCATTTCTTCCTCCGGGGGAACTTTCTTTCTGATTCAGGGGTCAAACCTCTGTCTCCTGCATCTCTTGAGTTGCAATGTGGACTCTTTACCACTTGAACTATCAGGGAAGCCCAAATGAGGCAGGAATAAAAAAGTGCAAAATGAGATTGTTTATAATATGGCTTAAGTACTGAAAACAGAACATGATGGTGGCAATACGTGGATACAAAGGAAAAAGGATAATCAAAGGATCTGTAGTGCTTGATGACACTACTTCATCCAACTGGAAATGCCAACTTGGTTAAAAAAATATATGTATGCATATATATATGAAAGTGAAGTCGTGTCCGACTCTTTGCAAATATATATATATATATATGAAAGTGAAGTCGTGTCCGACTCTTTGCAAATATATATATATATATGTGTATGTATATATATATATGAAAGTGAAAGTGAAGTTGTGTCCAACTCTTTGCCACCCCATGGACTGTAGCCCCGCAGGCTCCTCGGTCCATGGGATTTTCCAGGCATGAATACTGGAGTGGGTTGCTAGTTCCTTCTCCGGGGGATCTTCCCGACCCAGAAATCGAACCCGGGTCTCCCACATTGTAGGTAGACGCTTTACCGTCTGAGCTACCAGGGAAGCATATATATATGTCATATAATAAAATGTCATATAATAAAAATTTATATATATATATATATATGCACGTGTGTGTGTGTGTGTGTGTGTGTGTGTGTGTGTGTGTGTGTGTGTGTTTGGGCTTCCTTTGTGGCTCAGCTGGTAAAGACTCTGCCAGCAATGCAGGAGACCTGGGTTCGATCCCTGGGTTGGAAAGATACCCTAGAGAAGGGAAAGGCTACCCACTCCAGTATTCTGGCCTGGAGAATTCCATTGACCTTATAGTCCATGGGGTCGCAAAGAGTCAGACACGACTGAATAACTTTCACTTTCACATTGTGTGTGTGTGTGTGTGTGTGTGTGTGTGTGTGTTCCAGGAAAATTATCCCAAACTTACACAAAAGAGATTATTGTGTTTTTTCAATGTGGTGCTAGCCTTGACTTGCTATTAATTAGACTATTTTCCAATTCTGTAGGGGCAGAGGTTAACTTTTGATTTGTTTTTGTGGTCATTGTTAAGTGTATATGAATATAATTTCTGTCTAGTGGAATAGAAAAAAAAATAGGTTTTTGCTTTATAAGACAATTAATCAGTTTTGACTTAGAAATGTTACCCTAAAATTCTTTTATTAAATTGTATTTTATATATACATGCATGTACACATATTTAAATATATACATTTATTTTGGCATATGTTCTAAAATTTGGACCAATTTTAGCATCCTGTCATTAATAAGTTAATAGTCTTTGGTATGTGCTTATTACATTTGCATGAGATTACTGAATTTATCTTTTGACAATTACAATGTAATCAATGTAATGATTGAAGTCATATATTGGAAGCCATTGGAATATACACAATAGCTATGAAATGGGAGACATTATATAAAGAGATAATGCAGAATAAAATGTGAGAACAATTCTGATTCCAGAGTACAGAAAAAAATGTATAAATTTATTATAGACTAAAAAAACTCCATGAAGTTTTGATATTTTCATTTTTTATTAGGTAAGTTATGGGTCAGAAAGCTCAAATAACTCTCCTCGAATCTCACAACTAAAAGATGGTAGAATGCAAATGTAGCCCTGGTCTGCTGACTCAAAATTTCATGTTATTTTATTTTTTTTTCCCACAAGAGCAAGATAATTCACCAGATGAAAATAGTTTAATTTGTTATAGAGCTAATGGGCAGTTTAGTCAATCTCCCTTGTCTTTATTCCCACCCCCCCTCCCGGGGTGTATGATTGTTGTAATTTATGCACTGTACACTGAAAAACTATCTCTTAACCTATATTATCTTACCCAACAGAGTTACTTCAAAATTGGTTTAAGTACAGATCAAGCAGGAAATCCAAATACTGTCATGGCATGAGGTATTTTAATATAGGCAACATATGAAGAACAAGCTTGCATATACTATAAGATTTTTAGATAACTGTAAATTTTTTAACTGAAACAGTATTCATGAACTAAGTAGATGATTACATTTCCCTCTTTTTAATTTATGATTTTTCATTGTATAATTATAAAAATGTGCATAATAGCTACTGGTTAATCTTGAATCTAAAATTATAATCAATTACATCCATACAGAATTTCAAATATGATTTTTTTAAATCATTATTTCCTCAGTTGAAAAGAATCAGCTTATAATGAGATTAAAGGCAATGCATAAAAATATGTAATGCAAATTAAATAAATGTCATTAATGACTTCTTATTCATCACACTCTTTAATATGCATGTTCTTGTTATACAGGTACACAAAAATAGATTCAAGAAGCTTATGAAAAGGATAAATCCACTTATATGATGTCAATGATTTAGTGATAAAGAATAGTAAATGATTAGAAAAGCATAATTTCCTTGAAAAGGCAGGAGTAGTTAAAGGTGATTGAAATGATAATTAACTCATCCTATTGACTAGATGAAAATTTAGAAAATAGTACATATTTCACTGGCAGTGGTACATTTATGGAAGATGCTAGGTCATTAACTTTACATAAATAATCTTTTGGTAAACTACAACTGTTTGAGGGCAGAGATCATGATGTTATTCAACTATGCATTTTTAGAGCATGTGGTGAGCCCCTCATAAATATATAATAATGTGTTATTTATTTAGTGTATGTGTCTTATACATCATTATGGCCATCTTCTAAGTCTTACTACAATCCTTAAAATATAAAATTCATAACAGGGTAAACTTAGAATTCTGGTTATTTTTACCTGCTGGAGACATCTGCTAATTGACATGTGAGATGCTTCTTTAACAGAAAAATAGAGCAAATTAATGGTGGAATTTGGTTCCTCTAAACTAGGAATAAAATATTAAAATGTAATCACTAAAAATATTTTAAAAAATGCTTAAAACAATATATAAATAAAATGGGAAAATATATATAGCATATCTCTTGGTACAAATATTTTATATGGAAAGAATCAACAACACAGAACCAGATCCTGAGGGTCTGCAACTCTTCATGCTCATTTAAGAGAACTGTAGAGAATTACACAAAATATAAAAAATAAAAATGAAAATCTAGGAAAACAATAATTGCAATACATAAACTATATCATTAAACAATATTAAATATTGAAAATTAATTATAATAATTCACAAAAATATAATTAAAGATTATATGGCCTTAGTGTAAGTAGCTGGGTCAATGAATCTTACAGACAGCTAGACTAATGTGCTAGACTAATGTTATGAATTAGGAAATCATTATTGGCAAAAAATAAATTTAAGTTGTGTAAAGACTAAATGAACTATTTGTCTAAATGACTTTTTTCATATTAAAAATAATTCCCTGTCCTACATCTTCGTAACTTGTGGAATAGTCTACCCAGATTTCCTACAAATGTAGAAATCAAACTTCCTACCTTGATCTTAAATATCATTTCTTAATCCTAAAATTAAAGGTGTTCCAGCTCTGTAGAAAGACTTCATGTCTGCCATTTACCTGAGATTACGATTCAGTAGGGTAGTTCCTGATTGAGTGAAATAGGCCCTAGCAATCTGTATTTTATAAACATTGAAGGCAAATTTGACTCAGACTCTAATTGGAACCCTCTCTGAATAAAATCAAACCTCAGTCCATAGTTCTTCAGGCACTCTATCAGTTCTAATCCCTTGAATTTATTTGTCACTTCCATTGTATAATTGTAAGGGATTTGATTTAGGTCATACGAGAATGGTTTAGTGGTTTTCCCTACTTTCTTCAATTTAAGTCTGAATTTGGCAATAAGGAGTTCATGGTCTGAGCTACAGTTGGCTCCCCATCTTGTTTTTGCTGACTGTAGAGAGTGTCTCCATCGTTGGCTGAAAAGGATATTATTAACCTGATTTCAGTATTGACCATCTGGTGATGTCCATGTGTAGAGTCTTCTCCTGTGTTCTTGGAAGAGGGTGTTTGCTATGACCAGTGTGTTCTCTTGGCAAAACTCTGCTAGCCTTTGACCTGCTCTGTTTTGTACTCCAAGGTCAAATTTTCCTGTTACTCCAGGTAGCTCTTGACTTCTTACTTTTGCATTCCAGCCCCTATAATGGAAAGGACATCTTTTTGGGGTGTTAGTTTTAGAAGGTCTCATAGAAGCATTCAACTTCAGCTTCTTCAGCATTACTGGTCAGGGCATGGACTTGGATTACTGTGATATTGAATGGTTTGTCTTGGAAATGAACAGAGAGAGATTGCTCTGTCATTTTTAAGGTTGCATCCAAGTATTGCATTTTGGACTCTTTTGATAACTATGATGGCTACTCCATTTCTTCTAAGGGTTTCTTGCCCACAGTACTAGATAAAATGGTTGTCTGAGGAGGTCTTACAAATAGTTGAGAAAAGAAAACACACAAAAGGCAAAGGAGAAAAGGAAAGATATTTCCATTTGAACACAGAGTTCCAAAGAATAGGAAGGTGATGTAAGAAAACCTCCCTCAGTGATCAATGCAAAGAAATAGAGGAAAACATTAGAGTGGGAAAGACTAGAGATCTCTTCAAGAAAACTAGAGATACAAAGGGAACATTTCATGCAAAAATGTGCACAGTAAAGGACAGAAATAGTATGGACCTAAGAGAAGGAGAAGATATCAAGAGGAGGCAACAATACACAGAACTATACAGAAAAGATCTTCATGACCCAGATAACCACGATGGTGTGATCACTCACCTAGAGCCAAACATCCTGGAATGTGAAGTCAAGTGGGTCTTAGGAAGCATCACTATGAACAAAGCTAGTGGGGTTAATAGAACTCCAGTTGAGCTCTTTCAAATCCTAAAAGATGATGCTGTGAAAGTGCTGCACTCAATATGCCAGCATATTTGGAAAACCCAGCAGTGGTCACAGGACTGGAAAAGGTCAGTTTTCATTCCAATCCCAAACAAAGGCAATGCCAAAGAATGTTCAAACCACTGCTAAATTGCACTCATCTCACACACTAGTAAAGTAATGCTCAAAATTCTCCAAGCCAGGCTTCAACAGTACATGAACCAAGAATTTCCAGATGTTCAAGCTGGATTTAGAAAAAGCAGAGGAACCAGAGATCAAATTGCCAACATCTGTCAGATCACTGAAAAAGCATGAGTTCCAGAAAAACATCTACTTCTGCTTTTTTGACTATGCCAAAGCCTTTGACTGTGTGGATCACAATAAACTGTGGAAAATTCTTAAAGAGAAGGGAATACCAGGCCACCTTACCTGCCTCCTGAGAAATCTGTATGCAGGTCAAGAAGCTACAGTTAGAACTGGACATGGACCAACAGACTGGTTTCAAATTGGGAAAGGAGTATGTCAAGGCTCTATATTGTCACCCTGCTTATTTAACTTATATGCAGAGTATATCATGCAAAATGCCAGGCTGGATTAAGCACACGCTAGAATCAAGATGGCCTGGAGAAATATCATAACCCCAGATATGCAGATAACACCATCCTTATGGCAGAAACCAAAAAACCAAAGAGACTCTTGATGAAAGCAAAAGAAGAGAGTGAAAAAGTTGACTTAAAACTCAACATTCAGAAAACTAAGATCATGGCATCCAGTCCCATCAATTCTTGGCAAATAGATGGGGAAAAAATGGAAACAGTGACAGAATATTTTTGTGGGCTTCAAAATCACTACAGATGATGACTGCAGCTATAAAATTAAAAGACACTGGCTCCTTTGAAGAAAAGCTATGACCATCCTAGATAGCATATTAAGAAGTAGAGATATTACTTTGCCAGCAAGATCTATCTTGTCAAAGCTATGGTTTTTCCCATAGTCATGCATGGATATAAGAGATGGACTATGAAGAAAACTGAGTACCAAAGAATTGATGCTTTTGAACTGTGGTGTTGGAGAAGACTCTTGAGAATCCCTTGGATAGCAATGAGACCCAGTCAGTCAATCCTAAAGGAAATCAATCCTGAATATTCATTGGAAGGACTGATGCTGAAGCTGAAACTCAAATACTTTGGCCACCTGATGGGAGGAACTGACTCATTGGAAAAGACCCTAATGCTGGGAAAAATTGAAGGTGGGAGAAGGGGATGACAGAGGATGAGAGGGTTGGATGGTATTATTGACTTTATGGACATGAGTTTGAGCAAGCTCCAGGAGCTGGGATGGACAGAGAAGTCTGGCATGTTTCAGTCAATGGATCATCTGACTCAAAGAGTCAGACATGACTGACTAAACTAAACTGAATGAAATCTCTACAATTAGTACCTAAATTCTGCCAATCTCCCTTTGCAATACTTTTTTAAACTTCTAGCCCATAGCCAACTTCTTTACAATATAACTCCATTTTAATGCAATAAGTATCAACTCAACAAAATTGCTGCAGCTTTTCCCTATAACATTCTAGATTGAAAGTATTATTTACTTTTAAGAATGAAATTTCTTAGAGTTCCAGACACTCCATTTCATAAACTTTCACATCCTCATTATTGATCCTTTACCTGGAATGTAACAGATTTATTTATTCAATCATTCATCTTGTCACTGGATCAGTCCTGGAGAATCATTGTTTTAATCACCCTTTATTTAAGAATGGTTATTGGCAGTCAGTCAGAAAAGTTAAATTTCCTAACTCGACAATATGAAATGATGTTGACTTAGATAGACTAAGACATCTCCTGAAACCATTAAGCTTGCATTTATGCCAAGATTATATTTCATAATTCCTTAATTTCAGTCCTTACTTCTTTAATTTCAATCCATTAATCAATTAATTAATTAATGATTTTTGCAAATGCTTATTAGGTATAAATATGATTTTATATGAAACATGACTCTTGCTTACATGGTACTTTAAAAAAGTAATTTCAAAAGACATACGTGCACATAAAATACGGAAGTGCATGACAGCGAACAGCAAACATAATATATATATATAGGGTAGAAGACAATTAGCATTTTGTTTGAAAGTGAAAGTGTTGAGCTCAGTTGTGTCTGACTCTTCGCGACCCCACGGACTGTAGCTTGCCAGGCACCTCTGTCCATGGGATTTGTCAGTTAATAATACTGGAATGGGTTGCCATTTCCTTCTCTAGGGGATCTTCCTGAGCCAGGGATCATACTCGGGTCTCCTGCATTGCAGGCAGATTCTTTACTGTCTAAACCACCATGGGAAGCATATCGTTTAGGTAATGCTTAGCTATGCAGATGACACCACCCTTATGGCAGAAAGTGAAAAGGAACAAAAAAGCCTCTTGATGAAAGTGAAAGAAGAGAGTGAAAAAGTTGGCTTAAAGCTTAACATTCAGAAAACTAAGATCATGGCATCTGGTCCCATCACTTCATGGGAAATAGATGGGGAGACAGTGGAAACAGTGTCAGACTTTATTTTGGGGGCTCTAAAATCACTGCAGATGGTGACTGCAGCCATGAAATTAAAAGACACTTACTACTTGGAAGGAAAGTTATGACCAACCTAGACTTTTTTCTATTAAAAAGTAGAGACATTACTCTACCAACAAAGGTCCGTCTAGTCAAGGCTATGGTTTTTCCAGTCGTTATGTATGGATGTGAGAGTTGGACTATGAAGAAAGCTGAGTCCGGAAAAATTGATGCTTTTGAACTGTGGTGTTGGAGAAGACTCTTGAGAGTCCCTTGGACTGCAAGGAGATCCAACCAGTCCACCTAAAGGAGATCAGTCCTGGGTGTTCATTAGAAGGACTGATGATGAAGCTGAAACTCCAATACTTTGGTCACCTGATGTGAAGAACTGACTCATTGGAAAAGACCCTGATGCTGGGAGGGATTGGGCGCAGGAAGAGAAGGGGACGATAGAGGATGAGATGGTTGGATGGCATCACCGACTCGATGGGCATGAGTTTGAGTAAACTCCGGGAGTTGGTGATGGACAGGGAGGCCTGGCGTGCTGTGATTCATGGGGTCGCACAGAGTCGGACACAACTGAGCGACTGAACTGAACTGAACTGAATGCTTAGTAGAGCTAAAGTGCCCTAACTAAGTTTTAATGTATAGTTTCAGTCCTTGGGTCGGGAAGATCTCCTGGAGAAAGGCATGGCAGCCCACTCCCGTATTCTTGCCTAGAAAATCCCGTAGACAGAGGAAACTAGCAGGCTATAGTCCATTGCGGCACAAAGTGTCTGGACATAACTGAAGTGACTTAGCACGCAGGAATTAGATAAGCAAAGAGGTAAGAAGCGTATTAGATGCATTAGAAACAAAAGAATGTGGGACACCTTTGCGAGATAAAGTGTGAATCAATTTGGCAAAATCAGAGGGTTTAAAGAGTTGAAGTATGAAATAAATTTTAAAGAGAGTCAATTTTAAAGGGTAGTTGTGTTTTAAGAGGGCTTCCCTGATGGCTCTGAGACTTATGTCTGCCAGGCCAAAGGATTTGTGATTTATATTGAAGTTTCTGTGTAAATTTGACTATTCTGGTGAAGGTAACTGTCCAGAAGATTAACCAGAACTAGATGATATAAAATACTTTGGAAAACTGAGATGCATGTGTCTTGCTATTAACATTCAATCACATATTCAATCAATAAATACTTATCTCTATCCAGGCACTCTCCCAGGTAATGAGAATACAGCATTGAGCAAAAGCATAGGTATGTTGTTGCTGACATGTATGTTGTATCTGACTCTTTTGTGACTGCATGTACAATAGCGCTCTGGGTTCCTCTGTCCATGCAATTTCCCAGGCAAGGATCATTATTGCTTGGAATGGGTTGCCATGCCCTCCTCCAGGGCATCTTCCAACCCAGGGATCAAAGTTGCATCTCTTGTACCTCCTGCATTGGCAGGCAAATTCTTTACCATATATAAGGCAGTTTATTTATTTATTTTTTTAATAAGGCAATTTAAATTCAACTGGGAGAGACAGACACTAATCGAATAGTCACACAACTATATTTTTAACTTAAAACTGTGACAAGTTCAGTGGAAAAGTGCATGGTGTCTCATGAGCATATATTAGGATTGCAGAGATGTTTTGGCTAAATAGGTGGGAATATGGGATTGAGAAAAAAAATTATAGACAAAAGAAAGAACATGCACAGTAGTCCTGATGTGTCAGGGAACAGGATCCATTTGAGATTTTGACAGAATGCTAGTGTATAAAAGAGAAAGGGAATAAAATAAATAAGTCAAGCAGCTAGAGAGGGAGGTGGGTGTTGGGTGAAGCAAGGCTCTCTAGGACATTTTAATGACACTGCATTGAAAAAGAGCAATGGTAGTGAGTCATTGAAGAATGTTAATAGAAGATTGACAGTGAACTTAAAACAGTCCAATTAGGCTAGCATATGGGAAGGTCACATTGGATGTGTGGGACACATGGCTACTAGAATGAGTAATCCATCCAGGTAGGGTTATTCGGAGAGGGAGGTGGGAAGGGGGTTCGGGATGGGGAAAACATGTAAATCCATGGCTGATTCATGTCAATGGATGGCAAAAACCACTACACTATTGTAATTAGCCTCCAACTAATAAAAATAAATGGAAAAAAATTTAAAAAAGTAAAATCTAGCCAGACTGGCTATTGGAAGTGAAAGAAAAAAAAAAAAGAGATTTCAATTACGACAATTAGATTTCTAGACAGACTAATTAGATCAGAATGATAGGTTCATTCATTATGCTAGATATATATAATATACCTTAATACATAGATATCTGAATTTTATATATTATTGTATATCAATGTTTCCATGTACAGCAATACACTAAAGATTTAAGCATAAAGAATGTATTTGCTGACAATATCACAAATTACACAGTTAAATATACTTTAAAATTAAAAATGACATTGATTCATAGGTTATGGGGTTTTTTATTACACATAATCTTAGCATAATTTTAGAATTTTAAAAAAATTATTCATGTATTTTTTGTTGATCTATTAGTTCTATAGTAAATTAACATGAGATGGATTAAAAACCAGATGCTTTCTGTACCAAAACACCAAATATTTTGTTCCTTTAAAAGTATTTCCTATATATTTGTACATTATTTCACAGAGTGAACTGTGAAATAATGAAACTTTACTAAAACTGTTTAATTAAAACATCACAATGTCTTTGTGTATGTGGTAGGACAATTCTTTTTCCATTATTCCTCCTCAAAATATTCTAGTTTCTTAAGCTGTTTAATCACTTTCAACATTTTAGAATCATATTATCAAATACAATAAAATTCCCAAAGAGATTTGAATCCAAATCAAATTAAGACTGAGATATAAATCTGGGATATTTATACCTTTCTAATATTCCATTTTATAAACTTATTTTGATACCAAAAATACTAATAATTACAAAATGATAAACAATGATAAATATGTCATATCTATTGCTTCATCTATTTTTCTGTCTGGTATTGGTCATAGTAGATTCTGGCCTCATATACCAGGGTTTGAAACAGCAAAGCTTAGTGCTTACAGATTATTGCACATGTCTAAATTAATAATTTTTAAAATTAAAAAATATAAAAAATTTACACTTGGATTTGAAGGTGCACTATACAGGCAAGCAAAAATACTGTGCTTAAAGAACCTGTATGCTGCTTTGCTGTCTGCAATTTATTTTTATTGCCTTTGTGCCACAGCCAAAATTATCTGAATGTATTGGAGGTTGAGAAGCAAGGGCACATAGGCATAGAATTACAGTCAACTATAATGGATTAGGTACTCAGCTGAGGATAAGTATATCTTCTGACAAACTGAAAACTATTTTCAAAATTATTAAGGTAATAAAATGCAACTTAAATCCAAACATGATATAGCATTTTCAAGGATGAATCTTATTTTTGAAGGGGAAAAAAAAACAACTCTGTATTTGGAATAAAATTAGACTATTAAGTAGCCTTAAACTATTGTTATGTCCTTAATTAACATGGTGTGACAACATTTGGAAAACTGCATAACCCTTACTGTCCCATTCTTCATAGTGTTGCAACAGTGTATTATATAGTATACAAGAACAACTACTCAAAATAATAATAAATAAATCATAATAATTCAAACATTTAAGAGAATAAGAAAACATACTCAATCCTCATATTAATTAAGGAAGCAAAATAAAAGTCAGGGAATTTAAAATGTTAAACTCATTTCTGGCAAATGTATGAAATTATTCAGTTCAGTTCAGTTCAGTCACTCAGTCATGTCCAGCTCTTTGCGACCCCATGGACTGCAGCACGCCAGACCTCCCTGTCCATCACCAACTCAAACTCACGTCCATTGAGTCAGTGATGCCATCCAGCCATCTCATTCTCTGTCATCCCCTTTTCCTCTCAGCTTCAATCTTTCCCAGCATCAGGGTCTTTTCAAATGAGTCAGCTCTTCGCATAAGGTGGCCAAAGTATTGGAGTTTCAGCTTCAACATCAGTCTTTCCAATGAATATTCAGGACTGATTTCCTTTAGGATGGACTGGTTGGATCTCCTTGCAGTCCAAGGGACTCTCAAGAGTCTTCTCCAACACCACAGTTCAAAAGCATCAGTTCTTTGGTGCTCCACTTTCTTTATAGTCCAACTCTCACATCCATGTGAAATTACTTTCACATGAAATTATTAAATAATTAATTTAATTTCATTCACTGAAGCCTGTCCTTAACAACTGGCCTATTGCAAATTTGGTGTTGAAAAACACATTTCCACTAAGCAATATTAAACTTGGAATTAAAGATTATGACACCAGTATACTAATACAATAGTCATGATGGTTTATTCATATTAAAATTGTACATTTTTTGAAGTCAGAGATCATATTTTATTTTTCAATTCAGTGTTTATCACATGTATTCTGAAGAGCCCTGATGTAGATAGAGGTTTGGACTTTCCTGGAAGCTCAGTGGTAAGGAATCTGCCTCCAATGAGAAGACCTGGGTTTGATCCCTAAGTTGGGAAGATCCCCTGGAGGAGGTCATGGCAACCCACTCTAGTACTCTTGCCCTGAGAATCCAATGGACAGAGGACCCTAACAGACTGCAGTCCACAGGGTCACACAGGGTTGGACATGACTGAAGCGGCTAAGCAGCAGCAGAAAGTAGTTAATAATTAATTACAGAATTAATCAACTTGGGAAAACTTCATTAATTAAAACTTACTATATTTTCCAAATATATTTCATGTGTGGAAGAAGTATTGCAAAACAAGCTGTCAGAACTAACTAGGACGACTTTATGATAAAATTGCCATTGAATTTAAATAGTCAAAACAGTGGTCACTTTATCAAATACCATTTGTGGCCAAGAATTTGGATAATTCATGAAATAGTCAGCATTATTCCAGTGCTACTTACAAATGCATTTTAAGTACGAATTCTTATGAGTTTTCTTTTCAATGCATGTATTATTATAGCACGTCTGCTGCTGTTTAGTCACTATGCAGTGTCTGACTCTTTGTGACCCCGTGGACTTCAGCCTGCCAGACTCCTCTGTCTATGGAGTTTCCCAGGCAAGAATACTAGAGAGGGTTGCCATTTCCTCCTCCAGGGGATCTTCCCAACTCAGGGACTGAACCCACATCCATCTCCTAGTTGGCAGGCAGATTCCTTACCATTAAGCCACCTTGGAAGCCTGTATTACACCACAGCATGAATTAATCCAAATTTAGTCTTAATTAACTGGAAAACTTAAACTTATCAGCCATAATTTTATCATGCTAAATTATTTTGCTGAGTTATTAAACTTCTTCTTGACCAATTATCATAGTCATGAAATAAATCCACAATATGTATCTGCCTACATAACGCACAACACCCTTATGAAATATTTCTATTAAAAGACTAAACTGAAACTCATTG
This sequence comes from Muntiacus reevesi, assembly GCF_963930625.1. NCBI lineage: Eukaryota > Metazoa > Chordata > Mammalia > Artiodactyla > Cervidae > Muntiacus > Muntiacus reevesi. Next base: position 132,990,300 of record NC_089252.1, read on the forward strand.
TGAGATAACATTAGGCAAACCCAAACTGAGTGATATTTTACAAAATAACTATTAACTCTTCAAAAATATGTGTCAAGAAATAACAAAAAACCGAGATAAAGAAGAAAAAGTAAAGTAGTATGTCAAGTTAAAGGAAATTATAACAACTGTACACCGTGCATAATTCGGAATTTTCTTTTGCAATAAAGCACATTTTAGAGACAATTGAAAACATCAATAAAATCTATATGATAACAATATTTTAAAACTGTTAATTTCCTGAGTTTCACAGTTGTACTGTGATTATATGCTTTCCATCATTCCTGCTGCTTTGATCATGAGACGGTGATCATGTGGGTCTGGTAAGTACAAATGACCTGAAATGCAGTGTTGGTCGTGATGTCTTCTTAATGTGTTCCTTTTTCTTTCTTTCTTTTTTCTTTTTGTTACTGCCTAGGCCCTCTTGAGAAACCTGTATGCAGGTCAGGAAGCAACAGTTAGAACTGGACATGGAACAGACTGGTTCCAAATAGGAAAAGGAGTGTGTCAAGGCTGTATATTATCACCTTGCTTATTTAACTTATATTCAGAGAACATTATGAGAAATGCTGGGTTAGATGAAGCACAAGTTGGAATCAAGATTGCTGGGAGAAATATCAATAATCTCAGATATGCAGATAACACCACCCTTATGGCAGAAAGTGAAGAGGAACTAAAAAGCCTCTTGATGAAGTGAAAGAGGAGAGTGAAAAAGTTGGCTTAAACCTCAACATTCAGAAAACTAAGATCATGGCATCTGGTCCCATCACTTCATGGGAAATAGATGGGGAAACAGTGGAAACAATGTCAGACTTTATTCTTTTGGGCTCCAAAATCACTGCAGATGGTGACTGCAGCCATGAAATTAAAAGACGCTTACTCCTTGGAAGGAAAGTTATGACCAACTTAGATAGCATATTAAAAAGCAGAGATTACTTTGCCAACAAAATTCCGTCTAGTCAAGGCTATGGTTTTTCCAGTGATAAAGTGTGAATGTGAGAGTTGGACTGTGAAAAAAGCTGAGCGCTGAAAAATTGATGCTTTTGAACTGTGGTATTGGAGAAGACTCTTGAGAGTCCCTTGGACTGCAAGGAGATCCAACCAGTCCATCCTAAAGGAGATCAGTCCTGGGTGTTCATTGGAGGGACTGATGCTGAAGCTGAAACTCCAATACTTTGGCCACCTGATGTGAAGAGTTGACTCATTGGAAAAGACCCCGATGCTGAGAGGGATTGGGGGCAGGGGGAGAAGGGGATGACAGAATGAGATGGCTGGATGGCATCACCGACTCGATAGACATGAGTTTGAGTAAACTCCGTGAGTTTGTGATGGACAGGGAGGCCTGGTGTGCTGCAATTCATGGGGTCACAAAGAGTCAGACACAACTGAGTGACTGAACTGAACTGAACTGAACCGAGGCCCACAGTGGGGGCTTCTCAGGTGGCACTCTGGTTAAGAATCTGCCTGCTGATGAAGGAGATGCTTGAGACATGGGTTCGAAGAGGAAATGGTAACCCACTCCAGTATTCTTGCCTGGAAATTTCCATGGCAGGAGGAGCCTGGAGGGCTACAATCCATGGGGTTGCAAAGAGTGGGGCATGACTGATGACACACACTTTAGGCCCATAGTGATACACACTATGGCTTCATTCTCTGTGCTTTCATTGTTCACTGAGTGTAATGTTAGAGAATCTAAGCAGGATCTAGAAACCCTCAACTCATGGCCCTTGGAAGCACTTTTTTCTACTTTGCATTATTTTTAAAATTAATTTTATGATGTAGGTGAGATTGTGGAAAGATTAATAAGTGTTATAATATGCTAATCAAAATATAAATACAGCTGCTAGCATTTTCACTATTTTTTTTAGTATGTGAGTGTCATACTTATCGATTTCTAGTGACAACAGACAAAAACAATGCATCATTTTCTTCTGCTGTTTCCACTCCAATTTTAAACTTGAGGATCACAAATGAATAAGAAGATAAACACCGTAAAGATGAAGACAGTGAAGAGAGTGATGCTGTCCTTAGCATGAGTCTTCATAGACTTGCCTCTGCCTAATTTGTAGCTTAATTTCCAATTAAGTCTTACTTTCCCCCTTATCCTATTCTCTGTTTTGAACCACTTGCTCTGAATAGACCATAATATTTTGTAACTTCCATTAGAGATGACAGTTTCTCCTCCCTAAACTTCTTCCAACTGAATAACAGTTATTCAGTTTCCAAATGAAGCTCAAGCTTCACCTCCATGTACAGGCCTTTCCTACTCTTTTCCCTACACAGGCAGATTCAACCATGATTATTTAGTCTACATTTTTTTCTTACCTATTGATATTCATTGATGAAGCTCCATTAGTAGCTCATGTCTCTATCTCCTATACTTAGCAGAGAGTCAAGCACATAGCTGATGCTCATTGAATAGTTAAAGAAATGAGGTAGAGATAAAACACATATAAGCAATTCAAATAAAATTTTTCTAATCTACTCTTTTCTTTGGGGAGAAAAACTAGAGTGTATTTCACATTCAAAGAACAACAAAACTAAGAAAGAAAAAGGATATGGAGAAGCAAAATGGAAAAAAATTCACAGAATGAAAATATTATCCAAAAGAGATATCAAAGGAGTAACAAATCTCATGATACCCCGATTTTGCAACAATTCCTCACATCAGAACCTAGCAAAGGTTGTGTAGACAGCAAAACCTTGTGTGATTGTTTACCAGGCCAAAAGAGTTCCCTGTGAATGTTATTCTTTCCACTCCAATACCCGCTTCAGAAGTGAGGAAGAGATGGGGGACTTTTTGCTATCTGATGTGTTAGAGTGCAGAAGAGAGTTTCATTCAGTGCTGGCTAGAGGACTCCTGTGAGCCTACAGTTCTCTGAACACTGGTGCTCACTCAATCATGTCTGACTCTTTGTGACCCCATGGACTGTATCCTGCCAGACTCCTCTGTCCATGGGATTCCCCAGGCAAGAATAATGGAATGGGTTCCCATTTCATTCTCCAGGGGATCTTGCCAACCCAGGGATCAAACCCACGTCTCTTACATTGCATTAGCAAGCAGATATTTACCACCAGAGCCACCTGGTAGACATTGGTGACCAACTGTAAATAAGCAATAAAGATAGTACAATTTGCATAACACTATGTGATACAGGAGGCTTCCCAGGTGGCACAGACAGAGCCCTTTCCACAAACATTAAGTCAATCAACTATTCTAATAGCTTATTTAAGCAAGCATATTAGGAGTTTCAGTTCAGTTCAGTTCAGTTCAGTCACTAAGTCGTGTCCGAATCTTTGCCATCCCCCCTGACTGCAGCACGCCAGGCTTCTCTGTCCATCACCAACTCTAGGAGCCTACTCAAACTCATGTTCATTGAGTTGGCGATGCCAGCCAACCATCTCATCCTGTGTCGTCCCCTTCTCCTCCTGTGTTCAATCTTTCCCCAGCATCAGGGTGTTTTCCAATGAGCCAGTTCTCATCAACTGGCCAAAGTATTGGAATTTCAGCTTCAGTATCAGTCAATGAATATTCAGGACTTATTTCCTTAGGAGTTTAGAATCCCTATTTAACAAATCAAGAATCTGAAGTTCACATTAGCTAAACATTCATTCAATGGCTATTGATTTCATTACTGACGATTAGAACCCAGGATAGGACAATTTTTCTTACAGGTTAATTTTCACTGTAGTCTATCAAGCAGCTTCAAAAACATTACCAAATAATAATTACATTATAAAAATTTGAATGTCAGAATGTCAGAAATCTGTGGTGTGCATACCCCAATCTCATCATGTAGCTTAAACTTCATAAATGTTTGCTAGATGAATTGATCTGCATTTCTAGAGTATTTATTTATTTGCGCCACATCTAGTAATTATTCAGAGTGGATTCACAGAAGGACCAAGTTGTTTTATAAACAGAAATGGTCACCCTGAATAACTGTAAAGTTTAGTGTCAAAAAGAAAGACTCGCAAACCAGACTGGCTTTACAATCCCAGCTTTTCAACTTCCTACCTGAGTCACTATGTGGAGGTTACTTTTCAGAACCTCACTGCACACTCCATTTTCCCCTCTGGCGAAAGAAGAGTTAGAATCTACCTATAGTAGGAGGTGCTAAATAAATTGGATTAAATGAGTTGATATAAATAAGAGCTTAGGAAAGGGTCTGGCACTTAGCAATCACTGTGTGTTTTAGCTATTATTATTATCATGCTATTGCTTATTATTATTATTTTACTCAGAAAATTTTGATTGAATACAGGCTCAGCCACATATTTGACCTTCAGAATAGGGTTTTATATCACTAAGATCAATTTTTTCATCTGTACTATTGGATCATGTTTTCAAATTAACATACTGAAAAGAGCATTTAATAAAATATAACTTCCCAATAAAATTTACATATTTTAAAATTTCATTTTACTTAATAAATATAGTGTATCAGACCATTTGTTAGTCTCTGAGGATAGAATTGTTTTTATAACAGGTAAAATTATTGTTTTCTGATAATATGGAGAAGGAAACGGCAATCCAATCCAGTGTTCTTGTCTGGAGAATCCCGTGGATAGAGGAGCCTGGTGAGCTGCCGTCCACAGGGTCGCACAGAGTTGGACACAACTGAAGCGACTTAGCATCTAGTGCATGCATTGGAGAAGGAAATGGCAACCCCCTCCAGTGTTCTTGCCTGGAGAATCCCAGGGACGGGGGAGCCTGGTGAGCTGCCGTCTATGGGGTCGCCCAGGGTCGGACACGACTGAAGCGACTTAGCAGCAGCAGCAGCAGAGACATAACAAACTGTTTTCATAATGTAATTACATATAGCAAATCCATATTCAACTAGAACACTCAGTTAGAGCTAATATCTGCAACACAAAATTTACCACCCACTGAAATTTTGATTTATGGAGTCTGTCAGTTGTCTGTATATCTTTTAAGTTGCTAAGGGCATGCTTTAGCTTTTCAGCTCTGGGTGAAAATGGTAAGCCTCCATCTATTCTATAGATCATATTTTTCTGCTGATCAGGATTTATTTGATTTTCTTCTTAGATTAGTAGTGATAAAGCAAATGAAAATGAGATCATCTCTAATGAAGCTGATAGAATTTTAAACCCAGGTGTTCTGACTCAATGTATTCCACCATATCTTTTAACAATCAATATTAATGATTCAATTTATTAAAGTTATTAGCATCGTATTCCACCATATCTTTTAATAATCAATATTAATGATTCAATTTATTAAAGTTATTAGCATCATTGATGACTTTTCCAGGTATAAAATTATGGTCATTATACTTTAAACTTAATGATAAAATTAGATGCATACAGAGCCATGCATATACAATTCTGAATATGAAACTGTCACAGAGAAAAATGTTAGCTACCAAAATCTACATTAAAGCAAGCATTAATGTTCTGTGGGAGACTTCCAGTTTAGGCTGGGATAAATTGTGATCACTGTGGTCGCTTAGTACCAGGGAGAGAATAACCTAAACAGGATTCCCCATATTTCTTAGAAGAGTTTCCTGCTACCTTTCACTTAATAGTGATTTTTAATACTACAACACTTAGTTTAACTCTGTATCAGCAACTTTTATATTGGGCAGCTAAATTTATTATATGTGAACATTTATATATTCTGCAGCTCACTAAAACAATATGACTTTCTCTTCAATTTACTGCACTAGGAGGATATAATTTAAGAAATGCTGATCTGTGTTGTGTAATTATTATTATACCTCAAGCAGTAAGGCCCACAATAGAACAATTATTTAAGGATATTTTAATTAGCTGCCTTATTTTTTATATGTTATTGTTTCTTTCTAAAAGTAATATACACCTGAAAGTAGAAATTGGTCACAATGAGCTCCAGCATTTTACACAATTATAAGCATATCATATTTATTTGCATCTCTCAAAATACATATTTACTCAAAATAGTAACCCAATACTTAGTTTGATTGTCCATGGTAATATTTCTATGCACTTTCCTAGTCACTTCTTTTCCATCTTCTTTTTTTATATGATGGTAAAGTATAGTTGTTAAGGACCCAGAAGAAGACACAGCTGGACATACATTCATATCCTGTCATTTTTATCGTACCAGTTCAATGAATTGAGTAAGTTACTTAAATCTTATTTTTTGTTATCTACAAAATCTAGATAATGTTATTCCCTAATTGGAAGCTCACTTGAAGGCTAAATGCGATCATGCATACAACATTTTGTACCATACTTGGCAAGATGTCACCAGGTATATGTATTATCGTTTACTTGTGACTCGCCTTTGGCTGTTGAAAACCAAGCTTTCCTTAAGATTCTATGCTTCATTGCTCTTTTCCATTTCTATGGTTCAAGTATGTGGCTCCACTTGTTGTAAAAATGCTAGTTCCTACAATCTACACATTCTTGATGAAGCAATATAAAAATAAGGTTTAGGAAACCACTTAAAGATAAAATGATATTATTGATTTTATTTTATTTTATTTATTTATTTATTTTTTACTCTTCCCCCAGAAATATTATTGATTTTAAAAGGCTGAGAAGCAAGAATGGATTTATTATTTTAGAGATAGAAAGTGAGGGAAAATAAAGTACATTGCATCATTCTAATTCTTATTTACATTTTCTGCTGTAAGCTTACAATTAATATTAGTACAGTTACTTGAAATACATATTTATAGTAGAGTATCTGGTATTTTAAATTAGTTGTATATTAATAACCACTTTCACATTTTAACAAAAATGATTCCAAGGTATATAGGCTAAGTAGAATCTACTATATACAATATGAAAGTGAAAGTGTTGCTCAGTCATGTCCAATTCTTTGCTGCCCATGGACTGTAGCCTGCCAGGCTCCTCTGTCCACGGGATTCTCCAGACAAGAATACTGCAGTGGGTGGCCCGTGCCCTCCTCCAGGGAATTCCCAACCCAGGGATCAAACCCTCATCTCTTATGTCTTCTGCACTGGCAGGTGGGTTCTTTACCACTGGCACCAGCTGGGAAGCCCGTGATCAACACAATCAAGCTAATATAACACCCATCAGCCCACATAGTTACCTTTTCCTCTGTGTGTGGTGACACATTTAAGATAAATTCTCTTATTAAATGTCAAGTTTACAGGACAGTAATATCAACTGTAGTCACCATGCTAGGCACTAGATTCCTAGGATTTATTCATCTTATATAAGAAAATTTGTACCCTTTGACAGACATCTCCTTATTTCCCCCACCCTAGCCCCTGGTAATCAGAATTCTACTGTTTGCCATGAGTTAAACTTTTTTAGATTCTACATATAAAAGAGATCATACAATATTTGCTTTTCTCTGTCTGGCTTATTTCACATAGATTAATGCCCCTCAGAATCATCCATGTTATTATAAATGGCAAAATTTATGTTTTCACACTGAGTAATTTTCAATAATACATGCATATCATATTTTCTTTATCCATTCATCCATTGATGGACACTTAGGTTATCTCCAAATCTTGGCTACTGTGACTAATGTTGCAATGAACACGGAAGCGCAGACATCACTCTGACACCCTGATTTCATTCCCTTCACCATACATACCCAAAAATGAGATTGCTGGGTGATATGGTGATTCTAGTTTTAAATTTTTGAGGAAACTCTATACTGTTTTCCAATTTACATCCTCAAAAATAGCGTACAAGCAACATTTGCTATTTATAGAGATTAATAGACTTTTATTTTAACTTTCTTTAACCAGAATTGATGCATACAACTTTTAATAAAACAAGAGAAAATCTGTCAATGTTGACAAATTTGAAACAAAAAAGTTGAAAAATGACCCATTTTAAAACACGTAGAGAAATTATTGCAAGTACATCTGTGAACTAGAACCAAATTATCTTAACTATGAGATTTTTCCAAGTATCTAATAGAGGTGGTACAAACTATGTATTCAAAATTCATAAAAATAATTTTTCACTATATTACCAATACCCTAATATTTAACAAATATATATGCAAAAGGGAATTATTTGAGAAAATGGAAGTATTATTTATAAAATAATTAATATAATGCTAAAAGATTTACAAAAATATCCTGTGATTACACTGTCTAATACAATATATTTTTGAATATGTCTTGTTCTACTAATCATTTATATCTGGATCTTAGCATTCCATTGTTATGCTAAGAACAGTCTTATTACATTGTGATGAATCTGCTAGACTAAGAATTATAATTTCTATAATATTGAATAAGAATTTTAGCCTCTTTGAAGCAGTCATATTTAAAATATATTCAATTGCCACTAATAATGCAGATGGCAGTTTGCTTGTACTCATCACTGAATACTTAAGATGATTTGAAAATATGAAATAAAATGTAAGTATAACAAATATGTTGATGGAAAGAAGATTAGCTTGACAATTTGCACAGAACATATTGGCTGTGTAGAGCATTTGCAATGTCAGTACTCCTTTGAGCAGCTGAATGAGGTTAAGGGCGTGGATATTCAGTTACGCTAAGAATTTAATTAAAAGCAGAATGTCGATTTCTTTTTTCCTTCTTGTTTTTACTATTCTCAGAAGATTAAAATGACATTTCTTGCCGTATTACATCATTTATTCATCACATTTTTATTGTTACTGTTTTTGTTTATAGTTAAACAACAACTTTTGCAGAAATTTCCCTCCCAGACTTCTCTCCCTTAATCAGAAACTCCTGTTCATTAAGACAATTGCTTCCTTTCACTACACCTGGACTAAGAGAGAAACACGTGTAAAACTTTTGTTTCAAAATCATTAATGTAATAATAAGATGCTTACATTAATAATAAGACTGATGTCATTTCATTGCTAGTCATGTTTTGAGTTTTTTGTTTTTTTTTCACAGCCATATTGCCTCTCGACAATACCTAGGTTATCTGACTTAGTTAGTCGCTCAGTCATGTCTCACTCTCTGTGACTCTATGGACTGTAGCCTGCCAGGTCCATTTAGTTCTTCAGGCAAGAATACTGGAGTGCTTAGCCATTTCCTTCTCTGGGGGATCTCCCAGACCCAGGGATTGAACTTGAGTTTCCTGCATTACAGGCAGATTCTTTACATTTTGAGCCACCAGAGAAGCCCTATATTTATTCCTGACCAATACCACTGAATTCTGTTCTGGCCTTTGTGATCCCACCTCTGTTAAGATCCTGCCCTCTGATTTTTCTCCTGAATCCTTAGTCTGACCTGCTTCCTTGTTACTTGCTTGTTTCTAAACTGAAGGGTTTATTGACAGTCACTTAAAACTTATCCTGCCTCAGCAGCAGTAGTTACTCAATTCTGTCATTGAAATTCATATCAATATAAGATTTGAAGGAGACATAGAATTATGTAATCCTTTGTGATAAGGAATGGCAGCATAAACAATCAATTAATACATTTCAGTACAATAGTGTCCCCTTATCCATGGTTTCTATTTTTTTTTTTCAGTTTCAATTATCCACACTCAGCTATAGTCTACTTTGACCATAGACATTGTGTCTTCCTACTTTCCAATCGCAAAGAAAATGTCATTTCTTACAGTTACTATTACAGGTTTGAAGATATTGAAAGTGGGTTAGTTACCTAAGTTGCATCTCAGTAAGAATACTCTGCATAATTTGAGATTAGGGGACCTCCAGAAAGCCAAAAATATTCTTGAATTAGGAGAAAATTACCTTGACAAATCAAATGGCAATTTTATCTGATGTTTCCCATATTAGATAACCAATGCATTCACATCCAAAGTGCACTGCAATGGAAGCTGAGGCATGGGCCTTGCTGAGATAAGGACCTGTTGGGCCTCTGCCTGTCTTAAACTACATTTCTTCCAGTGAGCAGAGATTGGATTTCTCTTTTCTGCTGCAACTTTTCTGCTCAAATTTTGCCGGAGAAGTATTTTTTCAAAGAGGAGCATGAAACAACTAAACAGAATGATGATGAGAAAGGACAGAAAACTCCAGAGGTTTTAGGGGAATGAGTTCACGCTGGTTACTGGACTTTCTAGTGGGAAAAAGAGGACTGGAAATTGCATGCACTGTGATAGTTTGGTGGCAAAATACAAAATAAATTATTTGAAACAGCATTGAAAACTCGCTCAGGAGTTTAAACATTATATTTTCCTTGCTTATGGGCAACAGGGCATAGCATATGGAACATACACACAAAATGAGGAACAACTTCCCAATTGGAGAAATTTACTCATTACCTCTCTGTGATTCCAATTTAATCTACAGATTCTGAGGCACAATGCATACCCTAGACAAGCTGGAGATAAAATGCAGAAACATATGCATTAGAGGAATACCCTAGATAATCTGAAAGTGCAAAAGAAATGCAGTACCATGTAACCTCTAATTTTACAGAGAAGGAAAACTAATTCTCTCCACAATTTGTTTTAGAGACAGCATTTGTGAAATTTGAAATAATTGGTTTGTGCATTGGAGTTTATAGTTATGTCCTATGGGGAATTAATTAATAGAATTTTAAAATCCCACTGCCAGTATAAAAGAGCAAGGGACACCAAAGACCTTATATCCACTTGAATTTACTGAAAGAAAAAAAAGGCACTAAAACTTCATTATAATGAAATTTTTAATGCCTATTGAATATCATAATAATTATATTCTAAATGTTAAATAAATCATATAAACAAAAGAATTTACAAATAAATAGTAACTTTTAAGTAATTTTTTAATGTGATCTTTAAAGAAGTTATGTTAGGATGACTGGATTGAATTTAAGTTTTATGTGGAAATAGAGGAACATACTTTAGAAACCAGTGACTTATTCTTTATGATACCAGTTTTTTCTTTTTAATTAAAAACAGAAAAAGAATCATAACCTTCTATGTCTAGATTAAGGTTGATTTCAGCTATCTTTTCTATTTAGAAAATAACATTCCAAAGAGAACTTCCAACTTTTCAATCCATTGTACGGTAGACAATGGATTGGATTTCAATCCAAGTACGGTAGCCACTCACTTGAAAATAAAAACTATAAGCTGTACAAAAAGAGAAAGAGAAGCTTGTATTATTGAACGAGGAATCTTAGGAAAAATAAGAAATCAAAAGATGCTAAAAAATATTACAATGTGCTTTTTAATTTAAAGATGTTCCTCTTTTAGCACGTCTCATCATAAGCAGAAATTGAAGTCACTGATTTCTCATAAATATAAGTAAGGAGAATAATCTTTTCCAAGCTCCTGCCAAATGAAAATTTTTTTATTGCTTGAAAACTCACCACCTTTCAAAACACCTTCATAAGCAAACATGTAAATCCTACGTCTTTTTAAAACTGAGACATTCTTTCTGTCTTTGTTTTTTAGCAATCTTAGGTTTTATATGTGTATATTTCACTTGAGGTGTGTCATGCCAAGTCAGTTATGTGTGGATCTTTATGACCCCATAGACTGTAGCCCACCAGGCTCCTCTGTCCACGGGATTCTCCAGAAAAGAATACAGGAGTGGGTTGCCATGCCCTTCTCCAGAGGATCTTCTCAACCCAGGGACTGAACCCACATCTCTTACATCTGCATTGGCAGGCAGTTTCTTTACACTAGCACCACCTGGGTGGCCTGAGATACATAACTTTTCTTAACTTGAGTTTATTTCATTCACTTGGGGAAATTTTAAGCCATTATAACTTTTGTTTCTTTTCTTCTCTTCCCTCATATTGCTTTATTTCACCTCACCTACCTCACATTTCTTACCTCTTTTCTCTCCCTCTCTCCCCTTTCATCTTTTTTTTTTTAATATAATTACATTTATTTTTTAAATTTTAATTAATTTATTTATTTTGACTGGAGAATAAGTACTTTACAATATTGTGATGGTTCTTTGTCATATATCAACATGAATTGGCCACAGGTATGCATGTACCCCCACATCCCAACCCCCCCTCTCATCTCCCTTCCCATCCTATCCCTTTGGGTTGTCCCAGAGGACCAGCTTTGAGTGCCCTGCTTCATGCATTGAACTTGCACTGGTCATTTTATTTACGTATGGTAATATACATGTTTCAATGTTATTTTCTCAAATCATCTCACCCTTGGCTTATCCCACTGAGTCCAAAAGTTTGTTCTTTACATCTGTGTCTCCTTTGCTGCCCTGCATGTAGAAGCATCGGTACCATCTTTAATCCATATATATGCATTAGTATACAGTATTTGTCTTTCTCTTTCTGAGTTACTTCACTCTGTATAGTAGGCTCCAGTTTCATCCACCTCATTTGAACTGACTCAAATGTGTTCCTTTATATAGCTGAGTAGTATTCCATTATGTATATGTGCCACAAGTTCCTTATCCAGTCATCTGTGGATGGACATCTAGGTTGCTTCCATGTCTTAGCTATTGTAAACAGTGCTTCAATGAACATTGGGGTACATGTGTCTCCTTCACTTCTGGCTTCCTCAGGGTGTATGTATGCCCAGTAGTGGGATTGCTGGGTTATACGGCAGTTCTATTCCCAGTTTTTTAAGGAATCTCCACACTGTTTTCCATAGTGGCGGTACCAGTTTGCATTCCCCCCAATGGTGTATGAGGGTTCCCTTTTCTCCACACTCTCTCCAGCATTTATTGTTTGTATAGTTTTTGATGATGGCCATTCTGACCAGCGTGAGATGATAACCCATTGTGGTTTTGATTTGCATTTCTCTAATAATGAGAGATGTTGAGCATCTTTTCATGTGTTTACTACCCATTTATATGTCTTTGGAGAAATGTCTGTTTAGGTCTTTTGCCCATTTGTTAATTGGGTTGTTCATTTTTCTGGTATTGAACTGCATGAGCTGCTTGTATATTTTGGAGATTAATTCTTTGTCAGTTGTTTCATTTGCTATTGTTTTCTCCCATTCTCAGGGTTGTCTTTTCACCTCGCTTATAGTTTCCTTCATTGTGCAAAAGCTTTTAAGTTTAATTAGGTTCCATTTGTTTATTTTTGTTTTTATTCCCATTACTCTGGGAGGTGGGTCATAGAGTATCTTGCTGTGATTTATGTCAGGGAGGGTTCTGTCTATGTTTTCCTCTAAGAGTTTTATAGTTTCTGGTCTTAAATTTAGATCTTTAATCCATTTTGAGTTTTTTTTTTTTTTTTTTGTATGGTGTTAGGAAGTGTTCTAGTTTCATTCTTTTATATGTAGTTAACCAGTTTTCCTAGCACCACTTGTTGAAGTGACTGTCTTTCCTCCATTGTATATTTTTGCCTCCTTTGTCAAAGATAAGGTGTCCATAGGTGCATGGACTTATCTCTGGATTTTCTACTTTGTTCCACTGATCTATATTTGTCTTTGTGCCAGTACCATACTGTCTTGATAACTACAGCTTTGCAGTATAGTGTGAAGTCATGAAGGTTAATTCCTCCAGTTCCATTTTTCTTTCTCAAGATTGCTTTGACTATTCAGGGTCTTTAGGGTTTTCATACAAATTGTGAAATTGTTTTCTTCCAGTTCTGTGAAAAATACCATTGGCAGTTTGATAGTGATTGTATTGAATCTAGATTGCTTTGTCTGGTATACTTATTTTCACTATATTGATTCTTCCAGTCCAAGAACATGGCATAATTCACGGTATATTTCATGGTCTTTATTTTAAAGTCTATTTTATTTGATATGATTATTGCTACTCTTGCTCTCTTTTGGTCTCCATTTCCAAGAAATATATTTTTCCAGCCCCTCACTTTCAGTTTGTGTGTCCATACTGAGGTTTGAGATGGGTCTTTTGTAGACAGAATATATAGGGGTCTTGCTTATGTATCTATCTGGCCAGTCTTTGTCTTTTGATTGGAGCATTTAACCCATTTATGTTTAAGATAATTATTGATAAGTATGATCCCATTACCATTTATTTTATTGTTTTGGGTTCATTTTTAAAAAACATTTCTGTGTTTCCTGTCTAGAGAAGATTTTTTAGCCTCTGTTGAAGAGCTGGTTTGGTGGTGCTGAATTCTCTGTTTTTGCTTATCTGTAAAGCTTTTTATTTCTCCTTGGAATCTGAATGAGATCCTTGATGGGTAGAGTAAAATTGGTTGTAGGTTTTCCCCTTTCATCACTTTAAGTATATCCTGCCATTCCATTCTGACCTGTAGAGTTTCTGTTGAAAGATCAGCTCTTATCCTTATGGTGATCCCTTGTATGTTATTTCTTGCTTTTCCCTTGCTGCTTTTAATATTTCCTCTTTGTGCTTAATTTTTGTTAGCTTTGTTTCAAGATTTTGGATCATTTTACCACCATTCTTAATTCTTTTTCAGGTAGATTCCCTATCTCCTCTTTTCTTTGGTTTGGTGCGTTTTTTATCATATTCCTTCACCTACTGATTATTTCTCTGCCTTTTCATTTTGCTTAATTTGCTATGTTTGGCATCTCCTTTCTACAGGCTGGATGGTCACAGCTCCTTTTAATTGTGGGGTCTGCCTCCTGTGGGTGAGGCTGGGCCTGTGGCTTATGAAAGTTTCCTGGTTGGGGGAACTTGTGTCTGTGTCCTGGTGGATGGAGTTGGATCTCATCTCTCTGGTGGCAGTGCAGTGTCCAGTAATGAATTTTGAGGTATCTATGGGTTTGGTATGGCTTTGGGCAGTCTGTCTTTTTGTGTTGAGGGTTGTGTTCCTGTTTTGTTGGAGGATTAGTGTGGGGTATCTTGCATTGGTGTTTGCTGGCTCTTGGGTAGAGCTAGGTCTAAGTATAGATATGGAGGATTTTGGGTGGGCTCTTGGGGTAGAACTCCCTGGGGTCAGGCGTTATATGATGGTCCAAAGTTCTGGAGTTGCACCTCCTGCCTCTGGGTTTCAGTCTCCCTCTTACAGGAGCATCAAGACTTCTCTGTCCACACAGCACAGAAGACAAAACCCCTAGGGTAATGGTGAAACAACTCTCTGCAGCCAGAAACACCCAAAGAGATTCACAGAGTTATATAAACAAGAGGGAGGAGGAAGATAGATATGACCAGGAGGAGAAAAGGGAAACTCAAAAGGGAAGTGAGCAATCAAGCCAGTAATCAAATCCCTAGGTGAAATAGGATACTAAGAATTAGAATCATAAAGGTGCAAAATTAATAACAAATATCAAAAAGTAAAAATTAAAAATCTATAATAGATATTAGGCTCTCAAAAGTACAATATAAAAAAAAATTGAACACACACACAAAAAAAAATGGATTCAGTTCAGTGTCAGATAATCCCTTGTTCCCACTTGTTATAAAAGCCTGCAGTTGCCCCTCAAATGCACAATCTCAGTTTAGCTGCAGGATTGTTTTACCTGCCACTTTTGAAGTGGTTCCTCCTTCTTATCTTTTCTGCTTACACTTCTCTTCAGTGTCCAACCTCGACCCACTTGAGGGGGTGAAAGTGGCATTTATTTCGGCTCACTTTCTCAGTTGTGCTGTGGAGAGGGAGGGATACTGCAAACGAACACTACTGGCATGTGTGAGGAGCACTCACAGTGGATGGACAACATAGGTTTTTTGTTTGTTTGTTTTTTCAGTTATCCTGCCCTCTGAGATTCCAACGTTCCCTACTGATTCTGCCTATGAGAGGATTTCCTATTGTGTGAAACTTCTCCTCCTTCACGACTCCCTCCCCAGGATGGGTCTCCATCCCTAAATGCTTTGTCTCTCTTTTCACCTTTATCTTCTGTCCTATCTCATTTGAAAGAGATTGGTTTGCCTTTCTGGGTATCCAGGGCTCTCCATCAGCATTGTGAAGTTATTTTGTGGAGGTTGCTCCACATGCAGGTGATCTTTTGATGTATTGGCGGGGGATAAATTAGTCTTCCCATCCTACTACTCCACCCTCTTAGGACTGCAGCCTCCCTGTCACCTTGAGGATCTAAAAAATATGCAAAAACTTTTCATCATGTAAACATCTTATATGCTCTTTACTGTATTTGCAATATACCTTTCTTTGTTTCAGTCTGTTTCCTAATAATATCTTCCCATTCACTAACCCCTACTCTAGCTATATCATAAACTATGCTCTTAATGTTGGTTTTAGAATTACTACAAGATTCATTTTATAAATTTCAATTTGCTGTTGAAATTGTCTATCAGATATATTCCTATGTATATTATTCATTATTTAAAGACTCACATGTAATAATTCCAATGATTGTACTTTAATCAGTCTGTGATACAACTGATTCAAAGCCATTTTTCTGCTGAAAGTTCAGTTCAGTCACCCAGTTGTGTCTGACTCTGTGATGCCATGGAGTGCAGCATGCCAGGATTCTCTGTCCATCACCAACTCCCAGAGCTTGCTCAAACTCATATCCATTGAGGTGGTAATGCCTACCAACTGTTGTCCCCTTTTCCTCCACCTTCAATCTTACCCAGCATCAAGGTCTTTTCCAATGAGTCACTTCTTCACATCATGTGGCTAAAGTATTGGAGTTTCAGCTTCAGCATCAGTCCTTCCAATGGATATTCAGGACTGATTTCCTTTAGGATTTCCTTTAGGATTGACTGGTTGGATCTCCTGGCAGTCCAAGGGACTCTCAAGAATCTTCTCCAACACCATAGTTCAAAAGCATCAATTCTTCAGTGCTTAGCCTTCTTTATAGTTCAAATCTCACATTCATACATAACTACTGGAAAAATAATAGCTTTGACTAGATGGACTTTTGTCAGCAAAGTAATATATCTGCTTTTTAATATGCTGTCTAGGTTGGTCACAGCTTTTCTTCAAAGGAGCAAGAATTTTTTGATTTCAGGGCTGCAGTCACCATCTGCAGTGATTTTGAAGCCCCCCCAAAATAAAGTTTATCACTATTTACATTGTTTCCCCACCCATTTGCCATGAAATGATGGAACTGGATGCATGATACTCATTTTTTGAATGCTGAGTTTTAAGCCAACTTTTTCACTCTCCTCTTTCACTTTCATCAAGAGGCTCTTTAGTTCTTCATTTTCCGCCATAAGTGTGGTGCCATCTGAGTATATGAGGTGATTGGTATTTCTCCCAGCAATCTTGACTCCAGCTTGTGCTTCATCCAGCCTGGCATTTCACGTGCTGTACTCTGCATATAAGTTAAATAAGCAGGGTGACAATATACAGCTTTGGCATACTTATTTCCCAATTTGGAACTAGTCTGTTGCTCCATGTCTAGTTCTAACTGTTGCTTCTTGACCTGCATACAGATTTCTCAGGAGGAAAGTAAGGTGGTCTGGTATTCCCTTCTCTTTAAGAATTTTCCAGAATTTAAAGAACTTAAAGATTTCTCTTTAAGAATCACAGTTTGCTGTGATTCACATAGTCAAAGACTTTGGTGTGGTCAATAAAGCAGAAGTAGATGTTTTTCTGGAACTCTCGTGCTTTTTCGATGATCCAACGGATGTTGGCAATTTGATCTCTGGTTCCTCTGCCTTTTCTAAATCTAGCTTGAACATCTGGAAGCTCACAGTTCATGAACTGTTGAAGCTTGGAGAATTTTGAACATTACTAGTTATCTCACTAGTGTGTGAGATGAGTGCAATTGTGTAGTAGTTTAAACATTCTCTGGCATTGCCTTTCCTAGGGATTGGAATGAAAACTGACATTTTCCAGTCCCGTGGCCACTGCTGTTTCCCAAATTTGCTGGAATATTGAGTGCAGCACTTTCACAGCATTATCTTTTAGGATTTGAAATAGCTCAACTGGAATTCCATCATCTCCACTACCTTTGTTCGTAGTGATGCTTCCTAAGGTCCACTTGAATTCACATTCCAGGATGTTTGGCTCTAGGTGAGTGATCACACCATCGTGGTTGTTTTGGTCATGATGATCTTTTTTGCATAGTTCTTCTGTGTATTGTTGCCTCTTCTGCTTCTGTTAGGTCCATACTATTCCTGTCCTTTATTGTGCCCATCTTTGCATGAAATATTCCCTTGATATCTTTAATTTTCTTGAAAATATCTCTAGTCTTTCCGATTCTATTGCTTTCCTCTACCTCTTTGCATTGATCACTGAGGAAGACTTTCTTATCTCTCCTTGCTATTCTTTGGAACTCTGCATTCAAATGGGTATTTTTCCCCCCTGCCTTAGGAGAGTTTATTTGGGTTTTCTCTTACCCCAATTGAAACTGAAGTATTTACCAGATCCCATCATTTTTTGGCAAGGCCTAAACCAAGTGCTTGACTCACAGACTGTGCAATTGGCAAAAACTCTTTCAACTTCCTACCTTTTAGTCTAAAGTTTAAAAATCAGCAAATGCTTAGGAAGGTGTCATGTATTAGGCTCCCTAGTACTTGGGATCTCTGTGATCCTCATTCATTCTGTGACCTTGTTCCCTCAAGTTCCAGCTTTCCTGAGAGATGTCAATCCTGACTTTCACTCTACTAGTCCCAAGAAACTGTCCAAAGCACTGATGAATTCCTCAGCACCCTGATTTTTGTAGAAATTAGTAAAGAAAAAGTGGCACAGGAATTTGGTCTCTGTTCAATCTAGTTCCCCTTTCTGAAGGGGCTTAACTCAAGAGCTGTCTGCTAATAGAATTCTCCAATATCTCAAAACAGATTTAAGTGTTTCTTAAAATTAGTTTTCATAGTTGTTCTTCATAATCTGGCATTGTATAAGATATATTATATTGCAATAATTGTATTAGAATATTTATAAAGCAAATTGTTTTATAATGGTACTACTCATCATTATAAATTATAAAAGAAACGAGTTTTCCTATGAGTTAATACATTTCATTTCTTGCACAATAATCACTTTAGAATATGATAATGTATATTTTTAAAATGAAAATGCTATAATATTTAAGATTTATTAGTTCTATCTTATGAAAAGATATCTATTCTACCATATATAGATACAGGTATCTTTCTTCATTGATATATAAGAAAGTTGACAATAATAACAGGAAACAAATATCTGAAACTACTGTGATTTTTGTCTAATGCCTACAGGAATCAGAAATCTATTTTAATATAACTGAGTGCAAATCTTTTTCTATTTCACTTATCTCCTATCTCTCACTCATCTCTCTATCTACATGTATACACACACACAAACATGAGCATGTGTGCACAGAAGCTTCAGTTGTGTTCAACTCTTTGTGACCCCATGAACTGCAGCCCACCAGGCTGCTCTGTCCATGGGATTCTCCAGGCAACCATACTGGAGTGGGCAGCCATTTCCTCCTCCAGGGAATCTTCCCAACCCAGGGATAACACCCATGTCTCCTGTGTCTCTGGCATTGCAGGTAGATTCTTTACCCATTAAGCCATCTGGGAAGTCCATACAACAATAGCATATGTGTGTGTATACCAAATGTACAAACATACACAACTTCACAAACATACATACCAACAGTAACATATAAAGGGTAAAAAGCAGTTGCTTGCAACAAGGTTTCCCATTTGAATAAAGATTTTTGTAATGGTCTGTCAAACCAGTAATCTCTGTGCTTTTTCTACTTAAATTTGAGGAATTTTTCTTTGAGTGCCTA
This sequence comes from Muntiacus reevesi, assembly GCF_963930625.1. Taxonomy (NCBI): domain Eukaryota; kingdom Metazoa; phylum Chordata; class Mammalia; order Artiodactyla; family Cervidae; genus Muntiacus; species Muntiacus reevesi. The sequence goes on from NC_089252.1 coordinate 133,009,734, forward strand.
ATGCCAGGTATTTACACTTTGTGTTTTGATACTGTACATTGATTTTACCTGAATTAACAAGCACCCTGATTTCATATTATTTAAAATGTCTTCATTGTTAACTCTATTTCTATGACATAAGACATACATCACGACCAAGTGGGCTTTATCCCAGGGATGCAAATATTCTTCAATATCTGCAAATCAATCAATGTAATACACCACATTAACAAATTGAAAGATAAAAACTGTATGATTATCTCAATAGATGCAGATGAAACCTTTGAGAAAATTCAACATCCAGTTATGATAAAAATCCTCCAGAAAGCAGGGATATAAGGAACATACTTCAACATAATAAAAACTATATATGACAAACCCACAGCAAACATTATCCACAATGGTGAAAAATTGAAAGCATTTCCCCTAAAGTCAGGAACAAGAGAAAGGTGCCCACTATCACCACTACTATTCAACTTAGTTTTGGAAATTTTAGCCACAGCAATCAGAGAAGAAAAAGAAATAAAAGGAATCCAGATTGGAAAGGAGGAAATAAAACTCTCACTGTTTGCAGATGACATGATCCTCTACATAGAAAACCCTAAACACACCACTAGAAAATTACTAGAGCTAATCAATGAATAGAGTAATGTTGCAGGATATAAAATTAGCACACAGAAAACCCTTGCATCCCTATACACTAATAATGAGAAAACAGAGAAATTAAGGAAACAATTCCATTTACCACTGCAATGAAAAGAATAAAATACTTAGGAATAAATCTACCTAAAGAAACAAAAGACCTATATATAGAAAATTATAAAACACTGATGAAAGAAATAAAAGATGACACACATAGATGGAGAAATATACCATATTTTGGTTTGAAAGAATCAATAGAGTGAAAATGAGTATACTACCCAAAGCAATTTATAGAGTCAATGTAATCCCTATCAAGCTACCAACAGTATTTTTCACAGAACTAGAACAAATAATTTCACAATTTGTATGGAAATACAAAAAAACCTCGAATAGCCAAAGCAATCTTGAGAAAGAAGAATGGAACTGGAGGAATCAACCTGCCTGACTTCAGGCTATATTACAAAGCTACAGTCATCAAGACAGTATGGTACTGGCACAAAGACAAAAATATAGATCAATGGAACAAAATAGAAAGCCCAGGGATAAATCCACACACCTATGGACACCTTATCTTTGACAAAGGAGGCAAGAATATATAATGGAGAAAGGACAATCTCTTTAACAAGTGGTGCTGGAGAAACTGGTCAACCACTTGTAAAAGAATGAAAGTAGAACACTTTCTGACATCATACACAAAAATAAACTCAAAATGGATTAAAGATCTAAAGGTAAGGCCAGAAACTACAAAACTCCTAGAGGAAAACATAGGCAAAACACTCTGACAAAAATCACAGCAGAATCCTCTATGACCCACCTCCCAGAGTAATGGAAATAAAAGCAAAAATAAACAAATGGGACATAATTAAACTTAAAATCTTTTGCACAATTAAGGAAACTATAAGCAAGGTGAAAAGACAGCCTTCAGAATGGGAGAAAAAAATAGCAAATGATGCAACTGACAAAAAATTAATCTCAAAAATATACAAGCAACTCATGCAGCTCAATTCCAGAAAAATAAACGACCCAATCAAAAAACAGGCCAAAAAACTAAACAGACATTTCTCTAAAGAAGGCATACAGATGGCTAACAAACATATGAAAAGATACTCAACATCACTCATTATCAGAGAAATGCACATCAAAACCACAGTGGGGTACCATCTCACACCAGTCAGAATGGCTGCTATCCAAAAGTCTGCAAGCAATAAATGCTGGAGCGGGTGCAGAGAAAAAGGAGCCCATTTTCATTGTTGGTGGGAATGCAAACTAGTACAGCCACTATGGAGAACAGTGTGGAGATTCCTTAAAAAACGAAATAGAACTGCCATATGACCCAGCAATCCCACTGCTGGGCATACACAGAGGAAACCAGAACTGAAAGAGACACGTCTTCCCCAATGTTCATCACAGCACTGTTTTTAATAGCCAGGGCATGGAAGCAACCTAGATATCCATCAGCAGACGAATGGATAAGAAGGCTGTGGTACATATACACAATGGAATATTACTCAGTCATTAAAAAGAATAAATTTGAATCAATTCTAATGAGGTGGATGAAACTGGAGCCTATTATACAGACTGAAGTAAGTCAGAAAGAAAAACACCAATACAGTGTACTAATGCATATATATATATATATATATATATATATATATATATATATATATATATATATATGGAATTTAGAAAGATGGAAATGATGACCCTATATGTGAGACAGCAAAAGAGACACAGATGTATAGAACAGTCTTTTGGACTCTGGGGGAGAAGGTGAGGGTGGGATGATTTGAGAGAATAGCATTGAAACATGTTTATTATCATATGTGAAACAGATCCCTTGTCCAGGTTCGATGCATGAGACAGGGTGTTCAGGGCTGGTGCACTGCGATGACCCTGAGGGATGGGATGGGGAGGGAGGTGGGATAGGGGTTCAGGATGGGGAATACATGTACACCCATTGCTGATTCATGTCAATGTATGGCAAAAACCACTACAATATTGTAAAGTAATTAACCTCCAATTAAAATAAAATTTAAAAAGATATTTCTATAAATTATACTAATAAGATTTTAATAATTAAATATTCTAAAAAGGGAAGCTAAAAGATAAAAATGAAATTCTGAGAATATATTCGGAAATATATAACATTTCCAAGTACATCATCTTTGGGGAAGATATCAAAATAGCTTTAGGTGTTTAAATGAACAGTTTTGGAATGCAAATCTGATCACATATCTTTATTGACCATGATCTTGTCTAAGACAGGAACTGGAAGAAATATGCAGATAATATATTGACTAAGTTATACACAGTTTAGTGAAAAATACAGTGACAAAGTCTACTAATTACTTTATCAGGCAAGTTGTCTGACAGATCAAGCACAGATTCTGATAAATCAATTGTTGCATCCTTGAAACTTTCTAATTATTTCAACTCAAACATTTGGTTGACTTTTAACATAATGACTCAAGATATTCAAACTTTAGCATTTGTTATACATGAATGTTTAGTAAAAATCAAAATAATAAATGATGATTTGAATAAACTGTCCAATCAAAACACTGAATAAGGTAGCTTTAAAGAGTTTTATTAATAGAAACTGATGTTTAAATTAAGGAAATTGTCAATTATGAATGCTGTCATCATTCAAATAACTGAGAACTGCTGTAACTTGAAACAAAATCTGTTACATAAAAAATCAGTGTGTTTAATTCAGTTATTAATATGATCTAGGACTTAAAGAGTTAGACAGTTTTTTGTGGATTTTTTCTAAATTTGTGACTTGTACCTTACACCAATAATGACAATAATCTTTTTTGATAACTGAAAGTTTTATGTACAGTAAGCCAAAATATTCTAAGATAAAACATTCTATGTAGCACATGAAAACACACACACACACACACACACTCATAAAAAGCAAGCCATAGCTTTAATTGTTACACAAACACAATTTACGCATTTTACATAATTTGCAAATTGTTACACAATACACAAACTTTGGTATACTATATAGAGATAATTATACTTGCTATTAATTTATGACCTTTTACATTGCAAAGGACAATAGTGGTTTTCTTTCTCAATAGCATATAATGTGTATATATTCACAATTACTATGTGAATATAAAATTTACTTTGATGGGTTTTTTTTCTTCTCTTCTTTAAAGTAGAGATGACAGACTTAACAGTAGAAAAATAGATAGTGTTATATTTTTAAGTAGAAAAACTGTGATCTACTTTGAGTGAGAAAAGATGATGGAATCTTAGAATTACTGTTAAGTATAGGCGTACCTTGTTGTGTCAATTGAAATGTCTAAGTGCAACAGTAAAATATGATAAACATTAAACATAATTTATTATATATACACTTTGTATTGCTTGACAGTTGGCAAGAAACAAAGGTCAAAAATAGGTAAATTTAAATATTGTTATATTAAATAGCTCAGTAAATGGAAATTTGAAGCTCAAAGCATGGATCATGTTTTATTCAGGGATAAAATCAGAATTGTATGAGAAACTATATTTCAAACTACTAGCTAATGCAATTAGGTTTAGTAAAATATTTTAAACATGAAGTTCCCAACATATTGTCACTGAGATACATTCAAAACCAATTAACTAAGCATTTAATTGAATTATATGGTCTAAGTGGATGTATAAGTACATTGTTGTTTTTCAGTTGCTTACTTGTGTCTAACTCCTTGTGACCCCATGAACTACAGCACACCAGGGTTCCTTGTCCTTCATTATCTCCCAGATAGTATCTCCCAGAGTTTGCTCAAACCCATGTCCATTGAATCAGTGATGCTATCCAACTATCTCATCCTCTGTCATCCCCTTCTCCTCTTGCCCTCAATCTTTCCCAGTATCACGGTCTTTTCAAATGAGTCAGCTCTTCACATCAGGTGGGCTATGTATTGGAGCTTCAGCTTCAGCATCAGTTCTTCCAATGAATATTCTGCACTGATTTCCTTTAGGATGGACTGGTTTGATCTCCTTGCTGTCCAAGGGACTTTCAAGAGTCTTCTTCAGCACCATAACCAATCACAAATTCTGAAACCAAAATTGTTTCCTTTTGTCAGTAGAGTCTAAAGGCCGTTGAGATACTTTTTTCATTTTTTCAATATCTACTTTATCACAGGGGTCTTCATTGGTGGCTCAGTGATAAAGTACCCATCTGCTAATGCAGGAGATGTTGGTTCCATCCCTGGGTTGAGAAGATCCCTTGGAGTAGGAAATGGCAACCCACTCCAGTACTCTTGCCTGGGAAATTCCATAGACAGTGTAGCCTGGCAGGCAACAGTTCATGGGGATCACAAAAGAGTCAGACACGACTTGGCAACTAAACAACTTTATTACAAAACCTCAAATGAATATATTCCATGATATACTTTTCTGTTTAAAATTATTATAGCGCTTGCCATTCCGATGTGTTTTTTTTGTTGTTTTTCTTTTTACAACCCTTTCTACAGTTACAAAGCATTGTCTTTTTAGATGAGTTTATTATGAAAATTATTTTGATGGATTTGTATAATTTTTTTTTAAATTTTTTAAATATTATTTTATTAGTGGAGGCCAATCACTTCACAACATTTCAGTGGGTTTTGTCATACATTGACATGAATCAGCCATATAGTTACACGTATTCCCCATCCTGATCCCCCCTCCCACCTCCCTCTCCACCCGACTCCTCAGGGTCCTCCCAGTGCACCAGGCCCGAGCACTTGACTCATGCATCCCACCTGGGCTGGTGGTCTGTTTCACCATAGATAATATACATGCTGTTCTTTCAAACCATCCCACCCTCACGTTCTCCCCCAGAGTTCAAAAGTCTCTTCTGTACTTCTGTGTCTCTTTTTCTGTTTTGCATATAGGGTTATCGCTACCATCTATCTAAATTCCGTATATATGTGTTAGTATACTGTAATGTTCTTTATCTTTCTGGCTTACTTCACTCTGTATAATGGGCTCCAGTTTCGTCCATCTCATTAGAACTGATTCAAATGAATTCTTTTTAACGGCTGAGTAATATTCCATGGTGTATATGTACCACAGCTTCCTTATCCATTCATCTGCTGATGGGCTTCTGGGTTGCTTCCATTTCCTGGCTATTATAAACAGTGCTGCGATGAACACTGGGGTGCACGTGTCTCTTTCAGATCTGGTTTCCTCAGTGTGTATGCCCAGAAGTGGTATTGCTGGGTCATATGGCAGTTCTATTTCCAGTTTTTTAAGAAATCTCCACACTGTTTTCCATAGTGGCTGTACTAGTTTGCATTCCCACCAACAGTGTAAGAGGGTTCCCTTTTCTCCACACCCTCTCCAGCATTTATTGCTTGTAGACTTTTGGATAGCAGCCATCCTGACTGGCGTGTAATGGTACCTCATTGTGGTTTTGATTTGCATTTCTCTGATGATGAGTGATGTTGAGCATCTTTTCATGTGTTTGTTAGCTATCTGTATGTCTTCTTTGGAGAAATGTCTGTTTAGTTCTTTGGCCCATTTTTTGATTGGGTCGTTTATTTTTCTGGAGTTGAGCTTCAGGAGTTGCTTGTATATTTTTGAGATTAATCCTTTGTCTGTTTCCTCATTTGTTATTATTTTCTCCCAATCTGAGGGCTGTCTTTTCACCTTACTTATAGTTTCCTTTGTTGTGCAAAAGCTTTTAATTTTCATTAGGTCCCATTTGTTTATTTTTGCTTTTATTTCCAATATTCTGGGAGGTGGGTCGTAGAAGATCTTGCTGTGATTTACGTCGGAGAGTGTTCTGCCTATGTTCTCCTCTAGGAGTTTTATAGTGTCTGGTCTTACATTTAGATCTTTAATCCATTTTGAGTTTATTTTTGTGTATGGTGTTAGGAAGTGTTCTAGTTTCATTCTTTTACAAGTGGCTGACCAGTTTTCCCAGCACCACTTGTTAAAGAGATTGTCTTTTTTCCATTGTATATCCTTGCCTCCTTTGTCAAAGATGAGGTGTCCATAGGTTCGTGGATTTATCTCTGGGCTTTCTATTCTGTTCCATTGATCTATATTTCTGTCTTTGTGCCAGTACCATACTGTCTTGATGACTGTGGCTTTGTAGTAGAGTCTGAAGTCAGGCAGGTTGATTCCTCCAGTTCCATTCTTCTTTCTCAAGATTACTTTGGCTATTCGAGGTTTTTTGTATTTCCATACAAATTGTGAAATTATTTGTTCTAGTTCTGTGAAAAATACCATTGGTAGCTTGATAGGGATTGCATTGAATCTATAGATTGCTTTGGGTAGAATAGCCATTTTGACAATATTGATTCTTCCAATCCATGAACACGGTATGTTTCTACATCTGTTTGTGTCCTCTTTGATTTCTTTCATCAGTGTTTTATAGTTTTCTATGTATAGGTCTTTTGTTTCTTTAGGTAGATATATTCCTAAGTATTTTATTCTTTTTGCTGCAATGGTGAATGGTATTGTTTCCTTAATTTCTCTTTCTGTTTTTTCATTGTTAGTGTATAGGAATGCAAGGGATTTCTGTGTGTTAATTTTATATCCTGCAACTTTACTATATTCATTAATTAGCTCTAGTAATTTTCTGGAAGAGTCTTTAGGGTTTTCTATGTAGAGGATCATGTCATCTGCAAACAGCGAGAGTTTCACTTCTTCTTTTCCTAAAAGAGCTAACACCTATCTTACTCAAACTCTTCCAGAAAATTGCAGAAGGTAAACTTCCAAACTCATTCTATGAGGCCACCATCACCCTAATTCCAAAACCAGACAAAGATGCCACAAAAAAAGAAAACTACAGGCCAATATCACTGATGAACATAGATGCAAAAATCCTTAACAAAACTCTAGCAAACAGAATCCAACAACATATTAAAAAAATCATACACCATGACCAAGTGGGCTTTATCCCAGGAATGCAAGGATTCTTTAATATCCGCAAATCAATCAACGTAATACACCACATTAACAAATTGAAAGATAAAAACCATATGATTATCTCAATAGATGCAGAGAAAGCCTTTGACAAAATTCAACACTCATTTATGATGAAAACTCTCCAGAAAGCAGGAATAGAAGGAACATACTTCAACATAATACAAGCTATATATGACAAACCCACAGCAAGCATCACCCTCAATGGTGAAAAATTGAAAGCATTTCCTCTGAAATCAGGAACAAGACAAGGATGCCCACTCTCACCACTACTATTCAACATAGTGTTGGAAGTTTTGGCCACAGCAATCAGAGCAGAAAAAGACATAAAAGGAATCCAGATAGGATTTGTATAATGTTGTTTCCTCACATTTTCATTGCTCATGAGCACAGAAAGTTTTTCCTATTCCATCTATTATTCTCATTTTACTGTGATGTTTTAGTCAGTTTGAGTCATTTCAGATTTTTCTTTCTATTCATTGTGACATATGGGTATAATTTATTCTTTGAGTATGAATGTAGTTCATAATGGACTGATGCTTTTATGACACTCTTATACTTATTTGAGAGCATTTCTCCAAGTATTAGCTTTAACTCCACCTATTTGCCCCTCTAAAATGCTTAAGCTCCTGCACATCTCCATTCTCAGGTGGAAATTTCCTGTTTCCAAGGCATCAATGATGTATTATAGAGTATGCCACAGAGAATACTGGACTTTTGTAAGCTTGGTTATCACAAATGAGGAATAAATTCTCATTTCTATGCCAGAATCTGCTCAGTTTACTTCACTGGGACCTTCAAAGAAAAATGCCATCTGTGTGAAATAAAGCTCTGTTGAAAGATTTAATAGCATAATTTGTAATGGTTATATCTTAATGATCATTTCAAATTGATCTTTTCCAAAATTTATTCAGGCTTAAAACATCCTGATAGACTACTGCTGTTGCTGCATTTCCAGATTTTTCTTCATGTGGCTATTACTTTTGATATACCAATAGAAATCATATCATTACAGACAAGTCTGAACACTCATGGAAACCTCAGGGAAAAAGGAGCAGTGAGGAGCAGTTGGAGCATTAAGGCTTATGGCAGCAGGGAGTGGAAGCAGAGAGAAAATGGAAGGATCAGTGGTACAGATGATGGTGTTATGAGACAGTCTAGGAGAAGAAGAAAGAATTTTACTTTGAATAAACTGCGTGCTCTAAATTCAGCAAAGAGGCAATTATAATTTTGTAATAGGGTTTAAAAAATTTTTTTTCCAAGTTGTATTTCATTTCATCATTCAGTATGCAATTAATGTGTATTTATTATATCACCTGGGTCTGTTGAAGACATTGGAGATAAATTGGTAAAAACAAAATGTATTTTAAAATATCTTCCCTTATGGAGTTTGTATTCTGGTCTATAAACTTTGTATGTGGTAGAATAATTACTAATACAATGCATGTAAAATACTCAGTAATGTGCAAAATGTAAATGTTAATTTCTAAAGAAATGTAATATTTTTATCTTTGGAGAATGGATACCAATAGTACTATATAAGAAAGCCAAAAACTTAAACTATCTGATAAAAATTTCCATTTAACATTTTTAAAAAATGTTTTAAAATTGAAGTTAAAGTTTGTACACAGTAGCAGATGTGGAGAAAAGGCAACTCATATACACTGTTGGTGGGGATGTAGACTGATGCAGCCACTATAGAAAACAGTAGTAGGAAAGTTTCCCAAAAAACTAAAAACAGAGCTGCTTATGACCAAATAATTTCATTCCTGGGCATATATCTGAAAAACCCAACAACACTAATTTGAAAAGATACAGGTATCCCAATATTCACAACAGCATTATTTACAATTGACGAGATGTGGAAGGAACCTCAGTGTCCATCAACTGATGATACTATGTACATACACACACAGTGGTATACTACTCAGCCATAAAAAAGAAAGAAATTTTGCCATTTGCAGCAACATGGATGAATTTGGAGAGCATTATGCTAAGTGAAACAAATCAAAGATAAATACTGTATGATATCACTTATATGTGAAATCTAAAAAATATGACAAGATTCCCTCCTCCAGGGATGGAAACCCTCGACCCAGGGATGGAAACCATGTCTCCTGTGTCCACTATATAGCAGGTGGATTCCTTACCACAGAACCAACAGGGAAGCCCATGACAAGCTAGTAAATTAAAAACAAAACAAAACAAAAAAGCAGAATCACAGATATAGAGAATAATGTAGTGATGACCAGTGGGGAGAGGTTACCAGAGGAGGAGGGGCAAAAAAGGGGTAGAGGGAAAGATGAGTTATTATGGGATCATATGAAATAATTTGTGTGAAACTTTTGAAAATCATTAAGTACTATAGAGTTTATAGAATGATTCCATTAAAAAGTTTACATACAGTAAAATGTATAGCCCTTGTGTTTATTAAGATGTGTTTTGGCACATGTATGTACTGTGTAACTAATAACCAAATCAGGATATAGAAAATTTCCATCACAAGTGGGTTTCCTTATGATCACTTCCTATCAAACTCTTTTCTGCATAGGCAATCTATATTTTTATCTCTCATAAATTAATCTGGCATATTTCTAAACCTCATAAAAGTGATATTATATAGTGTGTAGTCTGAGGCTTGTATTTTCAAGGAGGTAAACTTTTTTGTATTTTTTCCCTAAAAACTTATAAGGTTTTAAAAGCTTTAAGTGGACTGAAAATTGCTCAATCATGTCCAACTCTTTGCAACCCTATGGACTATAAAGTCCAGGGAATTCTCCAGACCGGAATACTGGAGTGGGTAGCCTTTCCCTTCTCCTAAAAGCTTTAAATTTACATATAATTTATCTCAAAATAACTTCTGTATGTGAAGTAAGAATTTGCATGTTCCATTGAACTGTCTTCACACTTCTGTTGAAAACCTGTTGATTATATGCACATGTGCATTTACTATTATCTGCTATGTGCAGATTACCCTGTTCCATTGTTTTATTTGTAAACCCTATGTCAATAACATGCTGTATTGAATAATAGAGGCATATAAAAATCTTGAAATCAGACAGTGTATGTCATCCAATTTTATGATTGCTTTTCTAAATTGTTCTGACTATTCTAGGTACTTTCCAATTTCTGGAGTAATTTGAGAACTGGTCAGTCAATTTGTATCAAAGTGGCTGCTGGGATTCTTACAAAGGTTGTTTTGAATCTCCAGAATAATTTCAGAAAGACAAACATGTAAAAACATTGATCTTCCAAACCATGAACATGATTTACCTTCCCATAGATTTTCCTTAATTTCATAAATGTTTTAATTTTCAGTATAGAGAAATTGCATGCTTTTCACTAAATATATTCATAAGACTTTATGATTTTAATGTTTTGAAGATGGTATTTTGTTTTAATATTTCAATTGCTTATTACTATTATATACAATTGCATTATTACATATTGACTGTGTATCCTGTGAAATGTAAATATTTAATATTTATAATATTTGATGCCTTCAAACTGTGGTGCTGGAGAAAACTCTGGAGAGTCCCTTTGAGAACAAGGAAATCAAACCAGTCAATTTTAAAGGACATCAACCCTGAATACTAATGGGAAGGACTGATGCTGGGAAAGATTTAGGGCAGAAGGAGAAGAGGGCATCAGAGGTTGAGATGGCTTCATGCCATCACCGATGCAATGGACACGAACTTGGGCAAACTTCAAGAGAGTGTGAGGGACAAGGAGGCCTAGCATGCTTCCGTCCATGGGGTCGCAGAGTTGGACGTGACTGGGCAACTAAACAACAACAGCAGCAATAATATTTGTATACACCTTTCAGGACTTTTCACATATCCAATCATGTCTTGTGTGAATAAAGAATGCTTTCCTAGTTTCTTTTCAGCTTTTGATTAAATTTTCCTTTTCTATTTTTGCCTGATTACATTGGCAAGATCACAAGACTACCAGTAAAATGCTAAATAAAATCACAAACCCTCACATCCATGTTTCAAATTTCAGGGGAAAAGGATCAATATTTTGTCATTAAATATGACATTAGCTTTAGGTTTTTCAGAACTATACTTTATCGGATTGAGAACTTCCTCATCTCTTCTCATTTTACTGTGTGATTGATATTTATAACATAGGTTCTAAAAGATTGCCAAGTGATATATCCATAAAGACTGTATTCATATCTTATTTTTCCTATATTAATGTTGCAACTTAGACTTATTACTCTTTAAATGTTAGCCCAACCCTGAATTCCATTAATAAGATCCAATTGGTCATGATGAGCTATGCTTTTTATTACTGAATTCAATTTGCTAACATTTTTTGAGGATTTTTTAAAATTTTGTTTGTGTTTCACCAAATTGTTAGATATACAAGTTAATATATTTCACAAAAGTTAGCAAATTTTGATCATTTTTTCCTTTGAATATTTTTTGCCCTGTCTTTTTTCTCCACTCCTTTGAGAACCACAATGAGTCAATTATCTTGCTTGCTTGATATTTTCCTACATTTCCATTTAACTTTTTCACTATTTTTGAATCTTCAATTTAGATAATTTCCATTGATCTGTCATAAATTTTACTGATTCATTTTTCCCCCATGTCTAAAATGCCACTTAGCTATGTAATGAATTTTCTTCATATATTACATTTTTTGTATTTGTATTTCCATTTGCATTTTAAATATCTATTTCTTTGCAGTTTTACCAACTGTTCCTTAATATGTATATATATTTAACTCTTTAAACATATTTTAATGGTTGTATTAATTCAATACCTACCTCATCTAGCCTCTGATTTTACCCACTGCTTTTGCTAATAATTATGTAGCAAGTTTCTGTTTTCTTAGAAAGCTAATTTTTATTTAATCCTACATATTGTGAATGTCACCTTGAATGGAAGAGTCCTAAAGTTTGAAAGTCTCCTTTCTGCCTCTCAGGCAATCTCTCTCTCTCTTTTTCTCTCTCCAATCCTAACAAATCCAGGCAGCCTGAATACAGAGAGCCTCTCTTTTCTTAGGGAATTTACTAGAAAATTTGTAGTTAACAGTTCTCTCTCTGCCTATTTGAGATGTAAATCTCTTTAAATAGCCTCTTGTCAAGTTTATACCCTAGGACTGTTTTTCTTAAGGAAATGGGAGGCATTCTTGTGATATGGAGTCATCAAGGAGATGGGCCCCTAACCAACCCCTAGACTCTGGGAAGTTCAATGAGCTTAGGTGGGTCAGAGCCTCACTCCAAAATGTAAACTCCTTTCTTATGAAGATAAGAAAATGTTTACTTTTTATTGGGGAAGGGTCAGTTAACCAACACAGTTGGTCTTTATTCCCTGAGTTTCTAAAATTCTCTAACCTTTCATTTCAGTAGAGTTGAGTTCAGACTTCTCTATCTGAGCTCTACTCTGAGCTCTATCCCCCATAGTAATAGCCTAGAATGAAGTCTTCTTTACCCGTTTAACTTCTATTGTTGTTGTTCAGTCACTAAGTTGTATCAGACCTCTGTGACCTCATGGACTGCAGCATGCCAGGCTCTTCTGTCCTCCACTACCTCCCAAAGTTTGCTCATATCCATGTCCATTGAGTCCATGATGCTATCTAACAATCTCATCCTCTGCTGCTTGCTTCTCCATTGGTGTCCTCAATCTTTCCTAGCATTGAGGTCTTTTCCAATGAATCTGTTCTTCGCATTAGGTGTCCAAAATATTGGAACTTCAGCATGAGTCCTTCCAGTGAATATTAAGGGTTGATTTTCCTTGAGGATTGACTGACTTGTGCTCCCTGAAGTCCAAGGGACTCTCAGGAGTCTTGTCCAGCACCACAATTCAAAATCATCAAATCTTTGGCATTCAACCATCTTTACGGTCCAACTCTCGCATCCGTAATGACAACTGGAAAAACCATAGTTTTGACTACATGGAACTTTGTCAGCAAAGTGATATCCCTGGCATAATTATAATCCCTCAAGGCCTGAAGATAGTAACATTTTAGAGAGTTAATCTCTAGATTCTTTTTAATATAAAACAAATTTCAACTATGTGGTTAATACTCTTAACTAGTAGATTGATTGTCACCAAACTAGGTCTATTCAAATAGCTAGGTGTGCTGCAGTCCATGGGGTTGCAAAGAGTTGGGCACGACTGAGCAACTGACTTGAACTGAATAAGAGACAATGCAAATAGAAAATAAACTTGGCAAGAGCCTATAAATTCAGTATTTCCTTCTTTAACAACTTGTATTAACCTCAAAAATTCCTTTCTATTTTTCATCTATATATACCTTTTCAATAGAAATCTTGTAGTAAAATGACATTACATTATTCCAATAAGACTATTATTATAAGTATGCATAAAAACTTTGCATTAATAGATTTTTAAAAATAGATCTTATATATAATTAAAGAAAATATAGCTTAACAAAAGTTGATGACATTTTGTGAACATAATTCTTTGATGAGTTTGTATTTCATATTTTCAATATTGTACAATATTAACAGTATACATATTAATTTTTCTCTGAATATAGAAAACATTTAACAGCAGTTACAACAATTAAATCATTAGAAATTTTATTGTTTTAAAGTCAGGTATCCTTCAGAAAAAGAAATCTGCAAAGCTTAATGAAGATAAATCTACATTGTGACTTATTATTAGTAATACTATTAAAGCCATAATCTTATTTCTAGCCATTGGAATTACTTTCTTCTAAGAAAAACATTAGTTAAAGGATATTATAACTTTTGACAGTTATTTTTTCATATGACTTATATTTAGCTTTAAACTGAAATAATTTTAGAAACTTTCAAAATTCTTAATATTCTTAGTTAGCATCAGCATCAGCTTTTAGAGCACATGAAATTCTTCCCAACCTATTATTTAATTTAATTGATCTTAAGCAAATCAATTTTATTTCTCAAGTTGATTGAAATAAAAATTATCTGTATTTTCCATCTCCCTATGGGCAAACAATTCAAAAGCAAGACTAAACATAAGAAGGAAAGAAGCATGAGATTAAGGAATCTAGCTTGACACAAATGAGAAGAAGATGAATTTTCTTTTCTCTCTTCAATCACTCCTACCAGTTCTCAATTCTCTATCCCACAGTCACTAAAGATGAAAGTGAGAAATAACTTTATTATTCTATAAACAACAAAAAAAAAATTCTCTTGGGTAAATGTTCTTGAATATCATTTCTGGGTTAAGATAGAAATTCTAATACTCTCACTCATCTGCCTTCTATCTTGCCTTCTGATAGTAACACAGATTGTAATTCTGTTATCCTTTCAAAGATGAAGCCTGAAAACTTAGGCTCAACTTTCTCACATTCCTCTTTCTTGAAACCCTTTTCTCTCCCCATTTACCTGCCCATTAATCACCAAGTCCCATGCATTACAGATATTCTATTTGAATCTAGGATTTTATACACAGATAAATACATTTAGATAACAATAGCAGTTGATTCATCTTAGGTGTCTCTACCTTTCTTCAATAGATATTCCCTAGTCAAGTTGTGGTGCTCATTTCTACCTTCAAAATATATCTCTTCTAAATGTCTAGATTCACCTTGGGGCAAACCCTGATTTGCAGATGCAATGTTCATCAGCTTTCTTTCCCTGGTAACAAAGTTCAGATTTTCAGTAAACAGAATTGTCAGTAATAAACCAGTTAACTCTATAGAACTGTGATGTGAGATGTCAGGCTCTGTCTTGTTTCCCAGGGTTGGCAGCTTTCCTGTCCTGAAAGTGGCACCATCTAACACTCACCCATAAACTCAACTTTAGTCCAGGTCCAGGAACACTCTAGGCATTGGTTCTCATGGATTTCTTGAGTTCTAGATCACTAGCATCCAACTAGGAATCAATAAAGTCACCTAAAAGCATTTAAAAATATTTTCAATATTTCAAAATACCTAATGTAAAATTATCATTTTCTATAAAGCATCATTTACTTATAGGCTAAATAGTGTCAAATGCCTTTGTGTTTAATTAGAATTATATCAATCATGTGTGCTTCCATATTACCTCAGATTTTACTCTAGAGTAATGCTTATTTTGGTTTTGAATGTTTACTTTGTTACTTCGTCTCTCTCAAGATCATATGGTACTGAACCTAGTTCCTTCATTTGACAGAGAGTTGACACATGATATATTCTAGATCTTGTGCTAGGCACTGGGAATAAAGAAATAAGAGTCTCCCTGTTTGTTCTTTTTTTTTTTTTCATTTAATTTTATTAGTTGGATCTCTGTTCTTATGCTTCTAATGTGATTAGAGAGGGAGGTCAGCCAATAATGTGGTGTGAAGTGGTAAGTATATCAGCACAGCTTTATTAGAACATAGTGGACACAGAATAAGCCAAGAGATTGGGATTAGCTACGGCAATTTGCCCCTTTGCTTCCATTGTCTTTGTAAGAAAAAATTCCACAGCTATTTCTAATCTTTAACTTGGTCTTTAACTCCTTGTCTCTTCAACATCTCCCCCATATCTTCTACTAGTTTCTTTTGCTATTCATATCCTACTCCCAAAGGAGGTGACCCAGAAAAGAGCTTCTTCTTACGTGACTTTATTTGTGCACCTGTTAAAGTGAGTACTGTAGATGTGATCTTAGTCATTTTCTTTGTCCAATGTAGAATTCTTTCAGGGATTATCCCCAGATCCATATTTAGTCCTTGAAAGTTTTAGCATCTGTGTGACTTAAGTGTTAATAAACCAGGTAACATTTCAGAGTTTTGGTCTTCTCAAAAGAGGGAAAAATTTTATGCTACCTCCTAGCATTTCCATCTGGAGAAGGCAATGGCACCCCACTCCAGTACTCTTACCTGGAAAATCTCATGGACGAAGGAACCTGGTAGGCTGCAATCCATGGGGTCGCGAAGAGTCAGACATGACTGAGAGATTTCACTTTCACTTTTCTGCATTGGAGAAGGAAATGGCAACCCACTCCAGTGTTCTTGCCTGGAGAATCCCAGGAATGGGGTCGCACAGAGTCGGACACGACTGAAGTGACTTAGCAGCAGTAGCAGTAGCATTTCCATCAAAGAAAGATACTAACTGCTTCTCTAAATTCAAAGACTGTAGCCCTAGAATTCCCATTCCAATATGGCTAGTATAAAGATGAAGAAAATAAAGTAAGAATAGTCATCTCATTTGTATATCCACTAAATCATCCTTTTCTAGCAAGCACAGGTTTTCCTCAAATGAAATACTGTTTCATCAAACTACCTATGAAATCACATTACAAATAATCTCATCTATTCTACCCAAGGATACAGGGTATTATATTAAATTTCTTATAATATAGTTCTTTTGTTATCACAGTTTTTGAATACAGAGGATATATATCATTGAACAAGACAGAATCATTGAAAAGCAAGTACAGCCATTCTCTGACAGGAGAAAAAATACCACTATGGCATTGTTATACCACAGCCAAAGATTTAAAAAAACGGGACAGTAGAAACTTTAATGATTGATTTATTTATTGGATTTTACTTTCATCACCTAATTGATACTTGATATTTTAGTATCAACTCATATTGCAGATAGCTATATGAAATTAAATGGTTATAAAAAAAGAAAAAGAAAGGCACTTATGGCTTTTCAGTGAGTTTATTGTTTTTTATAAATTGCAACAAAAGTTTCTCTCAGGGACTGTATCTCTAAGAGAAAGCATTTAATGGTGTGCTCTGTGAATTCAACTTGACATCGTTCCCCATGGACTTTGGGGTGTGACATCTTTACCAGCTCAATAGCTAAACTCCTGAAACATTAGCTTCCTATTAGCTTCCTGTGCTGAAGGATACGAGAACTGGTGGCTGGAGGATATCTTTCTAATTTACTCAAGATTTTCTGATAACTTTGCTTTTCTGGTTTTTGGCATCAGTGATCTAAATTGACAGATCAATTGGGGGCAGACATGCACTTGTCAGGTTCTTTCCAAAAGCGAGTCCAAGACCTACTGCTCCTTCCCAAGAAATGCTGCTGCTCTGCCAGTTCGAGGCCATCTTCACTAGAATTTGCTTCCATAGATCGATGGGTTCACAGATACGGGGCAAAATGACTGCTTGGTGATAAAGTTATGCCAGTACCATAAAGCAATACAAGGAAATAAACACCTCTTTTGTCACTCAGTAGTTTTAAATCTCACAGTGAATAGAAATAGTCAATAATACCACACTGTGTTATTTCACTGCTATAGGTAATAGTTATGTCATTATTCTCTAAAATCCAAAGAACAACCGTCATAGGAGTTTATGTTTGGGACATCCTTGGTTGTCCAGAGGTTAAAAATCTGTCTTTTAATGCAGGGGATATGGGTTTGATACCTGGTTGGGGAACTAAGATCCCACATGCCTTGGAGCAACTAAGCCTGCATGCTGCAACTACTGATCTCAAGCCACAACTGGAGAGTCTATTCAATGCAACGAAAAGCCCACATGATGCAATGAATATCCTGCATGCCCTAAGCAACACCCGATGCAGCCAAATAAGTAAATAAATAGTTTATGTTTAATGGTCCTTCAGCACAGATGAATTAAAAGAAACTAGCATATCAATTTGAAAACACATGGAATTGCTTCTCGGCCTTTTGGCTAAGATCAAATAAAAATGAACTGAGACACTGATCACATCTTATTCAAAAGTTATATGCAACAATATTCACATATCTCATATATGGAATCGGAATGTATAATATGCACTTAACAAGGGCTTTTGCCCATCCAAATGAAAGTTAAAAGTGAAAGAGAACCACAGATGCAGTTTGAAAATGAGAGAAGATTATGTGGTAAAGTTTCAAGTTTCTTCATCTCTGTGCCTAAAATCAAATCCCCATCATCTGTCTACTGGACTATTCTAAATAGCTTTTCTATTTTCAATATGTGCCCATGAAATCCACTCCCCAAAGGAGATTAGTACTGGGTGTTCATTAGAAGGACTAATGTTGAAGCTGAAACTCCAATACTTTGGCCACATGATGCAAAGAGCTGACTCATTGGAAAAGACCCTGATGCTGGGAAAGATTGAGGGCAGGAGGAGAAGGGGATGACAGAGGATGAGATGGTTGGATGGCATTACCGACTCAATGGACATGGGTTTGGATGGACACCGGGAGTTGGTGATGGACAGGGAGGCCTGGCGTGCTGCAGTTCATGGGGTCACAAAGAGTCGGACACAACTGAGTGGCTGAACTGAACTGAATCCACTCCCCTTCCACAGGTCTGAGTAATCTTTGAAAAAAATTAATCAGGCTTTGTTGCATCCCTTAAGTTCTGGTTGCATTCCACAGAGTGTCCCACTCGGGCTCCAGGCTCTATATCCTCTTCTCTTGTGTTATGTCATTTCTGACTACTCTTCCAATTATCTCTATAGTTTAGACAAACTGAATTTCTCTGTTTCTGTAACTCTTCAAGCTCTCTCTCATTCCTGGCTTTGCATTTCCTGTATTGTTAGTCATAGGCCATTTCCCTTCTGGATTGTGTTTGTCATTCTCTGTTAAGATCAAATCACCAGAAAGCCCTTCCCCCAGAAACATCCATTTCTTCCCCCAGAATGTCCAGTTCTTATATTACCCTGTTTTATTTTCTTCGGAAAACTTGTTACTTTCTGATTTTTATTTCTGGTTCATCTCCACCTACCTTTTGAATGTTTCATGAGGGTAGAGACCTGGTCTGTCTCATTCATTGCTTTATTCCTAGTGTCTAGGGTAATATTTGAAACATAATACATGCACAATGAATATTTGCTAAATAATAGATATAAGTTTCTTTCCTTTGGATCCAATCATCTGATTCTAACATTAGGTCAAATTGCATCATGTTGATAGGGACTGAGTAGCGTAAGCAAGTAGCTCAGAAGTCCCACTAGGGGGTTGTAACCAGAGAAAAAAACCTTAAGAGGCTATGGGAAACCAAAGTAAGTGAATGATCATTCAAGAAAGCAATAGGAAAATCCTGAAACAATGTGGGCTTGCTTGGCTCACAAAGGAGGGCAAGTCACTTAGCATCAAAGTCAGACAGGCTTGCCTAAAAACAAAACCAAGCTAACTTGCTTAGCAAAAAAACCATACAATGCAGCCGTAAGTCATGCCTCAAGACAATATAACAATAGTGGATAAATAATGCCTACATCTTGCCAAATGACTTCAACAAGTTAATGACCCCAACGACATGC
This sequence comes from Muntiacus reevesi, assembly GCF_963930625.1. NCBI lineage: Eukaryota > Metazoa > Chordata > Mammalia > Artiodactyla > Cervidae > Muntiacus > Muntiacus reevesi. The sequence goes on from NC_089252.1 coordinate 133,029,432, forward strand.
TCTCTGCACATACAAAACAATAATTCAGGGAAAGGTAACGTTCCAAAGAGAAAGATGCTCATTATACAAAGGCCTCAAATAATTTTTTCAAACCTCCCCTGCCCAACATGTAGGAGGAGTTAATGATGGAAGACTGGAAGAACAAGGAAGGAGGTGGTCTTCTCACCCTTTCCTCTTTCCCTTTGGTTATAACAATGTAACCCACTAAGTACCTGGGGCAGCACAATGCTCACCTGCCCATTTGCAAGACTTATAAGCATCCTATTCTAATAAATCACTTCTTATCTATCATTTTGTCTCTCGCTGAATTTCTGCACTGACACGTAAAAAAACAGAGTTCCTTGGAGCCACCAAAATATCACTTAGTAGTGTCCATATCAGTTTCTTGTGGATGCTAGTCTCAGATTCTATGGCCTCAAAGGGTCATCATGATTTACCTTTAATTTCCTAAGCCTGGAAGAACTCCACATTAGATTTCAATATGGAGTATGGATTGTTTTCTATGAGAATGCTATAATTTACAAGATCCCCCCTGGATCATGCATTCTGGAGTAAATTAGGGTATACATATCTTTCAGATTAAAAGAAGATGTATGGTTGCTTTTGAACTGTAGTGTTGGAGAAGGCTCTTGAGAATCCCTTGGACAGCAAGGAGATCCAAACAGTCCATCCTAGAGGAAATCAGTCCTGAATATTCATTGGAAGGACTGATGGTGAAGCTAAAGCTCCAATACTTTGGCCACATGATAAGAAGAACTGATTCGTTAGAAAAGACCCTGATACTGGGAAAGAGTGAAGAAGGGAGGTGAAGGGGATGACAGAGGATGAGATGGTTGGATGGCATCACTGACTCAATGGACATGAGTCTGAGTAAGCTTCAGGAGTTGGTGATGGACAGGGAAGCCTGGCATGCTGCAGTCCATGGGGTTGCAAAGAGTTGGACACGACTGAGCGACTGAACGGAACTGAACTGATTCTCTCCCAAACCCCCTCTGCCATCCAGATTGGTGCATAACACTGAGCAGAGTCCCATGTACTATTCAGTAGGTTTTTGTTGGTAATCCATTTCAAATGTAGCAGTGAACACATGACCTTCCCAAAGTCCTTAACTATCCCTTCTCCCTGGCAACCATGAGCTTGTTTTCTCAGTCTGTGAGCCTCTCTCTGAGTTGTAACTTCATGTGTATCATTTTTAAGTTTCTTTCTTTTTTTTCTTTAATCAGTTTCTGGTACTTTCTATCATATCATAATGAAAAAAAGCAAGATCTTTCAACAATAAATGGGGTAACTTTGCATCCTCCATCTTGTTCAACAATACACACACACACACACACACACACATACACACACACAAGTTAGAAACAGGAATTCTCAAAGAAACTCTGCTCTTGTACACATCACACAGTGCAATCCACAGTATAAAAATCCAAAATGTAAGCTGTCTGAAAAAGGAAAATAAGAAATGTGAGAAAAAACATTTATCTTTTTTAAAAGAGAATCAGCTTTAAGTAAAATTATAGATCAGAGAGAACTGAAAATATATTTTAAAATCAGGTGCGGTACTTCAAATGTATCCCTTTGTGCAGATAAGACAACCAAATTTCCAAGTTTTTAAACTAAACAATGAGCTTTGGTTAACTGAAAATCAAATTGAAACAAAGTTCTCAAGTAGAACTAAATTTAATTACACTCCCTTCTCCATCAAAAGTGACAGATTTTTCTATTATACTTTCCTGACACTGAATAAAATAAGAAAATAATGACTTTTATTGTTACATTGTTTTCTTGCAAAGTCTGTTTCTATCCATCTAAATTATACCTTTATATTTGTATGGCAGTCAAAGTTTGAATAACAGGCTTGAGTTAATTATGGAACACTATTAAAAAAATCTCAGGTAGAAGATGTATTGTACTTAATTTTAATCTCTTCAGAAATAATTACACCCAAAATGAACTTTCAAAGTTTAGGAATTATATAATCTTTATTATTGCTTTCTTACCACCTAGTTTCTGTTGTTATTATCAGTGCTGTTGTTTTCTCAAATCTCCATACGCCATAGTGGACATGTGCATTTTTCAAACGACTATTGCAACTTGTGTCACCAGTCATTAAGTTGAAGTAAAAGTGCTTCTAATAGTTTCCAATTTTAAAAACAACATATAATTTTAATAACAAATTTACTATACAAATTTGTAGGTACTCACTGAATTAAATTTTGGAGAGAGGAAGAAAATGAAACAAAATCAGCTGCATGTAATAACAGATATTTGTAATTTTATAATGTGCAATATTTTCCCCATAGTTACTGGAGATGTAATGCCATCATATGAGGAATATACAGTCAGTAGCAGAAAGCAAAGAAGTTTGTACAATATGATAATTGCTATGGTAGGAGCAAGTACAAGGAGTACTTCCTGGAATTTAAACTGAGGTTTAAAAAATGATTAAAAGTTATATAGTTCTTGGGACTTCCCTGGTGGTCCAGCGGCCAAGACTCTGCACTCCCAGTGCATGGGGCCCAGGTTCAATCCCTGATCAGAGAACTAAGATCCCTCATGCCACACAGCACAGCCAATAATAGTAAATAAAAATTAAAAAAACAATACATTATTTTTTAGAAGTTAGATAATTCTTATATCAGGACAACAGAACTTTCAAAGACCTTAGTGTTTGATATATTTCAGGAGTAAGAAAAGAATTCCATATGGCTGGAATACAGTTTATGAGGAGTCCTTTCTAAGGATCTATATTTACTGGTGAGGAAACACCTGATAATAACTCAATTCTGGTAAAAGTTTTATCACTACCTCCTTAAGCCTCCAAAATTTCCTCTCTCCTTTTCACCTGATATCCTTGCTCTTTTTGTCATTGAGAAAATAGGAGAACTTGGATAAGAACATTTTAGATTTCTTAGATTTCACCTTAGATTTCATCTTAGATTTCACCTCAATGTAAATTATCAAGTCTGTTAACCTACCTACACACTCAACCACATATCTGTCCTTTCTCCTGTTAAAAAGAAAAAGAAAGGATCATGTGCCTACAACCAATTCCTCTATCTCATGGCCTGGATTTCAGCCCTTTATGCGTACTCCTGGGTATACATTTTCCAACTGGCTTCACTCTTTCTCTCTGTTATGGATGATTTTTTCTCTCTACTGTACTGCTCACATTGGAAAATAAAGTTATGTAATGGTTCCCACCTCAAAAAAGAACCTCTTCTGACTCCACAATCCAGTCTACCTAGTAAGTTCTCCACTACACTCTTCTAAATATTAACATATCCTGTGCTCCTAAAGCCTCAATAGAAGATTTAGTAAATATTCCTCCTTTTTAATAGCAGCTTTCCATTTAGAGTCAGGCACAAGTATTCTCAGGATAAAATAACTGATATTTCAAGTGACTTATCCCCTCATGTAAATGAATTCTTGATAGGTTCAATATGGCAGTTCTGTTATTATGCATCAGATTTCAGTATTTTAACATATAGAATAGAATTTCAAATTTTGGTCCTTACTAAATAAAGTTATGATCATAGAATATTATGCTGATTGTTTTTACTTAGCATTACATTATTAGCATCTTTCATGAATCTGTATTTTAATGTACTGCTCATAATTGTAATAGTTTGGAATCTGTGTTTGAGAGAATTCAGGGCAAAAATAGGAGTATCTGACTCAAATAAACCTTTCTTCTGATGTGCTAACATTATTTTGTGAGTATGGTAGAGGAAAAATAAAACAATAAATGTTTTGGCATTACTATTCCATAATGGAGTTAAATGATGTGGTAGCACAGCTAAAAACATGAGCCAGAATCTTTCCTCATCTTGGTATTAGATTAGAACTTGATGTTCTAAGTTTCTGAGTCATGACTCTAATGTTCTCCATGTACCTATTCCTTCAAGTACAATAACATGTTGTTTCAGTAGATCTTATGCATGACCTCCTTGTACAGCTTGTTCATGTCAACAAATATTTATTGAACTACATTATGCATCAAGCACTAGGTTAGATGTTGCAGGTACAAAGGAAGAATAAGATAGAAGCCCTTCATATCGTTCATTTTCTCTGGAAACTGTGTATCCACATCCATCTTTTCTATCTACTGACTTTTTTGCAGACAAGGAAAACAATCTCATAGAAAAGGAGAATAAAACCAGAGGGAATCAATTAAATATTCCTTAGGGAAACTCATTTGACTAGAAAAAACAGGAAGATCAAAAAAGATCAATAGCCTAAAATTTTACCTGAGTGCACCATTATTTATCAGCAGATAATTTCAAGATGTCTTTTTATGTATATTTTATACCAAATCTAAAATGCATGCAACAAATCTAAAATGTATGCAATAAATGCATTCTTTAGAAAAATGTTTATTTAAACCAATGGAATAAATATCTTTAGCCTGAAGTAGCAAGAGCCCTTTGAATCCCTAAAGAGAGTTTCTGGAGCTTTCTATTAATCAGGGGAAACATTTAAATCAATATTGATGGAGCTGGGGTCGGGAGGGGAGAGACAAGAGTAAGCTCACATTCAGAGGACTTGTCTGCACTTCAATATAGGGAACGTTGAACTTTCCTTTCGAAAGAGAAGGAAGCAGGATTTGCGTTTTTGACACTGATTCCTCATGCCAATAAATCCTAATGTTTTCGGTTTATGTATATAAGACTCATATAAAACAAAACAAAACAAAAAAATAAAGTCAGCAAGGAACTGTTAGATGTAAATCATTACAATACTTATATATTCACCACAGCTAGGAGAATTAATTCTTGTTAAGATCAGCAAAGTCAAACTAAACAAACAGAACCTGTCAACTGACTAACTCCTCAGGGAACCAATCTCCACTAACTAGTGAATGTTATCAGGGATTATCAATGTGAACTTGTGCTTGCTTATATCCAGGGGGATCATGAAACGTATAAAGATTTGGAAAAAGAAAAAATGAGTTGATGCTTTTCCTAATTTTGTTTCAGATACTCTAACTAGTATTGTTCATAAATCAATGACCAACCTGAATATTAATGACCAGAGATATGCAAATATGCTGGAAAGCAAATGAAAAATAGTTATAAGTTTTGGATAATTAATCATAATAGAGCTGTAACTTCTTACATAATGATATAGGTACATGTGTTCACAAAATACAATCTAGATGACTTTAGGAATGCATATTTCTTAAGACATGAATTATAAGAATAATCAGTAAAAAGATATTATATTAATATGAAAATAAGATATTTTAATTAGCTATTTTTTGCTTCTTGGGAAAAATGGCTCAGTTATAGAAATCAGAAATTGTACTTTTGTTTCTAACATATTGGGAGAATATGTCAGAGCATTTAGTAAGTAGATGCAAACACACATAATTCAAAATCACACCAAAATTCAAATTGAGAATTAGAGACTAGTAATGGAGAATACAATGTGTGCATTATGTGTTCTTTGTTCTAATTCTTAATTTAGGTTGGTTATATCTCAAATTAATATAGCAAATGTTTTTCAGTAGGAGCCATAAGCTGGGTTAGGTCTCAGAGATAATGGAATGACTACCACATAGTTTTGGCCTGTAAGTATGGCTTCCCTGGTGGTCAGACAGTAAAGAATCTATCTGTGATGCGGGAGACCTGGATTTGATCCCTGGGTTGACAAGATCCCCTGGAAGAGGGCATGGCAACCCACTCCAGTATTCTTACCTGGAGAATCCCCACAGACAGAGGAGTCTGGAGGGCTAGAGTCCATGGGGTCGCAGAGTTGGATACGACTGAGCAGCTAAGCCCAGCACAGCTTACAACGTAAGAATGATGCCAGAAAGCACATAGTCATATACAGTCATCTCTTGGCATGCAGTATCTGAGGGGGATTGGTTTCAGGTATTCCTCCCTCCACCCCAAAGATACCCAAGTCTGCCAATGCTAAAATCCTTCATATAAAATGGTGTAGTATTTTCATATGACTATGCACCCCTCCTGTATACTTTAAAACATCTCTAGACTTATAATACCTAATACAATGTAAATAGTTGCTGGTAAATGGCAAATCCAAGTTTTGCTTTTTGGAACTTTCTGTAATTTTTTTCCAAATATTTTTGACCTATAGCTGGTTAAATCCATGGAGGATGTGGAAAGTGAGAATAGAAAGGGCTAAGTACAAAACTAAAAACAAAATGAGCATCATAAAAGAGGTTTTTAATAAAGAGTTATTTTCCAGGATAAAGCAGAATAGACTTCTGTCAGGAACAGTCATGAAAAGCTTCATGGTGAAAGTGAAAATCATAATTTAGTTTGTACAGGAGGAAATAGTATTAGACTTAACTTCTATAAGCAAATTATCAGCTTATAATTTGTAAGAAAGCACAGTTTCAAAAAAGTACAATATGACCATGTAGAAGCATTTTCAAGATGAGCAATACAAAATACTGTCCTTATATATGGAATTTAGAAAGATGGTAATGATAACCTTATATGCAAAACAGAAAAAGAGACACAGATGTACAGAACAGACTTTTGGACTCTGTGGGAGAAGGCGAGGGTGGGATGTTCAGAGAGAACAGCACTGAAACAAGTATACTATCAAGGGTGAAACAGATCACCAGCCCAGGCTGGATGCATGAGACAAGTGCTCAGGGCTGGTGCACTGGGAAGACCCAGAGGGATGGGATGGAGAGGGAGGCGGGACGGGGGATCGGGATGGGGAACACATGTAAATCCATGACTGATTCATGTCAATGTATGACAAAAACCACTACAATATTGTAAAGTAATTAGCCTCCAACTAATGAAAATAAATGGAAAAAAAAAATAAAGAGAAGAAAGACTACTTCCTTTCTCTTACCTCCATCTCTGTCTATTCATGCCCTGACAAGTTCCCATGGGGAGAGAAGATGTTAATCTTATTGATCAGAATGTTAAACAGTTTAATTGCTCATTGTTAGGATGAAGGGCTTCCCAGGGGGTTCAGCTGTATAGAATCTGCCTACCAATGCAGGTAGATGTGGGTTCAATCCCTGGTTCAGGAAGATCCTCTGGGGAAGGACATGGAAACCCACTCCAGTATACTTGCTCTGGAAATCCCATGGACAGAGGAGCCTGGTGGATTACAGTCCATGGGTTCTCAAAGAGTCGGACATGACTTAGTAACTACACAACAAGATGGAAGCTCCTTGTGAGGGCAGGGATTTTTGTTGGTTGAATTCATTGATATGTGTTTAAACCCTAGAGTTGTGCCTGGTATACAATAGGTGCTTATAAGTATGTATTGAACGAATGAAAAGGCACTGACGATGGCAGCTATGATGCATTTTTAACTGGTTGTTTACATCCATCAGACTGAGCGCTCTTTGAAGGTAGGAACTGTTTCTTAATTGACTTTTATAAACATATAGATATGTTGGGAAATGTTTAATATTTTGAAATGATTAGACATCAGGAAAAAAAACATTAATGAGTAGCCCCGCAAGCTATGTGAAAAGGGCAAATGTCTTGGTATTTCAAATAGAATAAATTTATGTAAACAAGCTATCAAACATTTAAAGGGAGTCAAATAGGTTTTGACCTTTTCGATTTCATCCATCCATTAACACAAAGGCATTATTAGACCTAAATTACAATATTTATATAAATGAATTTCAGTTGAGCTAGTCATCTTTGGGAGAAAATAAATATATCCAGTCAGTTGATCTAATTATATAGTAGAAAATAAGAATTTGCCACAAAGGTGAAGCTGATCATGCCAACATATTGCTGTTTTGATCAGGAAAAGGCTTGAAAGTACAACAAGTTGCACTTTCATGTGTTTGTTTGGTAACACGTCAAGAGAAAAAAAAAATCTGAACAATACAAAAGGAATTTCACCTTTGCCATCTACAGGATGAAGCAAAGGATTTTGAAGAATTTCTTTCCCAGATTTGTAGCAAAGATGTCACTGAAAACGTGACCTTTAACAGATGACTACTTCAAACACTCTCCTTTTCTTACTTCCTAATACATGTGCCAAAAAGAAAAAGCAATTTCCATTACATTATGAATTGGTCATCCCTTCCCTTACTGCATTTTCTCAGGGTCAACACGATCCTGAGCAGTAATGGTTGCCTACAATAGTTGAGGTGGTAGAAAGACTTGCTCAAATAGAAATAAAACTATCTAAAAATTTATGCCTGAAGTTTAGTATCACTGATTGTTCTGGTAATCAGATAAACTGTGTTAGAAATCTACAGAGATTATAAATCAGATTTTAGCCACTAATAGAAATTTTCTAAAACATCCTCTTTAAGCAAATTAATTGCTTGATAAGTGACAAGGATGATATTTTCCACATTGTTGAAAAGAGAATGTTTCTGCCTCTAAGCAACTTTTAAGCTAAGGGAGATAATTTATCCTGAGGCAAGATCCATTAAAAATATTTTTATTTTTTGTATGTGTGAATTATCATATATGGGGAATACAAGCAAAATTATTGCTTTATCATATATGTGTACCTAATTGGTAGTTGGGCTTCCCAGATGGCTCAGGGAAAGAATCTGCCTGCCAAGCAGGCAGATCTCTGGGTAAGGAAGATTCCCTGGAGAAGGACATGGTAACCCACTCCAGTATTCTTGCCTGGGAAATTTCATGGACAGAGGAGCCTGGCAGACTATAGTCCATGGGGTCGTAAAAGAATTGGACATGACTTAGCGACTAAACAACAACAAATGTGGTGTAATCTTAGGAATTTTGCAAAACGAATGCCTTTGATGCTCAATGTGAATTAAACATATTTTAGAAATGAAGTGACATGTTGCAGAAAAGAGTTTCTCCATAAGCCGCTTACATGCAAGTCTGTTTTCAAAGAGCTAAGTTTCTCTGATAAAGTTTCAGTCATTACCCCGCAAGCAACTAGGAATCTGGAAGCAAGCCAGGTGGTTAGACTCAACATGTTTAAAGCAAAACCAATATCGTAGGCTAGCAGACACTCTGATGTTAATGGCACATTAGATTACAACTGAGACTTTTATTACAAGGACTCCAAAGGTGCAGCCTTTGATAGGTGACATTCTTACTGTGTTTCAGGAGTGGAAACTTTAATCTCCCTCTGAGTTGTCAGGTTTCACAGTTGTATCACCACAGTCTCAAAGGTTTGTTGGTGAATTCTCAGACAATTACTTTATGCTCTGACTAGAGTGAAGGGTGAATTAAGCAGACTTGAAAATAGCAAAACAGAAGACTTATAATTTCATTTATTTTACATAGTTTTTTAAAATTATGATTAGGAATTCCCTTTCTAAGCATGTATTGTATGAGCATCTAATAATATTCATAAAGTTTAAATAACTCAAGAACTGATTTTTTTCCTTGGGAACTATATATAATCTTTCATAATAAGTTTCCTCTGTGAAATGAAATTCTCATAAGTGTATATATAAATTATATATCTAGCTTATTTTTCCTATCAAAATCAGTTAAAGACAGCTCAGCTGTGTTATTGTTATTCCATTATAGTTTCAAGAGTTTTTGACTTATTTTTTGATATATATAGGTTTATCAGAAGTATTTTGTAATTGATTAAGTGCTCTTATCCAAAACTGGATATACTACAGTCAGTTGGTACTTGATAATCATTTACTTGCTAATCATTAAAAATAATATATGTCATCATGGTGGGAAGAGTAAGAACACTAAAAAGCCATGGAAGTCTATTAAGATGAAAATTTCTTATTTGGTACACACAATTCACTCTGAAAAATCATCTAGTCTGCTATATTATAAAAATATGTAAATTTGTGAATTATGTACCTATTAAATATGTACATATATATATATGAACTCTAAATAACGTCTGAAAAAGATATATTTAAATAGAGTCATTTTAAATAGAAAGTGATATAAGCTCATCCTACTCTTGGAGGAGGTAATCAAGAGGACAGGTCTGCTGGTTGACCCATGAGTGCACCAAATCAGAGGCGCCTCATCCCTACCCATCCTTGGGATGTGTGTTCTACATTTCTTTTGTAGCCTTGGGATCATAAAGTGGTTTGGAGATCATTTTGTTTTACTCTGATAATATTTTCCTACAAAAGTGCTTCATCTTTGAGAAGATTTATGGAAAAGACTCTAGTAGGTGTCTAAAAATTAAGATCGCATGAAAGAGGCAACAATGGACCTTTCAATTGCTCCCTCAAGATTACCTACAATATGTCATGGGAAGTAATCCAAGATCTTTCCCTCTTTTCCCTCCCTGAGCAATAAAGTAGGCCCATTTCATTGATGACATAATGCTAACACATGAAGACTTGCCTCTGCTGCAGATCAGTTTGCGACTTAGCTAGAACATCTGAGAGGGAGAGGAAGGGTGATGAACTCCCAGAAAATTCAAGGTCCAGGCACAGCCAGAAGTTTGGGGAGTTGTTTAGATGGCTAATACATGCTTTGTTCTGGAATCTGTAATTGAGAAGGTGCAATTCTATCCAACCCTTACAAATGTGAAAGAGACACAAGACTTTGTCATGATTTTGGGGGTTTTGAAAGATCTTTATTTCCCACTAGGCACAGAGCCTCCATTCCTTATATCACCTAGTAAAGAAAGTGCACATATGGGACTGGGGCTCAAAACAAGCTGCCTCTAAGAAGGCGAAGCTACTAGTGAAAGTGAAAGTCGCTCAGTTGTGTCTGACTCTTTGCGACCTCATGGACTGTAAGATGCCAAGTTTCTCTGTCCATGGAGTTCTCCAGGCAAGAATACTGGAGTGGGTAGCCTATCCCTTTCTCCAGGGAATCTTCCCGACCCAGCGATCGAACCAGGGTCTCCTGCATTGCAGGTGGATTCTTTACCAGCTGAGCTCTGAGCATCTGCACAGGACTACCATCTGAATTTGATGTGTCTGTGATTCCAGAAGGTATGGGTTGTACACTATGACAGAGAAAACAGAAGGAGGGAGTACTCTTAAGACTTTGGTCTCAGCTCTGGTAGGGCACAACATCCCAATATATCCCCACAGAGCAACAGTTTCTATCAGTGGACACCACATTTCTCCATATATCCTCTCACAAAGGGAAAGCCTAGCCTGGTAAGAACTTCCCTTCCTATCAAGGGGTGGTGGGTTGAAAATACATTCTGTGGACTGACCTGTGTCATGGCTTAAACTCCCCCTTTGACTAAGTGGCCCACTGGCCGCACAGGAGTACTTTGTCCACCAGCCCTCTGTCTCTAAAACTGCAGGTGCCTCCAGGCTCTGAAGAGCATGCATGTCCTCCAAGTGCCCCCACCCCTATTCTGGGGCAGTCTCTGTGGCCTTCAGACATGGAGCAGGGGAAATTCCTGTTGAAGCCTGGTGTATAGATGCCTGGGAAAAAAAAGGAATCGCCACAGCCAATGGGCTGAACTCAGTGGTTTGGCTGGTAATCACTCATAAGCCCTGGCTGTTAATCCTCTGCACTGAGAGTTGAGCTATTCTAAAAGGGTTAACCCTAGGGTTTAGACAATGGAAAGCAGAAGGGTGGAAGACCATGAATGAGCCCTCTGGGGTCAAGGTATGTAGAAAGACATTTGGGTTCACCTCCAAGGGCCTGAGGCAGCCTTCACTGTCTTCCACTTTCCCACTTGTAAAGCACTGACACCCCCTGGCAATCAGGAAACTTCTGCCCCACCTGAAAATGAACCCTAGTGATTGACACATGAGTACCACAGACAGAGCACTTGAGGAGTGTCCACTGTAGTGCCTCCATAGGGTAGTGTATTGCCAAGGATGCCAGATTACTCTTCAGACACAGTTTCTTGGTTAATGCAGTAACAGCATGTCCTGTGTGTTCCAAATACCACCCAAGATAACTGCCAAAGGAGTCTAGTGCCATTCACTGGAGTCCCCCTCTGATGACGGATTGGCAAATTGAATAACTTGGCCTCTTTCCTCTGAGTGAGTGTTCTAAATAGGCCCTGGTTTGCATGGACACTGTATGTATCCTAACCCAAAGTTTCCCCTATTGCCACACAGACCTTGCTACACCATTAGAAGACTAGAAGAGCTGAGTACCATGTATAGAAAGCCTCATCAAATAGATAGTAATTCGGGGTCATAGTTCAAAGGTCATAATATGCAAAATCGGGCAGAACAGGATGTGAAAGTTCCATTTCCTCTATAATATGCAAGCAGCAGGGTTAATGGAAAGCAAAGTAGAATATTAAAGCAGTAGATTAAACTACTAACAAATAAAACCACTTTGGCTGGGTAGACTAATGTACTGCTCCAGGCTTTAACACCTTTGAATGGTCAACCAGTGGGACTTGTTGCTCCACATACCAGACTGGAGACCCAGGCCAATATATCCAATGCTACAAAGGTATAGAAACCATGCACAAAAAAACAGCCTCTGCCCTTATTCTTGCCATGGATCAATGCATTATGCTGTTGAGACCACCAAGCTCCATCATACCTGAGAAAGACATTATCCACTAAAATTTATGAGATGTCACATCGGGGCAGGTAAGTTACATTGCACCCCTGAGTGAAAAGAAACAACTCAGTATTTACCGCTGTAAGTCAGACCTCTTAAGATGTATTATACCAGAAATGGAACATGTGTTATTGAAAGAGGGGAGAAAATGGGAGACCTGGTCTGGCATATTCCACCCCCAGTCTATCATCTCACACCAACAGCATGGCCTCCACCGGCCAGCATGCACAACATACCAACCAGGTCAAGTTCCTAAAGCCGCCAACCTCGTTCTCTTCCAGGCCAGGTGGTCACATTCTGTTTTCCACGGGTACAATCATTTGGACACTGTCTTTGTCTCCTCCATTGGCCTAGCAGACATTTACAGCACACATAGAAAACTTTATTAAATTCCCTCAGTAAGCCTCAAGTGATAGCCAACAAAACCTGTCAACACTGAACGCTAAAATGTCTCTAATAAAAAAGCTTTCCTCCAAAGTGAAACAGCCTTGCACATTATTACTACCCTGCAAGGAGGCACCCGCACCATTATCCAAAGAGAACGTTGTGTCTTCATGCCTAATCAGTTGGCCAATGTGTCATCTTTATTATATCACATAAAAACACAAGTAAATGCCTTGAGTGATCTGACCAACACCTTAGTAAATCAGTGTTTTGGATCATGGGGCTATTGGTTAAAAAAAAAATTACTTGTTTTGAAAATCATTATCTGAATGTGTTTTCTCTTACATGTGTCCATACAGTTGCTGCGGCATCTGTCTCCAAAACAGCAAGATAGCACCCCGAGCTGTGCCACCTCCATAACTAGTTAAACCCCAGGCTGACAGTTCAGGGCACACTTCATGCCAGGGGGCCATATAAAATTGTAAAAGTCGGTCACAAAGGGGTAAAATGCTGGAGAAGGTAATCAAGAGGACATGCCTGCCAGTTCCCTCTCAAGCTGGACCCAGACATTCAGACTCCTTATCTCCTCACCCCTGGCCTTGGAGTGTGCATTCACTTTTCTCTCCCACACTAGAAGCTGCCCAACATGCAGCTTTGAGAGAATCATGATGTCGATACCATTCGAGTGAGATTTGTGACATTTGTGCACATGCATGCAAGCGCTCAGTTGCTCAGTCCAGCTCTTTGTGACCCCATGAACTATAACCTGTCAGGCTCCTCTGTCCATGGAATTTTCCAGGCACAAATACTGGAGTGCATTGCCATTTCCTACTCCAGGGGATCTTCCCAACTCAGGGATAAAACCCTTGTCTCCTGGGACTCCTGCATTGGCAGGCAGATTCTTCACCACTGAGCCACCTGGAAAGCCCAGTCAAATCTTCTACATGAACTTTTAAGATATTAGCAGGTGGGTGTGGAGATCTCTTTGGCTTAAGGCTGCCCAAGACAAGTCTTGTAAGTAAGTTCTCTCTTGCTCATTAAAACTGCCACCTACCAATACGCAGTGATCTGCCTCTTTCTTCAGTCTCTCTTAGCCCTTTGTGTATGAGGGCTAATTTCAAAATCAATAGTTACATTGATATAGAAGCATCATTTGGGGGAAAAGTTATAAGCAAAGAAAACTAAGGATGTAAATTGATTTTCCAAAAGTGATAGGCAACTCAAGATTAATAGACCCAGTCCTTTAACCATGCCATGTGGATGCTTTCTGAAGAATGACTGTATGCCTAACACTGCATTTTGCCTGCACACTTGAGGGAAACTTTCCATCAAGTATGAATCACTCTGCTGAGTCAGCATGCTGTAGTGGTTTAAGTATCATTCTAAATGCAAAATAGGTACCAATCTGTGTCTGGTAAACAGTATATGTAAGCATAAGTCCCAGTTTGCGCTGACAGTTCTTGGGTACATAAGTCAGAATTCTTGACAAATACATACATCAGTCCAGAGTTCTTGGCCGACAGCAGTTGTCCCCTCTACTTAATTCCCTCTCCTTCTCCCTTCACATTAGTTGCTTGAGTTTTGTCTCCCCCAATTTACTTCTAATTCGTTCCTAAACCCATGCTGATTTGCATTCTTCCCTCACTACTCCACTAAATCTGCTATTCCCAAGGTCACCAATGACCTCCTTTTTGCTAAAACTGATGGGCACTTGTCAATTTGTTAATTTTTTCCCCTCACATTAACTAGTACCATATTGACACTATTGCCTCCTCCCACCTTCATGAAATATTCTTTCTCTTAACTCCTTTTATATTACTTTTCTTTTAGATTATTTTTTGTCTCATTCTTTGATCTATTTATTTCCTTCTGCCTTTCCTAAGTGTTGATATTTTTCAAAGACCAGTCCTTAATTCTTTTCTGCTTGAAAAAGGCTCTTCTCATGTCACTGTGATATTTCACCAATTTTCACAGGTTTATTTATATCCTTATGATTCCCAGGACAGCTCTTTCTCATGAACTTCAGTTCACTTGAATAATGCATATTCTTTTGATCCTTCTTGCTCAAATTCATCTCCTTCTCTTCCCCATGCCACAAGTCACATGCCACAGAGGTCCAGGCCATATTATCTATTTCCTCAATAACCCTTAACATGCACTTGACTGACATCTCTGTTCTAAAGGTGTCTACTTTCATTTCATTAACAGAGAATCAAGCAGGACTTTTTCCCCCTAGAATATAAACATATATTGGTCACTCCTTTAATAAAGCTGAGACTCTGGTGACTTCCTCCTCCATATGAGGACATATCAACAACACAAAGTTCATACAAGGTGTCATGAGATTCATTTTTGTAATATTCCCTCTGCTCCTCCCCAACTTCTCCGGTTTCACCTTTTCCCTGACCCCTTGTTTCCAGGCTCTGTCACTGAACTGTATGATGTACTGGCAGAAGACTGCAAACTCCTTAGTTGGGAAACCATCTCTAGCAATCATTTATCAGAATAATCACATCTTCTTAGACTCATGGCGACAGAATAGATTTGCTCATATTATACTGCCCACTTCTGTTGCTTCTAGCAATCAACTTTCAGGTTCTTTCATGCTGAAAAATTTGAGATAGTCTTCAGCCAACATGTTGCATAGCAAAGTAATACAAAGGTCTGAACACATAGAAGATGCCTGAGGCTACCTGAAAAGAATAATCCATGATTGAAAGAACTGTCTTGAGGGTTGCCTTGTTCTGTTTTATACATTTTCATAATTTCCTTATTTTGCTACAATATTTTATGTTTTCTATTATAATCTTCACATTTACCAAAACATAATAATGGCATTACCATGCAAATTACCATGTGTAGAATACTATGCATTCTGTTATAGAATTTACTTGAATTCAGGTTATAGGGTTTCAGGGTCAGCAGTTACAAAGGTGTTGCTGAAAGGACAGTTCTAATTGTGCCAGAAAACCTAGGCAGCATAGGCATTGCTTTGTAACATATTTAAATTTGTATCATATGCCATCCTCAAATTGTTAAACTTTAATATTCAGTAATCAATATAGCATCCAGCACAATAATAAATCAAAGAATTGTTTATGATTACAATTAAAGTATACTTTTCATTTATAAAAGGAAAGAATAGATTACTGGAGAGGTGATGTGATTTAATGAAAATGTCATTGGACAAGAAGTAAAGGTTCTAGGAAAGATAATAAAAAGAGGAAAGTATTATACAAATGGTATTAATGTTAAAAATAAGAAATGTTCATTTCTAGCAGACCTCATGTATTCTGTGGTTATCAGAATAACATTAAAAAATTATTCAATACAGGCAGTAATATATGGTACCTTGGAAAGCTAAGTCCCAGGTTTCAACTTCACACTTAGAACCTATTGCTTTTGTGATCTTAAAAGTTGACCCTTAATATCCTTTCTACACACTATCATTTTAACTTTGTGTTTATATAGTAGTATTCTGTTGATGTTCTTGTCTTTTTCCTTTAGGAAATGTTCCACAGTAACTACGTTATTAAACTGGATGTATTCCAAAAGAGTTGTCAGAGACCATGGCAAACTTTGATTGAATCTCAGTGGAATAACTGCAAGGTAATTGTCCCCAAATCATCACTTTCTGTATGTCTCAATAAAACTGGCCTTGAAAACATGAAAACTGCTTTCTCGGAAGCCTGTGAGGGAAGGAACATGACTGCATTTGCTGTAAAATGCCAATTTACACAGAGATTTCAGAGAGCAGGTGAAGGTCTAAAGAAGTTAATATAAGAAGGCTTATATCCCTTCTCTTTCCTTTTCCTCTTCCCTCTCTCCTTCCTTTCCTTCCTTCCACACTTGAGCATGTTTCATAGAAGTATTTTCATAACCGACATTAATATTATTACCTTTGTTTGTATTTATTTCAGACCTTTTTCAAATAAAGTTCAAGAATCTCCATAAAAATAATTTTATTAGTAGTTAGAACACCCTTATGTAGAAAGCATTGGGGAAAATGTTACTTAATCTCTGACAAAGTGAAAAAAATAAAGTATAAATGCTTCAGGTGAGGTGCAGTTAAAACAGTGGGCGATCCAGATGGACCACATGGTTCTGTACTTCTTTCTCCCTTATTTCATCTTAATAACAGGATCTCAGTTCTCTTGCCTTTCTTCATTCATTAAAAGATCTTTTCCTTGTCTTTCCAAGTAGGACATGTGTTACTTGAGGGCAAATGATTCAAAAGAAGCTTTTTCACTATATTTCTAGGGCCTAGACTCATGTACATAGCAATTGATATGTATTAAACTGTATTAAATTAAGCTATCATTTTCAATTTTAAAGGTACACATATTTTTTAATTCCAACATTACAAAAGGGTTATATGGTAAAAACTAGGTCTTTCTCCTATCCAGATACACAGTCCCTGATCCAGAGGCAAAAACCAATAACATTTTCTTGTCATGTGTATCTTTCCAGGCACTTTCACATATATTAAAGAGTATGTGTGTCTTAGTGTTTATATTCATTTTTTAACACGTGAGAGAGCAAATAAATACACCATACTAGATATTTTTAGCTTAGAAATATATATTGGATAACTCATTTTTGAACTTTACATTTGGAAATAATTTTAAATTTGTATTTAAAAAAAGTAGCAAGAGGGAGTATCCTGGCAGTCCAGTGGTTAAGACTTTGTGCTCCCAATGCAGGGGGATTCAGTCCCTGGTCAGGGAATTAAGATCCCACATGTCATGCAGCACAATGAAAAAATTTTTAGAAAAGTAGCCATAAAATTAAAAGATGCTTACTCCTTGGAAGAAAAGCTATGACAAACTTAAACAGTGTATTAAAAAACAGAGACAACACTTTGCCAAGAAAGGTCCATATAGTTAAAGCAATCATTTTTCCAGTGCTCATGTATGGATGTGAGAGATGGACTATAATGAAGGCTGAGTGCCAAAGAATTGATGCTTTTGAACTGTGGTGCTGGAGGAGACCCCTGAGACCCTTGGACTGCAAAATCAAACCAATCAATCCTATAGGAAATCAACCATGAATATTCATTGGAATGACTGATGCTAAAGCTGAAGCTTCAATCCTTTGGCTACCTGATGTGAAGAACCAACTCACTGGGAAAGACTCTGATGCTAGGAAAGGTTGAGGGTAGGAGGTGAAGGTGGTGACAGAGGATGAGATGGTTGGATGGCATCACCGACTCAGTGGACATGAATTTGAGCAAACTCTGGGAGATAGTGAAGGACGGGGAAGGCTGGAGTGCTGCAGTCCCTGGGGTTGCAAAGAGTGGAACATGACTTAGTGGCTGAACAACAACAACAAAGCAGGAATAAAAATAGTATAAAGAACATCAATACACTCTTAACCTGGATTCAAATATTACTAACATTTTACCTATCATTTGCTTAATCTCTCCTATTTCTCCCTCTCTTTCTTTCTCTCTCTTTCATCATTTGAAGGAAGTTGCACACACCATGGCCTTTTACTCCTAAATATGTTGATCTTTAATTCCTAAGAATAATGATATTCTCTTACATAACCACACTAAAATTCTCCAGTTAAGTAAATTTAATACTAATGTGATTTCCCGAGCAGCGCTAGTGGTAAATAAACTGCCAGCCAATACTGGAGATGTAAGGGACAAGGGCTCAATCCCTGGGTTGGCAAGATCCCCTCGAGGAGGGCATGGCAACCCATTCCAGTGTTCTTGCTTGGAGGATCCATGGACAGAGGAGCCTGGTGGGCTGCAGCCATGGGGTTACAAAGAGTCGGACACAGCTGAAGTGACTTAGCACACAGCACAATACTTTAAATAATATAATATATTATTATATATTAATACTTATAGTGTATAAGTATTAATACTTATATACTTAATACTTATATACTGATATAATACTCTAGATAATAAGTGTCCACATTACAAAAGTATTTGGACCAAAAAATATTCTTTATTCTAGGATGGGGGATTGCATTCAGCTACTGTATCTCTTCAGCCTCCCTTACTCTGAATCATGTCAGTGCCTTTCTGATTGTCATGACGTTGGTAGTTTTGAGAAATACAAACCTCAATGTCTCTTCTTTTGAATGTTTCTCCTTTGGGATTTGTCTGATGTTTCCTGATTAGTTTTAGATTAATGATCCCAGGCAAAAATAATACATAGGTAAATTTGTTCGTTTCTAGGAATCAAATCTGGAGATGCGTAGTAGCCATCTGTCTTTCACTAGTGATGTTAATTTTGAAAATTAAAACAACAGTCAAGGTATTGCCTGATTTTCCACTGTTACGATTCTTTTTGTTCTTCCTTGCAACTGAGAAACAGTCTCTACGAGCCATTTCACAGCTGTACAGATATTCTGATCCACACCTCCTCCCAAGATATAGCATCTATTTGTGACTTATTTGATCCAATCGTTACTATTTTGGAAGCAAAATGACAATTTTGCAACTTCTACTCTTTCCATTTCCTAGTTGGTCCTCTGAATTTAAAGTAAAGGCTATACCTCTTCCCCTATTTATTTCTTTATTATCTATTTATTATTGATATGGAGTCATTGATACTGAATTCTTACTTCATTCAATAGCGCTTATAATTCATTACTGTGCTTAGTTACTTTGGTCCTCATATTTTCCCAGACTGAGTCAAGATTTGACTCATGAAAGTCTAGGAAGACCATCCCTTACCTCCTCTAGGCCAGAACTATCCTCCCCAAGAGGAAAAGGCAGTGAAAGGCAGCAATGAATCTTCAGTGGCAGTTGAGCCAGGGCTGGTCTCAG
Organism: Muntiacus reevesi; assembly: GCF_963930625.1. Classification (NCBI taxonomy): domain Eukaryota; kingdom Metazoa; phylum Chordata; class Mammalia; order Artiodactyla; family Cervidae; genus Muntiacus; species Muntiacus reevesi. The sequence continues at coordinate 133,049,031 of NC_089252.1, forward strand.
ATCCTAGAATAGCTTGACTAGCCGTATGTGAGAAAGCGCTCGACAAGGAGTCACCCAAATGCCAAGTGAACCTCCCCCAGTCTTCACTGCAGCACTTTCCCCACATGGCCACCCAGCCTGCTCTGACGTGCCGACAGACTTTCACTTCAGTCTGACTAACTGCACTGATTGGTTTGGTCCTACTCAACATGCCTGGTCACCGGCCCTCACATCACCTGAGACTGAGGGACAGGAAGAAACCGAAACCATTCATGTTACTGATGCTGGCCTCCCAGGGCCTCAGAAGTTATTCTGCCTTCAGTGCCCACCCTCTTCTCTTTACTAGCCCATTAGATCACCCAGGTATCTCACTTTGACTGAGTCTTTTACAGCTTCCTAAGACTTCTTAAATGCTCTTCCTGGGAAGAGCATTTAAAGATCACTGAGTGAATTTGAGTTTTCTCCAGGGCTTCAAGCTTCAGTTAGGCCTGCTCCTCTTTACGTTGTGAACTGTCCAAGGTGATCAGAGCAACGCAGCCATTCAGCTGAACTTTGGAGAACATGTGGCAAAGCCCCTCTCATTACAGGAGTCTGCAAGAGAAATGCAAAAAACACAGTACTCCCTTTTAACTCACTGGCCCCAACGCTGTCTTTGCCAACCACTGATGCTGCTGCAGGTTCAATCTCTCTTTCATCTGAAACTGCATCATTTCTCTAAATTAAATGCTTGAGTGAAGCCCTGATAGTCTTCTCAGATTCTCAAAAGTTGCTATCATTTTCACTGTTTCTCTTCCTGTGTGTTCTACATGTAGTGACTTTTTTTTCAATCCTGTAGTTTCTGTATATTTGGACACTTGGCTTAGGACTTGAAATCTCAAGGACCTTTACTGATTTGATTTTATTGTCAGGGAAAATAGAATAAAACATTAGGATATTTCAAGACATATAGAAAGAATAAATGAAGAAGAAAAGTGGAAGGGGATTGCTGAAAGTTGAGCTGTGCCAACAAACCCCAGTTGTGTGCAACTGCTTGGTGGCTCAGATAGTAAAGAATCTGCCTGCAATGCGGGAGACCTGAGTTTGATCCCTAGGTTGGGAAGATCCCCTGGAGAAGGGACTGGCAACCCACTCCAGTATTCTGGCCTGGAGAATTCCATGTACAGAGGAATCTGGCAGGCTCCGGTCCATGGGGTTGCAAAAAGTTGGACATGACAGAGAGACTAACACATACCTCAGCAATGGCTTATGAAAGGCAGTCACCCCTGCTCAACACACACACACACACACACACACACACACACCCTTCCCAGCTTCTTAAGGGTTTTGCTGGCCCCTCAGAGCTTTCAGCAAGGCAGGAGGAGGAAAACTGACTCTAGCTGCTAAAGGAGCCCAGGAACTGGAAGCTCTCAGGTATTTTGCCTTAAAGTGAAGTGAAAGTCGCTCAGTCGTGTCCAACTCTTTGCGATCCCAAGGACTATACAGTCGATGGAATTCTCCAGGCCAGAATACTGGCGTGGGCAGCCTTTCCCTTCTCCAGGGGATCTTCCCAACCCAGGGATCGAACCCAGGTCTCCCACACTGCAGGCAGATTCTTTACCATCGAACCCAGGTCTCCACACTGCAGGCGGATTCTTTACCAACTGAGTCACAAGGGAAGCCCAAGAATACTGCAGTGGGTAGCCTATCTCTTCTCCAGCGGATCTCCCGACCCAGGAATTGAACCGGGGTCTTCTGCATTGCAGGCGGATTCTTTACCAACTGAGCTATGAGGGAACCCCCAATTTTTAATAAGCAAACAATAGTGGTGGCCCTAAGTAATGACATTGGCCATGTGACACTCAACTGTCCTTCTCTTCACAATGGACTGAAAATAGGAATCCCTAATATAAAATGTCTAATGACAGTCAAACACAACAGCTATTGCCCTAGCTCCCAGACCAATGGTTAAGTACATGTTGCTACACTTTTTCCTTCTTGAGCGAATTAGGAGGAGGCAATTGACCATTTTTTTTGGCTCTAATGATCACTTTCTTTCAATTACTGATCCACCTTCCTTACTCAAAATTAGCTCTTTCCTGTGAGCCCGGCCACTTGTAAGTTTAGAGAGTTTTGTAGAAAGTCTTTAAGGGGTTAGGTAATGGTGGCTCACGGTCACATAGAGGTTTCAGAATATTCTGTGATTGCTCCCTGTGGTAGATACATCCCAAGGTGACCCTAAATGGTGACACTCAAAGGGTCACATCCTTGTATAATTCCCTCCACTTGAGTATGGGCATAACCTGTGACTGACTCAAAGCCAATAGACTATGGCAAAAGTGATAGGGTTTTATGCCTACAATTATATTGTTACATAAGACTCCATCTTAGCAGACTCTAGCAAAGACTCCCCTGCTATTCTGGAAAACTAAGCAGCCCGGTCGAAACAGCCACTTAGCAAGGGACTCAGGCAGCTGTAGGAGCTGAGAGTGGCTCCCAGTTGACAGCCAGCAAGAAAATAAATAAGGACCTCAATTCTACAGCCACAAGAAACTAAATTCTGCCGGCAACCACCTGGGCCTGAAACAGAAACCAAACTCCAGAAAAGCACATGGCTACACCTTTATTGCAGTCTCTTAAGACTGTGCAAAGGATCTGTCTAAGCTGCTCCTGTATCACTGACCCATTGAACCTGTGCAATAATGTCTATTGTTTTAGGCATTTGTATGTAGTGTGCAAGTGTCCTAAGTCGCTTCAGTCGTGTCTGACTCTTTGTGACATTGTGGACTCTAACACACCAGACTCCTCTGTCCATGGGATTCTCCAGGCGAGAATACCGGAGTGGGTTGCCATGCCCTTCTCCATGGGATTTTCCTGACTGAGGGATCGAACCCACCTCTCTAACATCTCCAGCATTGGAAGGCAGATTCTTTACCACTAGCACCACCTAGGAATCCCATAAGCATCTAAGGTTGGGGTAATTTGTCACAGGGCATTAAAAGACTACTACATTCCTGCAGGGCAGTGAGAACATAACCCAAGAAGAAGAAAAGAGGACCATAGCCTAGCTTAGCCCCTCTGACTTCTATCTGCAGCTCTTCAGGGCTCTGCATGCATTCTTCAAGTTCCCAAACTGATTCCAGTAGATAGCACTGCTGGTAATATTTAAGCATTTTTTTTCATGGTCAAAATAAGTCAATAAAAATAAAATAAATGTAAGGAGAAAGTTTCTGAATACTCAGAAGAGCCGTGGGTTGCTCAAGGTGTGCCCACAGGCCCACGAGTAGAAGCATCCATAAGGTGCTTCCCAGAATGCTTTGCTCTGACTGATCATGGGCTGTCCTTCATTGACCCGGTCCTCAGGCATACTGACACCATCTAGAAAGAGGAAGATGGTGACTGACATGGCAGCTCTTGGGCTGTGCATGATACCTCAAGCTTTCATCTTGAGTGGGCCAAGGACTGACAGAGGAGTGAGTCCCACTGTCACCTTCTGAAGGACCTCAGATTGGAGGGTTGTACTCTCCAATTACCACCCCCTAAATTAAAGTGTAATAGAAAACTCCTTCCAGATTATAGCTCTCCTAAGGAATCTAAGTCTGGGGTCTTTCACCATCTGTTCATTTAATCACCATTTAATGATCTATTCTATGCCAGCACTGCTGAAACCGCAGTGGCTAAAAATTGCTGTACTGTGCTTAGGCATTCAGTTGCGTCCGACTCTTTGCACACTCAGGCTCTTCTGTCCATGGGGATTCTCCAGGCAAAAATACTGGAGTGGGTTGCCATGCCCTCAGCCAGGGGATCTTCCTGACCCCAAGGATGGAACCCGGATCTTCCGCAGTGCATGTGGATTCTTTACCGTCTGAGCCACCAGGAAAGCCCAAGAATACTGGAGTGGGCAGCCTGTCCCTTCTCCAGGGGATCTACCTGACTGAGGAATTGAACTGGGGTCTCCTGCACTGCAGGTGGATTCTTTACCAGCTGAGCTACCAGGAAAAGTGAAAGTGACTCAGTCGTGTCTGACTCTTTGTGACCCCATGGACTATACAGTCTGTGGAATTCTCCAGGCCAGATACTGGAGTGGGTAGCTGTTGTTTTCTCCAGGGGATCTTCCCAACCCAGAGACTGAACCCAGGTCTCCTGCACTGCAGGTGGATTCTTTATCAGCTAAGCCAGAAGGGAAGTCCCAGATAAAGCATATGAAATCCCCAAACATGTGGAGTTTTGAGTCTAATGGGAGATACAAGAAGGAAATGGCAATTAAAATATATGCTCAGGAAAGTAAAGGTGCTGTCTGAGCACAAAAGAGAGATGCCTCCCCACTGCAAAACACTCTTAAGGAATCTCTCTTCTCTGCCAATAATGACATCTGAACTGAGACATGAAGGATGAAGAGGAATTGATAACAAAGTGTTCCAAGTAGAGGGAATATGTACCTGCACCAGAGGTGTGTTTGAGGAGCAATGGAACTGATGGGTAGAGTTTGCAGGTTAGTCATAAAAATAAAGTACCGTAGTTATCCAGCACAAACTGGACACCATTATTGTGCTAAATGAATGCTATATGACATCATCTCATATGATCCCCACAGTGCCCTTCAGATGAGACAGCTGAGATGAAGACAGGTGACATGCTTTGCCCATGACTGTACCGTTGGTAAATGGTGAAGCCAGAAATGAATGTGTACCTGACTGGCTTCACAGGCCACACACAATTTTAACCCCCAGCTTTCATACCCTAGTCAGTAACTCAAATGAATAGATCAAGTAATGGGACTTCAGGGTAAGTCTCTATTCTTCACTGATGGAGCCACCTAGCCAAACTGTAGGTTCAAATCCACCCCAGATTCTAGGATTTCTCTGACCTCAGCACCTCCAACCAGTCCTTGAGTTTTTGCTTATAAGTGGGGACAAGTCAGCCCTCTCCCAGTTCTCAGGTCCCTTGTTAGAAAGCCAGGCTTTCACCTTGAGGCCACTTCCCTAGACTTTTCGAAAATAAGAATCTTGTCTCTGAAGTCAGTCGCCTTGCCTAGATTTCCACTTCTCTGACCTCAGACTTTTTTTTTGGGGGGGGGGTGGAACTTTTTCTATTTGTGATTTCACAAGAATCCTCAGCTTGCTTCTAGATTCTCTGGAGTCTAGTCTGACTACAAAACAACGCTGAGAGAACATCTTTTTACACTGAGGTGACCATGGTTTTCCCTAGGCATAGTACTGTGGACTTTTCTAATTTCAAAACCCTTTTTTGACCTCACTGTTCTCTGAATCTGGGGCATCACATCCTTCTTTCCTGTAAGTTGCTAGAGTTAGTAGTCAAATTCTATTGCTTTCTTTTCGAGGCTATTTTGGAAAGAGGAAAAATCTCATTTCTGTCCTAACTAGAATATTTAAAGATACCCTGACCCTTCCCAAAATCACAAGAACAAGTAAATTAAGCAAAGTGGCTTTTTTCTAGGAAAATCACAGATCTCTTTTTAAGATTTGTATAATCATTGCAGAGATACCAGAATAAATAGCTCAATGTGTGACCAACTTTGAAAATAAAATTTTCTAACAGTAAATGTGTAGTTTTGCATATATCAAAATATACAATTTTTTATGTATTTATTTATTTTACATTCATCTTATTCTCTAATCATACAGATTTTTAAACCAATATCGACCACATATCTTTCTCTCTTTTGGGTTTCAGCTAATTTCTCCAACCTCTTATGGTATGGGAGCTCTTCTATATAGCAGGTTGTAGATATTTCCTGGTACAGCTTGATTTTTATTTTTAAATATTTTTTTGGCCTTCTGGAGGGTTCAAGTCTTACTGTCAGGAGGTTTATTTATGTATTTACTTATAAAGCAAGAGTTGCTTATTGTCTGTAAGATGCTTACAGAAAGATTCAATTAAAACAACTTTTTATGAGAATAAATTAACTTCTGAATAAATAACCCCCACAATTTCCTACATTTTGGATAAGCTGTTGTCCTTTTCTTTAAACCATGATGATGTCTTAAACATAATAACAAATGTGTACAGCATGTAGTTATTTTTTATGAATATGTTTGGCACAAGTTATGAAGACCGGTTTAAAAGGGTAAATGTTACTTAATATTTCACACATCTACCCATGGAATAAACTTTTTCCATTTAGGAAGAGGTCATTATTTGACAGTTCTGTCTAGCAGGTCTTCATTCCTTTTCACTTCTAAATTGCTTGAACATGACTTCAATTCCTAACAATCAATTTCTTTGCTGCCTAGCATCTCAAACTACTTTCTTTAAGGCCACCAATGACCTTCTCTTCAATTTAAAGTACAATTTCCTTTTTTCCTGTATTTTGAGCCTTTCTGCTGTCTTTCATATGGTTGGCCAGAACATTCTCAATTACACTTTTTTCTAGTTTCAGTAAAACCAGTTATACCTGGTACAAGGTGTACATATAGTTACTCAATTTCTATACCCTTTGCAGGGTCTACATTTCCTCATATCTGTATCCATATCCAAATATCTGTATTCCAAAGGGCCTTTGTTATATTTATATCACAATTTACAAGTAGACATTGATAGTATTTTTGTTGTTTGACATACAACTCAAAGTGTACCACTTATAAGTCATCCACACATCAGTGATGAAGAGGCTGCAGAGATGAGTAAGTATTGGGTTAGCCAAAAAGTTTGTTCGAGTGTTTTATAAGATGTAACAGGGTAAACAGAATGAGATTTGGCCAAACCAGTATTTCAATACTCTCAGAAAGTCCATTCAACTTTTTTATTATTAAGATCCACCAGTATCTCAGCACCTTTGTTTTTATCTGGGAAAAGAACTATTCTTTTTTTTCCCCATCTTCTAAGTGCCTATACTTTTTATTTAGTGGCTATCCTCACACTAGACATTATGCTAGATGAGGGAGATTCAGTGATGACTCAAAACAGGCTCGGCCATCATTTTTATGAAAATTAAAAGTCTAGTTGGGAAGATTGGAATTAAAAAGTTTCATTAATCAAAAAATCCTGCAATTCTTGTTCATGTTAAATATTCTTTTTAAAAGCCTATAATGGGAAAGCTTGACCTGGCCAGGGAACTCAAGGAGGACTACCTTAACAGTGTATTTCTTTAATTGCAATTTGAATGATGAGTAGGAATTCAGTACGTGAAGAGGAACCTTAGTTGTCATAGTCCTTATGATTAACGAGCACAATCCTGTATGCTAGTGGATCCTTTTGTTATATTATTTTTTTCACTTTCCCTAAAATGTTCTTTCCTGGATCACCACTTCTCTAATGGCTTCATTGTTGCTGCTGTTTATTCACTAAGTTATGTCCAATTCTTTTGTGACCCCATGTAGTCTGCTAGGTTCCTCTGTCCATGGGATTTCCCAGGCAAGAGTACTGGAGTGGGTTGTCATTGCCTTCACCAGGGGATCTTCTCAAGCCAGGGATCTAATCTGCATCTTCTGCTTTGGCAGGCAGGTTCCTTACAGCTGAGACACTAGGGAAGCCCTAAATTACATGCCACCTAAATCATATCAAGAAGGGGATGAAATAGTGTTTCATTTTTTTTCCTTTAAAACAATTGAAAAACAAATAGCTTTTATTTAATGTTAAGTAATATAAAAATAAATACAGTGAATTGAGTCATTAGATAAGAGAGAGTCCATTCCCCTGACCTTAGAGCTAGCCAGTAATGGAAACACTGGGTCATTTAGGATCAGACATTTTCTATCTTTAGCTGAGGTTTGATCAGTATCATAAAGGAACTCTTTCCCAAACTCTGATACACTTTTCAATGTTGTTTTGTGTGACCCTCTTCACTATTCTTATGTAATTAGTCACCCTACTGGATATCACTCAAATTTTAAAATAAATTAAAGTAAAATTAAATTAAATTAAATTAAACTAATAGAAAGGGGAATCTAATAATGCTATTTAAAATTTAATGAAGTAGATTCTTTTCCCCTTTCTTCTTCTTTGATGGGTCAGACTGTTTTAAATAATCCCAAGGTAATTTTGCTTCCAGTCTCTTTTAGAAAGCATTCCAGCATAAAGCGTTTAGTCACTCCATCATGTCCAGCTCTTTGCCCACCAATCCCTCTCTCCATGGATTTCTCCAGGCAAGAATACTGTAGTGGGTTGCCATTCCCTTCTCCAGGAGCATTTATTCAAAACCACAGTGATCTACCTCATCATAGACTTTCTACAGTATTTAAGTTTAAAAAAACTCAATTTAACCTTCAGGCCAAAGCTTGTAATTATGCAGTTATGACCAGGTTGTCCCTACTGGCTTTTTACAACCAGCATTTGTTCTTATAATTAGTTGCTAATTATCTTCTCCTGGTCCCTGCCTCCAGTCATTCCAAACACTGGTCCTTATCTGAATACACTGTGCTTTTTCCTCCCACAGGAGGGGATGCCATCCTTACTGGAGGCCCCTCTGTATGAAATAGCCTTTAATGATCTCCACCTGGAAAATTCTTTACTCATTTTTAAAACGTCACCTAAAATGATAGCTTCTTTTGGAAAAGTTCTGATTTTTTCCCCCAGGTATTAATAGAATAAGTCACTTCTTGTCTATGTTCCCTCAGCAGTCTGCACATATCTCTACTATAACACTATCACAATATATTGTAATTATTTATATTCAACTATATGTTGATCTCTAGACCATGAGCCCTTTGAGAACACTGGTAGTGGTTTGTTCATTGCTGGCAAATAATAGGTGCTCAATAGTTGTATGTCTATGCTTTAAAGAATTTGTGGAATAAGCCAGAGCATTTAGAAGTAAAGGGAAAAAATACCTTAGTAAAATGACTGGGTTTTTAAAAAATGTTTTACCCATATATTTACACCTTGATTCTACAAAATTGTGAACTGAAGAGAAATTAATATTTTTATCTTTTTCTGTTTGTATCTCTCTTAATGTAAGTTTAGGCACATTCCACTAAAATAAAGCAAAACACCTACACACACACAAAACACACAGAGAGACTTTAAAAATCAAAACACACTTATTTTGCCTTTCAGGGTGTTAGGGATTCAGAACGGCATGCACTAGAAAAGGACTTTAGCCTCATTCTATCACCACTCCATCACCCATGTGAGAACATGAGCTGTAGTAAAGATGGAGAGTGCTGACCTCCACAAATATCAGAATAAATAAAGCCTTTTATAATTACAAGTTTCAAACTCTAACCAACTCACAACAAATGATAAAATTAAAAAGTTAAAGGTGAATAAAGCAAAATGTAAATCTATAGGATTTTCCATTTGTGTTAAATCCATATAGGTATGTTTATACATATATATATGTGTGGGTGTGTACACACACGGAACATCCCATATCATGCAATTTTAAAGTTAGAAAAATCTCCTAAATTTTTTACTAATTTTTATTTAATTCATTTTTATTAAAAATGTGAAATCTAAGACATATCAAAAATCTCATATATAATAAGTGATAAGGCTATGTGCTTAGTTGCTCCGTCATGTCTGACTCTTTGCGACCCCATGGACTGTAGCCCACCAGGCTCCTCTGTCCGTGGGGATTCTCCAGGTAAGAATACTGGAGTGGGTTGCCATGCCCATCTCCAGGGAATCTTCCCAACCCAGGGATCCAACTCAGACCTCCCACATTGCAGGTGGATAAGGTTATACATTTAGTACTAAAGTCCTCTGAGATCAGTATCAAGTTTTAAACAGTCATTAGAAGGAATAGTTCCCAAAGTTTTTCCATTTGTGCTATACCAGAGCTTTTTGTTTATAAAATTGGTTTTTAATGAAACTCCTGAATTAACTACAACATGCCCACATGCACATACATACATAAACACACACACAATACTAAACAAGTCAGTAATGATAAAAATCCTAAAAGGAGGTGACACTGATTAGATACATACTATATGCCTGATACTGTTCCCAGTGCTCATAAGATCTGCTCACAAAATTTTCTCACCAACCCTATGAAGAGGATCATTCTATTTCCCTCAGTTTTTATAGGAAGAAATCGAGGCCTGAAAGGGGGGAAGCAAGACACTGTATTAATACTCAGGTAGTGTGGTCCCAGAAACCATACTTTTACCACAGTGCTTGCAAAACTAATACAGAAACAAACAAAAATTATCTTTAAGAGCATCTGCTCTTATCTGCTAAGCTGAGCTATTTGCTCACACATTCATAGTCTCTCATGCACTTAAAATTGGGAACAGTTGCTGGAATTGAACTTTCCATCATGCTTCTTGATCAATTACAGCAGATTTTATCATGTTTTACTCCACATTATAAATTTCACACAGTTCCGAGTTGGCAGTACTAATATGTATACTCGATTCTAGGAAAAATACATTTTCACACTGATTCAAATGCTACAGTACACCTCTGAGTTACAGCGTACCACGGCATAAGGGCAGAGGGTCACTTATGAATGGAGACTGTGACCAAAACGGTCCTTATACTCAGTATTACAAAACAATCCTCTGCTTTTAGTAGACCCTTCTTATAGTTAAAACACCCACTTTGATGTCTGTTTACATTTTACTTACCATAAATGTTATCAAAACTAATTCTGAAATATTATTAGATAAAATTAGCTAAAATCAAGGCTCACTGTCTTGGCAAATCATGTATGGCTTAATATCTCTTGAATTTAGCTAATGCATACTATTACTACATTCTAATTTTACTCCTTCATTCTGTCCATTTCAAATGCACATTAGCAAAAGGACTAAGTTCAGTTCAGTGATATAATTTTATTATTATCCAATATTAACAACAACAAAAAATACTTTGTGCTAAATCAAGTTCTTGCAGGCAACTTTGAGTTCTTTTACAATTTATGTGTATGTCACTAGATAAACTCTTCACTGGCTAATTAAATGATACCATCTAAAAGTGGTTTATCTTCAACTGGTAGGTTCTGTGTACAGACTGATTTTCTTTGAGGAGGCTAGATTTCAGGCTTCTCTCTCTCTCTCTTTTTTCTTTTAAATCACTGGGCATCTGTAAATAAATTCAACGGGTAGTAAATCTTACTTTCAGTTCAACTGTCCTAGGAACTAGTATTAATATATGCCAAACTATTGAATAATGGGTGCTAGATTTCAGATTATCTCTATTTTGCTTTATTCAAACACAGACTACTATCATTTGGAAGATATTGTTAACTTTTTTTAATGAGAAGAAAGACAAAATTCATCCATTCCTCACTCTATTTATACTATCTAAACTCTAAAGTCAAACAACTGCAAACTCAATACATTATGACCCTCAGGAACTTTATTATAGAGGATAAATATAAAGTTAGAGTGCTTGAATATACTCTGCAGTACAAGATAACTTTGTTCAAAAATGCTCTTTGGGGAATCCATTGTAATTTAAGCATTTTATTTTTGTAAAGTTGCATTGATCACATTCAGAATAAAATATGTTATAAAATGACTGACAGACATTTTCAAAACATCTAAACATAGAGTTTTGCAAATCTAGTTTAGGTTAGAACATACCTGCAAACTTAAAGATACATAAATACATAAGAAATGCAAATAAGCCCATTCTTTAATTCATGTTTCCTGTTTCCTAGCAAGCTCTCCGTTTTTTCTTTCAGTCACACCTTGAAATACACTCTATATTTTTAGTAATTTAAAAGAGTAGAGCTTGCCAGACAGAAAAACATATAAACATGAACAAGAGCAATGATCTTTTATATTGTTCAATTATAAATAAATCCCAAGCACCTAAAGAGTACATGACATAGGGTAGACAATAAAATAAAACTAGTAGTAGACTAGTTAGATAGCCAGATACATGGTGGGAGGAAGGGAAAGATGAAGGGAGAGTGAGAGAAAAAGATACTGATTGATTGGGGGCATTAAAATTTGAAAACCTATTTCTTCATCTTCTCCATATATTGATGTACTGACTAGGTGATTTTGGCAATAAGTTAAAACCTGTTAGTCTCTGCTTTCTTAGTACCATAGTATCAACAACATTATCATATATCAAATGTTAAGAACAAATGATAGTATATCCATATAAACAACTGTTAAATTTTTAAGGTACTTGTAAGAATTATGTTTATGCATGCAATGTATACACCTAAATATCCATACATTCGCATACTAATATGTCTACACTAAGATGACACTGTGGTTACAAAATTATGCTTTTCACTAAAGAGTTGGCCATGCAAGTCCAGAATTTCACATTGTTAAGGCAAGTGAAGAATTCATCACACTTACAAATACTTCAACTGAGAAAGTAAAAAACTAAATGGTAACATGCATTCAATAGTTTAAAGACACTAATGAAAGTGCTTACATAAACTAAGTTGTAGGAGAAGATTAAGGTGTTTAAGAGGCAAAAATGTTATTATGGAATAAGGAATAACATAATATGAGGAACAATTTTCAAAAGAAATCAATATATAACCCTCAGCCTGTTGGAAATGCAAAGAACTTCAGAAGGGAATAATAGGAATCTTTTTTTCATTGTGCACTTTCTCCATCTCTTCTTAAAATTGGTAAAACCTGTCACTTAGTAACATTCACTTGCTACACCATTTACAAAAATTGGATAAGATAATATGGAGAAGGAAAATGCAAAATGATACAAGATGATGATAACAACTCAGATAAAAAACATATGTATTAGAAAGAAGGCAACTAACATCGGGATACATGTAGCACATGTGTCTTTCACCTATGTTGCCCTGCACTAAGAATTCTTCCTAGGGATTTGTGGCATGGAAAATTGCTATAATCCCCTTAATAAAAGCAAAAACTTTCTGTCAATGAATTCTACCATCCAGGTATCACATCAGGTATATTCATATTGTACAAAGTTGTTCAAAGGAAAACGAAGAGAAACAATTTTAAAGCTGTAATCACTACCAAAACAGTGCATTTGTGACTAGAGACTATACCACTGAGGAAAGCATTCATACACAGCAGAAAATACAATTTTAAATGTGTAGACTGTTAATTGGCTAAGATTTTCTCCATTGTTGACAGATGCTATACATAGATTTTTAGAGAATTAAGTGCTAGGAAACAAATGCTTTGCCTTACTCAAGATTGATCACCTGTGAAAAAGACAGAGTCAATACCTCTGAGCTATTCGACTCCACTTTGAGGTACTTAATGGCAAAAAAAAAAAAAAAGAAAAAAAATCATTTTGAAGCTGTGAATCAGGTTTTCAAGTTCATCCTATCAAAACTTTTGGATTCCCCATTTTAGATTCTTGAATTTTACAGAGTAGGCCAACATAAATCTCCCTGTAAAAAAATTAACCCCAGATCATGCTTATAAGCTTTTGAGGTTTGGTTGATTATAAATTGTCCTGACTGAGACAACAATCTCAGTTCCTTAGATTCCATTAATACATGTCTGACACTTTGTATAAACTCAGTTTTGTTCTGTCCTGAATTGACTGAAGGAGACAAGTTGAACAGTAATGTCCAGCAGTGACGAGCAGGACTAGGCTGGTAGAAGAGAGAGAAGTGTGACATAGCTGAGAAGTCCCTGCTGTCTCCAAGGACAAACTGAGCATCTCCAAACTTTGATTTCTAATTGTCCAAATTACTGGTTTGCACAGGCAGAAATATTCTATGTTAAAGTTGAGTAAAAAATAAATCTGAAAAACATGAACATGTCACAGCTTGATGGACAAGTCATTATTCAAAAGTTTTATTACCCTAGAAGAAGTGGGGATGCTATTAAAATAAGACAACATCTTCTAGTAAATAACAGCTATTTACACTTTTCTGTGTCTTCACCTCATAATATCATTCAACTTTGAGAAAACAATAGTCTTCTGCTTTCTACTGTGATAACAGACACTATTTGAGGAGTTAAAAGTGTTTCTGAATTCATTTGGTAGCATGTGAAAATTCTCAATTAAAAGCTTTTATTGTATTTGATTTTTCAGGGTTCCTGTCAGATTTAATAATCTATGGCCATAGTATTTCAACAGCTGTAAATATATCTGTTTCGCTACAATACTGTAAGGATCCCCAGGTATAAATATCATTACTAATAAATAATTAAATGATTGAAAGCTTTAATTTCAGGACTTAAATATATTTCAGATAAATAAAACACATAATTTGGTATGCATTCAAAAGCACTTAATGAAATATATGATTTTAGCATCTCTCAATTCCAGAAAAAAACATACCATTCTTAGCACTATTTGCTAGTATTATTTCCTTAGGCTAAAAATAATAAATATGGTTATAAAGTACTACAACTTCTTTTCAGAAGCTAAAGCCTCTGCTTACATGGTAAATTCTGCTTTCCCAGATAGATACAACTTTCAAAAACTGTTCCAAAGAACTATCATTTAACAATTAGAAACTTTAACTCATTTTAAATTTATAGCAACACTATCTGATTGACCAGTTTTACTTCTACTCTTTGCTAACAGCAGATTATAAGGCAATTGAGCAGTGTATACATATGCATATATATTTAAAGACATTCAAAATAACAATCTCATAATATAAGTTACTTTCCTTTTTCAAAAGAAAAGCTGAATTACCTGCTGTTCTTTTTCTACTGAAATTAGTTTTCCAGGTGCATGTTAGTATGCTCTTTTAAAATTCATTTTGCTAAATCCACACTTCCTTTTAAGGCTGCTAAACAGTGCTCTGATTAAAAGCTTACCAAATAGTAAGCCTTTTCAACCCCGACACCAGTTTCTCATACTGTTTGCCCTGTTACATACATCTCCCTTTATTTTGAAAGAAAAGGTAAAACAGAAGAGGCTCTTACCAGAGACAGAGAAAACAATTGGTTCAGCTACATCCAACAGGGCTCGGTGCAGCCTGGCAGCGTGAGTGATCCTTGGGCCTCACACAAAAGCGAGATAATTGGCTCTCAATGAAGAGATGTAAACATCCATCATAATGGCACTGGGGCTGAAACTGAACGCTACCTCAGCGCTTCTATGTACTCCGACTGGAAGATGATGTCACAAACATCAACTGGGTGTACTCTCATTGGCTTCTGTTACCTGGAATCATATCTTAACCCTAAACTGTCAGCTGCAAATTGAAATGCTCATCTCTGACTATAATTTTTGCTCAAAAGGGGAGTGAAAGTGATGCTGAGCTACTGGAGGATAGAAAACTGAAAATACTTTTCCCCCAAATATGCTAAGGCAAATTTACATCATTAATTAATTAGGATCTATGGGAATTTTATTTTCCAGATATGTTTATTAACTAATAGTATTTCTAAAAGGTATTCCATTGAATGGATATTAAAGGAAACAATTAATATATTCACAACACCTAGAATTTAAAATTTTCTAATTACTTTGCATTGATTTTACAGAACTGCCCCCACGAGATTAAAAGGGTCAAATTGAGAAAAATTACAATGTAGACAATTGCACTGTGGAGCTTTTAATCAATTTGGTCACGGTAACCATGTGTACTGCAAAATCTAATAAAATTTTTGAAATGAAAATACATATTGATCTCTGAATGTTAAATATTACTCTCTAAATGCTAAAAATGTTAAATGTTCAAGTTTTGTTTAATAAAGCTTAAAGTATGAGATACTAAAAGTACAAGATCACTAGCAATAAAACTAAATTTTGTGTTTTACAAAGAGTAATTTATAAGTCACTGGAACTGTAGACAAGCCCATTTCAGTAATTGAAGGCTACTTTATAATATAGTGCAGTACTCTTTGAGCGCAAATGGGGGATAATTATCTCTCCCTTACCCTCTATTCTGACAAAAGCCCCAGACTTCTCCCTGGGGCTTAAATCCAGTGGGAGAGGAGGATAATGGGCTAAGCTGGTTGCAGCAGCTTGCTGCCAGAGGGACAAAACTACAATCACCTTGAAATATATCCAAGCTTTCCCCACCAAAAGGAGTTGTCAGCCGCATAACTGTGAGATGCAAGCATTACCAGAGCTATTCAATGACCAGCTCCTTCTAAATCCAGCCCAGTCATATCCCAGGGCAAGCCCTTTGAAAGCTGTGCAGCGGAGCATGCAAATAGTAGACCCACCTGGAGACAGAATGAGAGAAATTCTCAGCATCCACCCCCATCTTTAGGGAAAGGAAGGTCACCAACAGTGCCCTTATGTGCCATTATGTTGGTTCATGTCCTTCTGAATAATGGACTCAGGACAAAGAGTTCTTATAACCCCTCCACATTTCCCAAGACAGAAAACTATTTTTATTGTATGGCACAATGAGAATTCTAAAAGTTGAAAATATATGAAAAGACATTTTCGTAGGTGACAAATTCAAATGTTCCTTCCAAGTCCTGACTTTCAAGACTATTGGTTTATTTGATTATTCTTAGTAGCAAGTTAGTACTGGTATAGGGGTAAGAATTTTAGATTTGGGTTCAAAAGCCACAGCCTCCAATCCTTGCTCTATCACATACTATCAGTAAGAACTTCAGAAAATTAATAACTTTCCTGTATACAATGAGAATGATAATGCTACTTACACCAAAAAAGTTGATATAGGGGTTAAATGAGGTAATGTATGGACTGTATTAAGTAAAATAAAAACTATTACATAAATAATAAGATGCAATTAATATGGCTGTTGTTATATAAAAGATGAAATGTTCATTTTAAAGGCATTTGGGTAATTTAAAATGCATATTCAAGTCAGTACTTTCAGAATAGTTAAGGAAGAAATATAATTATCCTAAGCTCCTGTAATTTCAACTAGAAAATAATATTGCAAATTAACTTGATTTATAACTGATTCACTCAGTGGTCTCTTTTTGAACTTGTTGATTTTTCTGCTATTATTTGGAGTTTAATC
The DNA here is from genome assembly GCF_963930625.1 of Muntiacus reevesi. Classification (NCBI taxonomy): domain Eukaryota; kingdom Metazoa; phylum Chordata; class Mammalia; order Artiodactyla; family Cervidae; genus Muntiacus; species Muntiacus reevesi. The sequence goes on from NC_089252.1 coordinate 133,065,772, forward strand.
ATACTAGTCAAGTTCACAAATCTAAGTTTGAGTAGACTATCAAACTATACTTTGGGGAAACATGAAAGACACTGCTAATTTATTTCTGCCTAAAAACATGGGAGTTTAGATAGAAACACGCATTAAAGAAAAATTCATTGCATTGCAAAGTGACATAAAATTGAATTACAGATCAGAAAGACAGTTTGGACAATGGGAATGTCAACTAGTATTTCTGGTAGACAAATGATAATACTTAGACATTGTAACTGCTAAGAAGATATGTCATGATGTCATGGAGAAATTAATTATTTATGAGATAAACTATGTCCCTCCATTCTATACATTATATACAATTTTAATCATTTAAATAGTTAATGGCAGAGATAGATAACTAGCAAAATTAGATGACATCTTTTTGCACATAGAAACCATGTTTATACATATGTGTGTGTGTGTGTGTGTGTGCGCTTAGTCACTCAGTCATGTCTGACTCTTTGCTATCCCATGGACTGTAGCCCGCCAGGTCCCCCCTCCATGGAATTCTCCAGGCAAGAGTACTGGAGTGGATTACCATGTCCTTCTCCAGGGGATCTTCCCAACCCAGGGATGGAACCCAGGTCTCCCGCATTGCAGGCAGATTCTTTACCATCTGAGCCACCAGGGAAGGCTATATATATGGTGGCCATTTATCTTAAAAATTAACTATCTCATTTAGTTAATTTTTAAGATAAATGTATATTTTGGTGATCTGAATAAACTCAGATTATAATGTTTCATATTTTATTTTGCATTTGGTTGGGTGATGCCATGCCACATACACATCAGACACTGTGAAGACAGAAATACAAGTATTCCTAGTGTTTTGAAAACACTGATCAAATACCCACACCCTTCACACGATTCCTTAATAACTTAATGCCTTGGTAAAGGGTCCTTAGTTTTGTGTTATTAAAATACATAAATAAGATTTTTATGAATTTATATTTCTGTTCTTACACATTACATCAGATCAGGACAAATTAATACATCATAAATTTTAAGGGAGTTCACTTATTAAATGTGAAAGCATAAATATTTGAATTGTGTGCAAAATAGAAAAATGAATGGATATAATATATAATGTAATCCCTTGGAGAATGAATAGGAGAGAAAGAAAATGTAGCAGATATATTTTAAAATAATACTGGCTAACAATAGTGAATGAATCTTTACCCCATAGACTTAATTTTAAATTTTATCACAATTCATTAGGACAGAATTCATGTTAGTTTCAAATAATTTAAATTAGACACTCAAGGAATCTTCAGATAAATTTTGAAATGATATATTATATGTGGAAATCAGTTGTATTACTCTAGTGGTGTACCTTACATATGAGAACTGAAATAGTATATTTCCTTACGGTGGACACTAATCATCTGAAATTAATGATGAGTGGAAGTCATGAAGTTTTAGTAATTCTTTGATAGTGATTCTTTTAGGAAGAGCAGATATATTAAAGATCAGGGCCTTTCACTGATTTATTTGTAGTCTATCCTTTTAGAAAGACTAATGATACTTGAACATCAGTCTGCATATACATCTGAGTTAAAGCCAAAAATAAGACTGTCAATATGTAATGTGAACACTGATGATAAGACATAAAAATTCTTACCACTATCATAAAATAGTATTAGTAAAAGATACAACCTGATTGCATAATGTAAAAAAAAAACAAAAAACCCTAAACATAAAAGTTTTAAAACATTAAGGGACTGCAAAAAAAAAAAAGGTGCCTTTTATGGACTATATTATTTATTATATACATGTAGAAAAGGAAAATATACTTCTCTGTAGAGCTAAAAAAATTTCAATTTCATAAAAAAGGAAACTTACACATACATTTTATATTGAATTTACCAACATTGCTTCATTATTTGTTACATTCTTCCCACTAAAATGGCCTACTAACTTGTGAATTCCAAAGAACAATTATTTTAACATTAGCAAACATGTAAAACTTTATTATAAAGGGAAAAACCGACAGGAATAAATGTAGTAAATTTACACTAGTGAATTTTTTAATACGAACAATGTGGCATCTGTAAAATTATTTTTGATAAATCAAGTAAAATATGTTTTTGTATTTCAGCCCAAGTGTATCTCAATTTTATTACCATCTTTACATACTACTATATATTTCCCAAGAGTTGAAATCATTGCAGTATTTAATTGCCTGACAATTATTTCTGTTACATCAATTTTGTGGTTAAACTAATTATTTATATTATCAAAACAAATCAGCACTCAAGGCTAATTAAACTGGAGAAACCAACCTCCCAATGTTTCCCAGCCTACATATTAATAAGGTTTAGGTTAATGCTAACTTCAGAAGAAGTGAACGTATCTTTCAGGTGATAATTTTATAGGCAGGCCTTAGAAATTTAAAGTTTTAAACTCTTGTGAACATTACTAGATACTCTAAGCAGCTAAAAATATTAAGAGTATAAACTTTTACTCTATTTTATAGCCATCAGCAATAGACCCATTGCTGATTTATCCACAAGATGACAGCTCTATTTCTGTGGTCACTAATACTTTTAATATACCAGTCCATTTTTTGAATCAGTTCAGTCGCTCAGTCATGTCTGACTCTTTGCGACCCCATGGACTGCAGCACTCCAGGTTTCCCTGTCCATCACCAACTCCCAGAGCTTATTCAAACTCATGTCTATCAAGTCAGAGATGCCATCCAACCATTTCATCCTCTATCATTCCCTTCTCTTCCTGCCATCAATCTTTCCCAGAATTAGGATCTTTTCCAACGAGTCAGTTTTTCCCATCATGTGGCCAAAGTATTGGGGTTTCAGCATCAGCATCAGACCTTCCAATGAATATTCAGGATGGATTTCCTTTAGGATGCACTGGTTGGGTCTCCTTGCAGTCCAAGGGACTCTCAAAGAGTCTTCTCCAACACCACAGTTCAAAAGCATCGGTTCTTCAGTGTTCAGCTTTCTTTTTAGTCCAAATCTCACATCCATACATGACTACTGGAAAATCCATGGCTTTGACTAGACAGACCTTTGTTGGCAAAGTAAGGTCTCTGCTTTTTAGTATGCTGTATAGGTTGGTCATAGCTTTTCTTCCAAGGAGCAAGCATCTTTTAATTTCATGGCTGCAGTCACAATCTGCAGTGATTTTGGAGCCCCCCAAAATAAACTCTGCCACTGTTTCCACTGTTTCCCCATCTATTTGCCATGAAGTAATGGGACCAGATGCCATGATGTTAGTTTTTCGAATGTTGAGTTTTAAGCCAGCTTTTTCACTCACCTCTTTCACTATCATCAAGAGCCTCTTCAGTACCTCTTCGCTTTCTGCCCTAAGGGTGGTGTCATCTGCATATCTGAGGTTGTTGATATTTCTCCCGGCAGTCTTGATTCCAGCTTGTGCTTAGTCCAGCCTGGAAATGCTTAATCTAGCATTATACATGATGTACTCTGCGTATAAGTTAAATAAACAGGGTGATAATATACAGACTTGATATACTCCTTTCCCAAGTTGGAACCAGTCTCTTTTTCCATGTCTGGGTCTATCTGTTGCTTCTTGACCTGAATACAGATTTCTCAGGAGGCGGGTCAGGTGGCCTGGTACTCCCATCTCCTTAAGAATTTTTCATAATTTGTTGTAATTCACACAGTCAAAAGTTTTGGCATAATCAGCAAAGCACAAGTAGATGTTTTTCTGGAACTCTCTTGCTTTTTTAATGATCCAGCAGATGTTGGCAATTTGATATCTGGTTCCTCTGCCTTTTCTAAATCCAACTTGAACATCTTGGAGTTCACGGTTCATGTACTTTTCAAGTCTGGCTTGGAGAATTTTGCACATTACTTTGCTAGTGTGTGATAATGAGTACAATTGTGCTGTAGCCTGAATATTTTTTGGCATTGCCCTTCTTTGGGATTGGAATGAAGACTGACCTTTTCTAGTCCTGTGGCCACTGCTGAGTTTTCCAAATTTGCTGGCATAGTGAGTGAAGCACTTTAACAACATCATCTTTTAGGATTTGAAATAGCTCAACTGGAATTCCATCACCTCCACTAGCTTTGTTCATAGTGATGCTTCCTAAGGTCCACTTGGATGTCTGGCTCTAGGTGAGTGATCACACCATCATGGTTATCTGAGTCATGAAGATCTTTTTTGTGTAGTTTCTGTGTATTCTTGCCACCTCTTCTTAATATCTTCTGCTTCTGCTAGGTCCATACTGTATCTGTCCTTTATTGTGCCCATTTTTGCATGAAAATGTTCCCTTGGTATCTCTAATTTTCTTGAAGAGATCTCAAGTTTTCCCCATTCTATTCTTCCCTATGTTTCTTTGCATTGATCACTGGGGAAGGCTTTCTTATCTCTCCTTACTATTCTTTAGAACTCTGCATTCAAATTGGTTTATCTTTCCTTTTCTCCATTGCCTTGTTGTTACTATTATTATTATTAGAGAAATACAATATGTAAAATATATAAAATACATGCATGAATGTTTATATTAGGAAACTTTTCAGTCTAGGAGGAATAAGTGTTTGATTGGGCATGCATGCTCAGTCATGTCTGAGTCTTTGCAATCCCAAAGACTGTGACCCACAAGGCTTCTCTTCTCACGGAATTTCCCAGGCAATAACACTGGAGTGGGTTGCCAGTTCCTCGGCCAGGGGATCTTCTCGACTCATTGATCAAACCCCTGTCTCCTGCCTTGGCAGTTATATTTTTTACCACTGAGCCACCTGGGAAGCCCAAGTGATTAAAGGTACTAGATAAAATCAAGTGAAAAGGAAGAATCATTTAAACCGTCTTTAAATGTGTCACTTCAAAACACAACTTTTTGCTAACACATGCCCAAATGCTTCATCCCAACCACATTTCAGATGTTAATCTATTCATAATAAATGGTTTTATTTTGTCTGATAAAACATCAATATTGCTTTTTAAAATGCAAACAATGTTCAAAATAACTTTGTGAATCAATGATAACTGAATGGTACAGTAAGAGATTTCTGAGGGTTATATTTTTCACATACTGATAAGAATATCTATTTACTGACCTTGATTGTATTCCTTTTTTCATACTTAGTCATCTTCACTGTCATTTTTTTCTTTATGTCTACCTTAAATCTATTGTGTGGCAGCTTTAGTACATTATCTTTATTTCTGTTTCCTAGGTAGATAAAATTTTGAAAATACTTAGAATTATTAGGCCATATCACCTTCTCTTCTGAGGATAAATATTCCCAAGATGTTTAACTATGTTTATGTGTCAGTAAATTTTACTCTGGAGAAGAAAATGACTAAATAAAAGTGAAGAAAGTTCTCCCCTTTTGTATGTTAAGGAAATGTGAATTCTTAGACATGAAGGTAAGAAGCCTATGCTGTCTTCGTGATTCAGAACACCTTTTTAAATGCGCTTTTTGCAAATTGGCATGACCATGTAATTTGCTTTGCCCAACAAAGCATGAGGGCATGAAATACGTATCACTTTCAGGCAGCAACATTAAAAGCCAGTGCACAATTAAAAAAATAATAATAAATGCAAACTGAAAACATTAATTCATTATGGAAGATATATCTATTGAATATATACTCTATTTTATTTTTCTATATTTCTATTGAACACCACGATTAATCTCTGTGATAGATCTAAAAATCAATGGGCAAAAGATTTTTTTCCACCAGGTTCACTGAATAACTATTCTGTTTCCCCTCTACTCCTTAAAGAACAAGGCTTTGCTTGCTTTCTTATAAATATATTTTGTTTTGTTCCTGATATATATTTTACAACTTCACTCGTGACCTTTCCCTTTCACCTCAGTTTCCCCCACTTTTGTCTCATGTTTACCCAAATTAGATCAAATCAAGGCCTACTACTTCTATCTTGACACACGCAGAATACCATTAAACTCACAGAATCTTAGAATTCAATTTAGCTCTTGATGAGGAATATCTGAATGCAACTATTTTACATTTTTTAAGAGAAAAGGGTTATTAATGTAGAATCCATTGTGCTCAAAACATTGCTTCACACATATGGATATTTACACATGAAAGATAATGGTAAATAGATGACTAATCATTGTACAGTATTTTATCATGCCTACCTTTCTGGTAGAGACTCTTCAAATCATTCAGAAGAATCCACATTACTACAAGGAGGATTAGGATTATCGGAATAGTAAAAGAATGAAAAATATCATCATCACTGGTTTAAGTGTTTAGTTGGTTCTAAGATACTCTGCTAAATATTTTAAATTGAGTATCTAATTTGCTCTTTTTTATTTGGTTTCCTGAAACAGGTGCCAAGAGAGGTTAACATAAAGACTTTGTAAAGGGCTATTATATACTATAAGCTAGTATTTTTCAGTCAAAACTACTTATTTGAAATCTCAGTTGGGAAATGCCAAAATATAGGGACCTACAAAGACCCATTATTCCAGTATTCTTGCCTGAAGAATTTCACGGACAGAGGAGCTTGGTGGGTTACAGTCCGTGGGGTCGCAAAGAGTTGAACACGACTGAAGTGACTTAGCATGCATGCACAATGAGTTGAATATTTGTCAGTCAGTTCAGTCAGTTCAGTCGCTCAGTCGTGTCCGACTCTTTGCGACCCCATGAATCGCAGCACGCCACGACTCCCTGTCCATCACCAACTCCCGGGGTTTACTCAAACTCATGCCCATCGAGTCGGTGATGCCATCCAGCCATCTCATCCTCTGCCGTCCCCTTCTCCTCCTGCCCCCAATCCCTCCCAGCATCAGGGTCTTTTCCAATGAGTCAACTCTTTGCATGAGGTGGCCAAAGTCCTGGAGTTTCAGCTTCGGGATCAGTCCTTCCAATGAACACCCAGGACTGATCTCCTTTAGGATGAACTGGTTGGATCTCCTTGCAGTCCAAGGGACTCTCAAGAGTCTTCTCCAACACCACAGTTCAAAAGCATCAATTCTTTGGTGCTCAGCTTTCTTCACAGTCGAACTCTCACATCCATACATGACCACTGGAAAACCATAGCCTTGACCAGATGGACCTTTGTTGGCAAAGTGATGTCTCTGCTTTTTAATATGCTATCTAGGTTGGTCATAACTTTCCTTCCAAGGAGTAAGCGTCTTTTAATTTCATGCGGCGGTCGAGAGGAGCTACCACATGCCTGAGAGCAGGGCTGCGGCCGAGAGAGCTACCCCACTTCCAAGGAGCGGCTGCTGCCGGGCGCAGGAGGGCCGAGAGGAGCTACTCCATGTTCAAGGTCAGGAGGGGCGGCCGTGAGGCGATACCCCTCGTCCAAGGTAAGGAGCAGCAGCTGTGCTTTGCTGGAGCAGCCGTGAAGAGATGCCCCATGTCCCAGGTAAGAGAAACCCAAGTAAGACAGTAGGTGTTGCGAGAGGGCATCAGAGGGCAGACAGACTAAAACCATAATCACAGAAAACTAGCCAATCTGATCAGAGGACCACAGCCTTGTCTAACTCAGTGAAACTAAGCCATGCCGTGTGGGGCCACCCAAGACGGCCGGGTCACCGTGGAGAGGTCTGACAGAACTTGGTCCCCTGGAGAAGGGAATGGCAAACCACTGCATCATTCTTGCCTTGAGAATCCCATGAACAGTATGAGAACAGTATGAATATTTGTGCCTCCCCCCCAAAAAATCATATGTTGAAACCAAAAGCCCAATGTGATGGTATTAGGAGGTGGGCCTTTGAGGTGATTAAATTATGAGGGTAGAGCCTCATGACTGGGACTAGTGCCCTTATAATAAGAAGACCACAAAGAGCTCCCTAGTTCTTTCTGCCATGTGAGGCCATCAGTGGACCAGGAAGCCTGCTCTTATAAGGTGCTAATCTTCTGGGGTCTTGATCTTGAACTTCCTCACCTCCAGAACTGTGAAACCATACAAAATGTTGTTTTTAAGCTGCCTAGTTTATGGTACTTTGTTATAGCAGCCTTCACAGACTAAGACAGGCCCCAACCAAACTATCTGCATGAGAATATCAAAGTGGGGGGGGGATGGGAAGCACTGGTATATGTTCACATCTAAATATCTGTCTCTGTTGCCAGGTTTAAAACTCTTTGCCAAAACCTTTGCATATGTGAGGTAAAGGTTTTGATATATAATATCAGATTTTACTGAAATAAGTAAAAAGTGTTTCAAAAATCTAAAGTGAAGTCTGTGAAGGAAACACGGCAGAGTTTATATGTTAAAACATACTTTGGAGCATGAATAAGGAAAAATACAGGTTACTCTGCCACATCAAAGTAAAGAGATGAACATCACCTATCTGGTAAGTCTGAGGAAGAAATTGTGATGAAGCATGATCAGTGGTAGTTGAGGAAGACAAAAGGATAAGAAGTAAGGGGGTGATGGGAAGAGGAGGAGATTCGGCCTTCAGAGACTGCCCAGCAACACTGGAAACTAATCTTAAAGTGCCCTGATCTGCCAGGACAACATCTAGAGACCAGTGCTCCTCTGAGACAAGATTTCTTCTGCATATAATCTGGCACAAGTGATGCTGTCTGTTGACATAAGACAATACTGAGCTTCACCGTAAATTTCCTATGTAATTTTTTTTAAAAGATCTAGGATGCTTACAAGGCCATTGATTCAGAGGATGGTACCAAAATGGATAGTAGTTGTGTGTGGAATGGAAAAATCCTAGTATCTGTACTTGGGAGTGAATTGATTCTGTGAAAAGCAAACAACCTATGACAGAAAATAAATGATTAATTTTTCTATAGCTCTCTCTGATTTCACTGAATTACATTAACAAATCAAGCTTTATGTCTGAGATACGCATTATTTTAATTATTTATTCTCACATGTATAGCAGAACTCATATCTTCAGAATTAATCATTAAGCATCATCTTAATAAAGTTGGATTATAGTACATTTCTAAAGATACAAGTGAGAATAGTACTTTTGTTAAAGCCTCTATAATGAGCACATGTATTTATCTCTCTGGGTATACAATTAAGTAAATGTAAAAAAAAAAAGTTGCAAATAATTGCTCAGGTTAATAGGAAGCTACTTATAGACACCTTAAGAATTTTAAGGATCAAGTGTCTAATTTAGTACTATTGTATACCTATATATATATAATCAGCCCCTTTCTTCCTATATTTAAAGCTTAAAATTACTTTAAAATTAATTCTCTTATCTTTGTTTCATAATGATCTGTAAGAAGCAGTTGTTTTTCAACTATTCATATAAATCTGACATTATTTAAGGCTTTTTTCAGAGCTTTCTTATCTTCAGCAGTGTAGGACTAAAATGACTTCCTTTAAATTTTTTATTTTTTTCAAATGTTGCTAAATAACCTCCTTTGTATTCCTGTACTTTTTTTTAATACTGATTTTTTTTAGGAAATGTATTGCCCACTACACTTTACTGAAGTGATTCAGTAACACTTATTCACACAACCATGGTCAACAAGTTGGCAATGCTGGGGTTTCTTTCTGGTCATTTTTTTTTTTATTAAAAGTTAAATTATAGCCATTGTTTCAGGGCATTGTAGAGATGCAGTATTAATTAAGGTCCTTTAAACAAATCTTGTTTGATCATTATCCAGGAACTCATTCAACTTAATCCATGGACTCACCAAAGGTAAATTATTGCTATAAAGGCTACAGGAAACTTAAACTTTGTCAAGATAAATGACACATGGGTGCAACTTAAGCATCTGTTATATAACTGGCATATTTATCTATCATCTCTATCAGTCCAGCTTTGAAACTGTATACCTAGAAAACATTATCTCTTTTCATATTAAATCAGTTAAGGTGTCCAGCTCTTTGGGACCACATGGACTGTAGCCCACCAGGCTCCTCTGTCCATGGAATTCTCCAGGCAAGAATACCATTCACTACTCCAGGGGATTTTCCCAACCTAGGGATCGAATTCACGTCCAGAGTATCCTTCATTGCAGACAGATTCCTTACGATTTGAGCCATCAGGGAAGCTCCAAGACTTTGGCCACCTGATGTGAAGAGCCGACTCATTGAAAAAGACCCTGATGCTGGGAAAGATGGAGGGCAGGAGAAGGGGACAATTGAAGATGAAATGCTTGGATGGCATCACTGGCTCAATGGACATGAGTTTGAGCAAACTCTGGGAGATAGTGAATGACAGGGAAGTCTGGCATGCTGCAGTCCATGGGGTCGCAAAGAGTTGGACATGACAACAACTGAACAACAAAAACATTAAAAAAAAAATCATTGAGAGAACAGTGTGAAAACATAGGCAATAACAAGAAGCTGTTTTTTCCTGCCAGAGGCTACCTGCTTCTGTTACATTTGTGTTTAGCTGTGACTATTAGGGGGAGCTTTGGCAAAAAGCTGCCTTTTAGGGGAGTTTTCACAAAAAAAAAAAAAAAAAAAAAAAAATCCCCTTGGTACCCGAGGACTCTCCACAAAGATTCTTTAAAAATGAAGACAGATTTCTTTTTTCTGCCTTAGTTGATGGAGTGAAAGTCCTGGAAGAACACATATTTCTATATTAGAAGGTTCCATGGGGCCTCCAACAAAATGAATGAAAAAGAACCACATCAAAACACATTGTTATGCAATTTAAAATCACTGGAGATGAAGAGATCTTCCAAGTCTGAAGTAAAAAAAAAAAAAAAAAAAAAAAATCTAGCCACATCAAAAACTTCAGGAATCAGACCAGTACCAGATTTCTCTATAGTCAAACTGAGAAAGGAACCAATGGAACAGAAGATTCTGGCTAAATGATTTTCAATACAGAAATTTATACTCCTCAACATTACCTACTAAATCTGAGGCAATTAGTCAGGACATCTTCAGATATACACTCATAAAAAAGCACCTTCCACACCCATTCTCAGGAAGCTGCTGTAGGATATGCTTCATCAGAACAATGGGTAAAGCAAGAAAGAGAGAAATATACATTCAGGAAATAGGTGATCTAACTTTTGGAAAATGTCATGAGAATTTTCCAGTTGATGATGATGAAGAGCAATTTTAGGATGACAGCTAGGTAGCAGACCTAGACTAATCATGTACAAATTAGAAAAGAAAGACAGCAATCTCCAGTGAGAATATTGTAATAAAAAGTAACTAAAAAGAAAGAAAACCAAAAGAGTATTTGATGTGTTTTATTATATTGAAGGGAGGTATATTTTTCTGAGAGAGTTTAAGTCCAAATTAGAGACGAGTAATAGAAAACTAAGGATACCAATGGAAAATGAGGCACATAAAAGGCAAGGAAAGCTAAACATTATTTAAAGGAAGGGAATTTACCCCTTCTCTACTAATCAATAATACAAATCTTAACTTTTAAATGTGACATAACTATATGGGAATGGTAGGAATCACCAAAGGCAAAATTAATGCATTCAGGTTTTTAAAAATTAGTGAGGGGACTTCTGGTTTCCAGTCCAGCCTGTGAGAACCTTGAAAGTAGTCACTTCATCCTAACAAATGAAAAGTCAAACAAACCAGAAAATGGACAAATCTTCTTAGATACTCAGGAAGATGCAGAGACTCACTACTTACTAGGGCAGAAATCCAAAAGCTGACCCAACCACAGGAACCAGCATCAGGTGGAGAACCTGAATTCTGACTGAGGAATTGCCAGAGGCTCAGCGTGGAGAAGTCTGAGAGACAAAAGCCATGGTGGGACTCAGTCACTGATGGTGGGGATGGCACGCTTCTGTGATTTTACTTCCTGGAGTTCTGCCAGGTACTCACAGTGAACATAAGGAGAAACAAAGATTGTATTTCTGGTTGCTGCTGCTAGGTTGCTTCAGTCGTGTCCGACTCTGTGTGACCCCATAGACGGCAGCCCACCACGCTGCCCCGTCCCTGGGATCCTCCAGGCAAGAACACTGGAGTGGGTTGCCATTTCCTTCTCCAATGCATGAAAGTGAAAGTGAAAGTGAAGTCGCTCAGTCATGACCAACTCTGCCTAACCCCATGGGCTGCAGCCTACCAGGCTCCTCCGCCCATGGGATTTTCCAGGCAAGAGAACTGGAGTGGGTTGCCATTTCTGGTAGGGGGATGGGAAAAGGAATTATTCTGAAACAAATCTACATATTCTGTTCTTTTTTACAAGGTTAACAAGGTCAGCTTTCTGGAGCCAATAGTTACACCGGAGCATAGCCTGCAGTGGTTTTATCTGAGCCTAACTTAACTGGGGGAAGGGAAAAACCTTCACCAAAATTAATTAGGAAGTCAAATCTGAATATTCATTGGAAGGACTGATGCTGAAGCTGAAGTTCCAATACTTTGGCCACCTGCTGTGAAGAGCTGACTCATTGTAAAAGACCCTGATGCTGGGAAAAGTTGAAGGCCGGGAGAGAAGAGGGCAACAGAGGATGAGATGGTTGGATGGCATCGCTGACTCAATGGGCATGAGTTTAAGCAAATTCCAGGAGATACTGAAGGATAGGGAACCTGGTGTGCTGCATTTCATGGGATTGCAAAGAGTTGTACATGACTTAGTGACAAGCCCCTCCAGCCATGTCATCCCACTGATGGGGGTGGGAGTGGGACAGGACTCAGAAACACATGTGAAGGTCACAGTCATTAAAACACTGAGACCTAATCATAAGCTTATAGAAGGGGCCCCTTGCCCACATACCATACAGTCACATTACTCAAGGATTATTGTTGTTCTTTTTACCCAGTATATTATTAATATGTCTGGCTTTTAAAACAAATTATAAGCCATACTCAAAGGTAAATAATAAGCAAATAAAACTTAAAAAAATAAAAAACACATTTTGAAGAGGCAGAGCAAGCATCAAAACCAGATTCAGATACAGTAGGGATGTTGGAATTATAAGACCAGGAATTTAAAATAACTATGATAAATAAAATTATGGCTCTAATGGATAAGTAGACAGTATGTAACAGTAATGAAGAATGTCTCTGATAGACTTATTAGTACCCTGAATGTGGCTGAGGAAAGAATCTCTGAAATTGAGGCTATCTCAATAGAAACCTCCAACAGGGAAAAACAAACAGGAAAAAAAAAAGAGGAAGAGAATATCTAAGAACTATGGGACAACTACATAAGTATATGCATAATACAGTATAAAGATAATAGGAATGTCAGAAGGAGATGGAAGAGAGATAAAGAAACAGAAGAACATATTTGATGCAATAATAACAGAATCTCCCCCAAATTAATGGCACATACTAAGTCACAGGTCCAGAGAGCTCGGAGAACATCAAACAAGATGAAGGCCAAACATCTGGGCATCATTTTCAAACTACAGAAAATCAAAACTAGAGAAACATTCCTGTAAGAAGTTCGGGGAAAACTTACCTGTAACTGAACAAAGATAAGAATTACATCTGATTTCTCCTCAGAATTCATGTGAGCAACAAGAGAGATGAGTGAAATATTTAAAATGCTGAGAGGAAAACAAAAAACCCAACGAGAACATAGAATTTTATGTTCTGTGCAATTATCATTCAAAGTGAAGGAGAAATAAAGACATGCTCAGAAAGACAAAAAGCAAGGGAATTTGTCGCCAGTAGACTTTCCTTGCAAGAAATATTAAAAGTAATTCTTTGGAGAGAAGGAGAAGCATATAGATCAGAAACTCAGATATACATAAAGAAAGGAAAACATAGGAGAAGGAATAAATGAAGGCAAAATAAAACTTTTACTTGTCTTATTAATTGATCTAACATAACAGTTTGTCCAAAATAACAACGCATCTGAATATGTATTCTCATGTATAATATATGTGACAGGTGCATGTTAGAATATGTACAAGTGTCTACTCAGCTGTGTTTGACTCTGCGATGACATGGACTGTAGCCCTCCAGGCTCCTCTGTCCATGGGATTCTCCAGGCAAGAATACTGTAATGGGTTGCCATTTTCTACTCCAGGGGATCTTCTGGACCCAGGGATCAAACCCAAGTCTCTTGTGTCTCCTACACTGGCAGAAGGATGCTTTACCACTGTATCTGGGTGGGAAGTCCCTAACATATGCATGCTTATGTATAAGTGAAATGAATGACAGCAAGAATGCAAAGGATAGAGGAAGATTTAAGGATTTTTTCCTATTATAAAGCACTTACACTATCTATGCAGTGGTATAATGCTATTTGAAAGTGGACTTGGATTAATTCTACATAGATTGTAAATTCAAGGGTAATGACAAAAAAGAATATTAAAAAGTAACTGGCATGTTAAGAAGGAGAGAAAATTGAACGATAAAATGCTCAGTTAATCACAAAGACAGGAAAAAAGTAGGAGAATACAAACAGAAACAAAGAACACAGGCAAAACAGCAACAAATATGGTAGGTTAATCCAGTTATTGTACAGTTCTTCTGTGTATTCTGGCCACCTCTTCTTAATAGCTCTTGCTTCTGTTAGGTCCATAACATTTCTGTCCTTTGTTGTGTCCATCTTTGCATGAAATGTTCCCTTGGTATCTCTAATTTTCTTGAAGAGAACTCTAGCCTTTCCCATTCTATTCTTTCCCTCTATTTCTTTTCTTTGATCACTGAGGAAGGCTTTCTTATCTCTCCTTGCTTTTCTTTGGAACTCCGCATTCAAATGGGTATATCTTTGCTTTTCTCCTTTGCCTTTTACTTCTCTTCTATTCACAGCTATTTCTAAGGCCTCCTCAGACAACATTTGACCTTTTTGCATTTCTTTTCCTTGGGGATGGTCTTGATCCCGGCCTCCTATTCACTGTCATGAACCTCTGTCCATTGTTCTTCAGGCACTCTGTCTATCAGATCTAATCTATGTCTCACTTCTACTGTATAATCATAAGGGATTTAAGTCATATCCAAAGATTCCAGTGGTTTCCCCTACCTCCTTCAATTTAAGTCTGAATTTGGCAACAAGGAGTTCATGGTCTGAGTCACAATCAGCTCCTGGTCTTGTTTTTGCCGACTGTATAGAACTTCTCCACCTTTGGCTGAAAACAAGATAATCAATCCGGTGTTGACCATCTGGTGATATCCATGTGTAGAGTCTTCTCTTGTTTCTGGAAGAGCTTTTGCCCGGCTTCATTCAGATAATCATGATGGTGTGATCACTCACCTAGAGCCAGACATCCTGGAATGCAAAGTCAGTGGTCCTTACGAAGCATAACTAGAAACAAAGCTAGTGGAGGTAATGGAATCCCAGTTGAGCTATTTCGAATCCTAAGAGATGATGCTGTGAAAGTGCTGCACTCAATATGCCAGCAAATTTGGAAAACTCAGCAGTGGCCACAGGACTGGAAAATGTCAGTCTTCATTCCAATCTCAAAGAAGGGCCATGCCAAAGAATGTTCAAACTACTACACAATTGCACTCATCTCACATGCTAGTAAAGTAATGTTCAAAATTCTCCAAGCCAGGCTTCAACAGTACATGAACTGTGAACTTCCAAATGTTCAAGCTGGTTTTAGAAAATGCATAGGAACCAGAGATCAAATTGCCAACATCCATTGAATTATGGAAAAAGCAAGAGAGTTCCAGAAAAACATCTATTTCTGCTTCTTTTACTATGCCAAAGACTTCGACTGTGTGGACCACAACAAACTGTGGAAAATTCTTAAAGAGATGGAAATACCATACCACCTGACCTACCTCCTAAGAAATCTGTGCAGGTCAGGAAGAAATAGTTAGAACTGGATATGGAACAGCAGACTGGTTCCAAATTGGGAAAGGAGTACGTCAAGTCTATATATTGTCACCCTGCTTATTTAACTTATATGCAGAGTACATCATGAGAAATGCTGGGCTGGATGAAGCACAAGCTGGAATCAAGATTGCCTGGAGAAATATCAATAACCTCAGACACACAGATGACACCACACTTATGGCACAAAGTTAGAGGTACTAAAGAGGCTCTTGATGAAAGTGAAAGATGAGAGTGAAAAAGTTGGCTTAAAATTCAACATTCAGAAACCTAAGATCATGCCATCTGGTCCCATCACTTCATGGCAAATAGATGGGGAAACAGTGGCAGACTTTATTTTTGGGGGCTCCAGAATCACTGCAGATGGTGATTACAGCCATGAAATTAAAAGACACTTGCTCCTTGGAAGAAAAGTTTTGACCAACCTATACAGCATATTAAAAAGTAGAGATACTATTCTGCCAACAAAGGTCCGTCTAGTCAAAACTATGGTTTATTCCAATAGTCATATATGGATGTGAGAGTTAGGTTATAAAGAAAGCTGAGTGCCAAAGAATTGATACTTTTGAACTGTGGTGTTGGAGAAGACTTTTTGAGAGTCCCTTGGACTGCAAGGAGATTCAACCAGTTCATCCTAAAGGAAATCCACCCTGAATATTCATTGGAAGGACTGATGTTGAAGCTGAAACTCCAATACTGTGGCCACCTGATGAGAAGAGTTGAATCATTTGAAAAGACCCTGATGTTGGGAAAGATTAAAGGCAGGAGGAGAAGAGGATGACAGAGGATGAGATGGTTGTATCAACTCACCAACTCAATGGACATGAGTTTGCGTAAACTCCGGGAGTTTGGTGACAGACAGGGAGGCCTGGTGTACTGTAGTCCATGGGGTCACAAAGAGTCAGACATGACTGAGGGACAGAACTGAACTGAATCCAGTTACTGATACATGAATAACCACTTCTAATGTTAATGGTCAAAATGTACCAATTAAAAAAGATTATGAGGGTGGCTTAAAACACAAGCCTGAACTATACATTGTCTGCAGAAAATGCACTTTAAAAATAAAGACATATATAAATTTAAAGGGATAGAGAAAGATATTCCATACTAACAAGAACTGAAAGAAGTGAGATTAGTTATATTACTTCAGACAGAGCATATTTTAATGCAAGAAAAATTACCAGGGATAAACCAAGGCATTATGCAATAATAAAGGGAGAATTATTCAAGAAGATATAAAAGTCATTGATGATATGGGTTTAATGTCAGAGCATCCAAATGTGTGAGGCAAACATCACAAGATCTTCATAAAGAAATAGGTGAATTCACTATCAGAGTTGGGGACATCAACACCTCTCAGAAATGAATCCAACAAGCAGAAAATCAGTAAGAACACAGTTGAATTAAAAAACATCATCAATCTACAAGATATAATTGGTATGTATAGACTATTTTATCCAACAACAGCAGAATACATTTCTTCTCAGGCTCACATGGAACACTCATCAAGATAGATCACATTCTGGGCCATAAAGCACACCTTACAAATTCAAAACAATAGAAATCATACAATGTTTGCACTTAGAACATGGTGCAATTAAACTAGAAACCAACAGCAGAAAGATAGCTGAAAAATGCCCAAATACATGGAGATTAAACAGCACACAGCTGAAAAACACATGGGCTAAAGAAGAAATCCCAGAAAAATAAAGTTATATTTTGAACCAAATAAAAATAAAAATACTATTTATCAAAATTTGTGGGATGCAGTGAAAGTAGTTTAGAGACAGATTGATAGCCTTTTCCTGGTTTTGATATGTGGTATTGAGTGCAGGGAAGGAGAGATGAATAGAGCACAGAGGATTTTGAAGGCAGTGAAAGTACTCAGTATGATACTATAATGATGGATTCATGTGATTATACATTTGTCCAAACCCATAAAATACACTGGAGAAGGAAATGGCAACCCACTCCAGTTTTCTTGCCTGGAGAATTCCAGGGACAGAGGACCCTGGCAGGCTACAGTCCATGGGGCTGCGCTGAGCGACTAGCATGCATATAGAATACATATCACCAAGAATGAACTGCAAGTTATAAACTGGGTGATTATGCTTGTGTCAATGGAGGTTTATTCTTGACTTAAAAAAAAGTGCTCTTTTTAAAACTTTTTATTTTGTATTGGAGGATAGTTGATTAAGGGGCTCCCAGGCAGCACTAGTGGTAAAGAACCCAGAAGGTGTATGAGACGTGAGTTTGATACCTGGGTTTGGTAGATCTCCTGGAGAAGGAAACAGCAACCCATTCCAGTATTCTTGCCTGGAAAATCTCGTGGACAGAGGAGCCTGGTGGGTTACAGCCCATGGGGTCACAAAGAGTCGGATATGATGAAGGGACTTAGCATAGTTAATGAACAATGTAGTGACAGGTGAAGGTGTATAGCAAAATGATTCATTTATACATGTATTAATACATGTATAATACATGTATTATAGATAATACATGTATCTATTAGTTTTCAAATTCTTTTCTCACTAGGTTGTTACATAGTATTGAGCAGAGTTTCCTGTGCTATATACAGTAGGTCTTTGTTGGTTATCCATTTTAAATACAGCAGTGAGTACCTGTGAATCCCATCTCTCTAATGATCCCTTCATCCCACCTTTTCCCCAAGGGAGAAGTTCAGTTTCTTAAGTCTGTGAATCTGTTTCAAAACTAAGTTCGTTTGCGTCATTTCTTTTTAGATTCCACATATAGGTTGATATCATATTGAACACTGGAGTGCATGTATCCTTTCAGACCATGGTTTTCTCCAGATATATGCCTAGGAAATGGGATTGCAAAGTCATATGGTAGCTCTATTTTTCATTTTTTAAGGAATCTCCATACTTTTCTCAATTTACATTCTTACTGACAGTGTAGGAAGAGTCCCTTCTTACCACACCCTCTCCAGAATTTATTGTTTGAGGACTTTTTCCCATGATAGCCATAAAAATGTACCATTTTTGTGAGTGATGTTGATAATGGGAAATCATTATTTCCCAGTGATGTTGTACATGGGAAATATGTTTGAGGATTTTTTGAGGACTTTTTTTTTTTTGAATATTTTTTTTGTTTGTTTGAGGATTTTTTTCATGATAGCCATAAAAAATGTACATCTTGGTGAGTGATGTTGATAACGGGAAATCATTATTTCTCAGTGATGCTGTATATGGGAAATCTGTATCTTCTAGTTTTGTTGTAAGCTTAAAACTGCTCTAAAAACGTCTTTATTGAAATAGTGGATGGATGAGTTCAACATAAAATTAAAATTTATGTTGAAAATCTCATAAATTTGTGGGTGGGGAAGGGGATAATAAGATAACTAAAAAACACATGAAAAGAGATACAGAATATGCTTATGAGAAGAGGTCCACTTGACCTCTTCTGGTTCCTGTTTCATCTTTTATTGGTTCACCCTCTTGCTGCCATTCCACCAGGTTTAAGTCTTCTAATGAGACTAAGAATATACCCTGTACCTGTGTCTTAAAATTCTGTCTTAATTCTACCACAGTAAATCCATGGCTGATTCATGTCAATGTATGACAAAAACCACTACAATATTGTAAACTAATTAGCCTCCAACTAATAAAAATAAATGAAAAAAAAAAATCCTATCATAATTCTAGCTAGTCTTTCAACTAATTCCTTCCTTATTGCTATGTGGCTAATTAGGGCCCTTTTAACTGAAATTTAAAACAGGAATGACCGTTTCCTAATAACATGACACCTACTATTGCAAATAGCTAACATTAAAAATCCACAAATTGCCAAGTTCCCGATGGAAATACTTGACTCAAAAATGATTTTTAAAGCAGTGTGTATTTCCATTGGAAATGATAAAGTAGATTTAGGTATGATCTACTTAATTTCCCTGGTTCTCCTCCAATAGTAAAATCAAATTAGAGCACACAGTGTTAAATCAGAGATTCTCAGTTCAATTACTGGTTTTATACTTAATAATTATATCATCTTGGAAAGCAGTAAGTTATTTACCATCTCAGGATTTTCTAACTTACTCTCAGATGAAGTCATAATTGTAATTTATGTCAAAAGATTTTTAAAGTTATTAAAAGGAGAAAAAGGTTTTGTAAATTATTTAGGCCATTACTTAGCACTTGCTAATTGCTCAAAGAAGAGATAGCCAGTTTCTCCAAATTGCATTATATTCTTATATAATAAATTATTTTGGAAACAAAATAATTATAGACCAAATATGGATACACAGTTGACCCTCAAACAACTAACGTGTTGGGATGCAACCCCTGGCACAGTTGAAAATTTGTGTATAATTTATAATCAGCACTCTATACATGTGATTCCTCTGTATCTTTAGAATCAATCAACCTCAGCTCTTGTAATTTGTAGTATGCACTACTGAAAAAATTCCATGTATAAGTGGACCCATGAAGTTCAACATCATGTTTGTCAGGAAAAAACTGTACTTTTTGTGTCTTAATTAAAGAGGAAAGTTTATTTACTTTTATAAATACTTGTAAAAACATTTATAAATACTTGAAAATAATCAACACAATCCAGAGGGTCAATGGGGTATATATTAAAACAATGATAGTTTTCAAGAAAATTTTTTATTGAAGAAATATCTGAAAACACTTGTGTGAGGGGCCTATCAAAATTTGCCCAACACTTTCTTGTGGAGAGTATACACTCATTAAAAATTTATTGAATTGAAGTCACATTTTAAGAATTAGTTAAATATTGTAGGAGATTATATACAAAAGAAATTGCATGAATTTCCTTTCCATTCATTCAGTCAACAAATATGGATGGCCTAAAATTGTGTGAACTGCTATAATACAAATATGAATGGAATCCATACTTTGGTCTTCAGGAACTCTCAGTCAAGTGAGAGTTTGAAACATTAAATAAAATATAGCAGACCGGTTTTCTTCTTGGTCAGTTAAGATAAGCATGTTTACCTAGAAGGCTGAAATATTAAATGTTTGTTTTGTACTTGTATTCATAGAAAACGTAAAGCAAATCAGCAAACTATTAGAAGCAATTTCCTGGGAAAAGCAACTTTTAAGATATATAATAATGTTGTGATAATAATGTGATTGATTAAGAGCAATATGTTGCAACCTGTATCTATAAAGTAGTGTATTGATTTTCAGTACACACAACCAGGACCAAGAAGATATCAAGACAGTCAAGCACATTCTGAATTATTTTGGATTGATTAGATGTAATAGAATCCATGATTAGTTGAGAGGCATATCAAAAGTGTGTTGTACTTTAGAGCTGGATCTGTGCTGGAGGAGAGTAAGAATCACAGTGAACGAGACCTGTAAGGCCAGCACGCTGGGCTGTGCTTAGCCACTCCGTGTCTGACTCATTGTGACCCCATGGACTATTGCCCACCAGGCTCCTCTGTCCATGGGGATTCTCCAGGCAAGAATACTGGAGTGGGTTGCCATGCCCTCCTCCAGAGGATCTTCCCAACCCAGGGATCGAACTCAGTTCTCCCACATTGTAGGAGGATTTTTTACCCACTGAGCCACCAGAAAAGTCTCATAGCTCCAGTGTATCAAATCCTTAATTTCCCACTTCTACCATGCCTTGCTTCAAACCCTTCAGGCATCCTTGTTATTAAAATAAAAATAAAGGGGCCCTCCCTAGGATAATTTACAATGTCCTGTCTGATCTAGCTCTAATTTCTCTCACCTCACCTGCTACCAGCCTTCTTGACCTCACTCTTATTCTCTTTCTTGTCCATCTCAAATAACAGATTTTAGTCCCATTTCTTGCCATAACACCTTTTCCCAGAGGACCTGCTTGTAAAATCAGTTTCTAGTGATTGAAACGTGCTTTGCATGCATGTTTTCATATTACTCCTTGTTATCACAATAAGTCATTTGAATCTTCCGTTATTCATTCATAGTCATGTTACATATTTTAGCTTTAGGTCTTTAAACATCTTTTATAGTCTGTCTAAATGCTTTCTATCCACCCCATTTCCTTTTTATTCAAATGTCTCTACTTATCCCACTCTGTCATTCCCTGTTCAAAGAAGTCTTTCCTGATCTCCTTAATTAAGCCAAATCTCAATTATATGCTCTGATTCCAGGTACTTTTCTTTCATTGTACTTATTACTACAATACATAGATTTATTTCTCTTTTTAAATGTTTGTATCTTCCACTACAATATAAGGCCCGTGCAAAAAGACCATCTGTCTGATTTTACTTGCCAGGTTAGATATTCAATATGATTTGTAGATTAAACAAACATCTAGCCATTCAGTATACTACACAAAATATGTATGTAAAATTAAAGTCTTTGGCAGGATGTAGTTATATTTAATTTCCTATGTAATTTCCATTTTATAATCTTTTGGGGAAGTAATTTCCATCTTATGTTTTCAATGTGTATGTGTATGTATATGTATATGTGTGAGCATATATATATATATATATATATATATATATATATATGCTCAGTTGTGTCCAATTCTTTGTGACTCCATGGACTGTAGCCCACCAGTTTCCTCTGTTCATGGGATTTTCTAGGTAAGACTACTGGAGTGTGTTGCCAAAAAGCAAGTTTTGTTTGTGTGTGTGATTTGTCTGTTTGTTTTGCCTACACAACAAGTAGAGAAAATATATGGTCCTCCACTCAAACACAACTCCCCACATACACACATACTACACTTGACTTTTAAATATATTCTGTCATATGTATATATACACATACAGACACATATATGTTGTGGTCTGGGCATGGGTTGGAAAAGAATTTCCAGACACGAGGCAGGATGAAGGAGGAATAAAGTTTATTAGAGTGGGGTGGGGTGAGTCACTGTCAGCACAGTGGGCCAGCTTCCTGATAGTCAGGGAGAGTTGATGTTGAGCTGGGGTTCTTGATTCATTTTTATACCCTGGGTGTAAGGAGTGGGATAGGGGTCTGGTGGGTCGTTTGCTGATTGGATGAGGTAGGCTTATTGTGGGGGAAGGGAGAAAGGCAAATATCTTCTCCCTGTATGGGGAAGGAGGGAAGACAAGTTATACTGGTCAGGAAGACCTGGAATTCTTTAGTAGTTACAACATTGGGGATGGGAGGGAAGGTCGATAAGGGTCTGGGTTTCCCATTCTTGCATTCCAAGACCCTTCTTGGTTTCATCTGCTCTTTTGTCCTTGGGTCACCACATTCCTTCCTCTCCTTAATTTTAGGGTCAATTATTTGGCCCCTTTTGATACTCTGCTCATGTCTATCTACTTATTTCCCTTCTCAGGCATTTGGGAACCCAGTCTCAAGGGAAAAGTGTCAATGACTCCTCTGGCTTCTTCAGGCTGTACCGGGGGGTCATGGGGCTCTGGGTTCCCTTTGCCTGCTCTCTGTCAGGGTATACTTAAGGAGGAAGGTGGGACTCCACGCAACGATATAGCATGATATATCCATGTACGATATAACATTGTCCAAGTATCCACTGGCTGGTATCCTTTTTGTAAGATCATTTGGAATTGGATCTTCTGAACCTTTCAGGAGATGAACTTAGATAATGCGTTAATAATACATAGGCCGAACAGTAATATCAGGAGGAAGGTGATGGAAGGTCAGAGGAGAGGTAAAAACCATGTTAGGTAGGGCCCCTTTGATAGTTTGCCAAATGGTATTTGCATCTGGGGTCCCTTTCCCAAAGGAATGTAACCATTTAGCTTGTTCATACATTTTCTTAATATCCTCTTTTACTAGGCCACTACTGCTAATATATGTACAAAAACTTTGTTGGTGACTGCACAAACTCGCCTTTGTTTGGCTAGGAGATAGTCTAAGGCCCTTCGGTTGTCCATTACCAGTTCTGCTAAGGAATTAGACTAGGAATGTGGTGACCCAAGGACAAAAGAGCAGATGAAACCAAGGAGGGTCTTGGAATACAAGAGAAGATGAAACCAAGGAGGGTCTTGGAATGCAGGAAAGGAAAAATCAGACCCTTATCCACCTTTCCTCCAATCCCTAATTTTATAACTGCTAATGAATTCTGTGTCTATTAATGAATTCCAGGTCCTCCTGATCAGTATAATCTGCCTCCCCTCCTTCCCCATATAGGGAGAAGTCATTTACCTTACTCTCCACCCCCACGCCCCCACCCAATAAGCCTACCTCATCCAATCAGCAAATGACCTTCAAGATCCCTACCCTGCTCCTTACACCTAGGGTATAAAAATGAATCAAGAGCTCCTGTTCAATGTTGATTCTCCCTTGAGCTGGCCCACTGTTCTAACAGTTTCTCCAATTCTAATGAACTTTATTTCCCTCTCATTCTGTCTCATGTCTGGAAATTCTTTTCCAACCTACACCCAGAACACGACATTTTATATGTGTGTGTGTATATATATATATATACACACACATGTGTTTTCAATCTCACACCATGATGTTTTTATTCACTTAATGCCATTTGAATTAATTGTTGTGAGACTTTAGCTGATAATCACAAACTCTTAAAAAATTAGTTAAAATACTATAAAGAAGAGCACAGAGTTCTTATACTGTATCTTATACTGTATACTGTTTGGAGGGAGAAGACAATGGCACCCCACTCCAGTACTCTTGCCTGGAAAATCCCATGGACAGAGGAGTCTGGTAGGCTGCAGTCCATGGGGTCGCTAGGAGTCACACACTACTGAGCAACTTCACTATCACTTTTCACTTTCATGCTTTGGAGAAGGAAAAGGCAACCCACTAAAGTGTTCTTGCCTGGAGAATCCCAGGGACAAGGGAGCCTGGTGGGCTGCTGTCTATGGGGTCGCAGAGTGGGACATGACTGAAGCAACTTAGCAGCAGCAGCAGCAGCATACTGTTTGGAAAGAACATGCATACAATTTCTATAACATTGACTTAAAATATCTTTGTATAGGTCTTTTCTGATCTTTAAATTTGTCTTTATTTTAATATTGATACATAGGGTTTATTTCTGTTATATAATTAGAATGGGAAAAAAGAATCCAGAATGGTGGTGGCTAAAACACAAAGAAGGGAAACGCTCACGAAAATAGAAGAAAGGAAGGTCTGAGGACCAGAGAGAGAATCTCAGGTGAAACAAACAGCACTCCTGGCTAGCCTAATTTACATAGGGCAGGCTCAGGGGGAGGAGAAAAAACATATAAAAAGAGGAGGCAAAATTGAGACCAGGGGCCTCTCTCCTCTTTGCATTTTTTGGGTCGATATGCGCTCACGCATGGAGGATGTATTTTCCTTTGCTTGCCAAATAAAACTGAGCTGTAATACCGGTCCATCCACCACTTCAAATTTTTGCTTCGGCAAGACAAAACTGGAGGAATTACAAACTCCCCTGGCATTTCTAATTATTTCCAACAAAAATAAGATTCACTCTTAATTTTTTTTTCTGATTGTCACTTTAATTTAGATCTGCTCCCTAATATCTATTGACATTTCTTGACAGTAGTAAAAAAAATCCCAGTTAACTTCAATCATGAAAGATAATTGTTAGTGCATTTTAGTCAGTGTTACTTAGGACAAAGGCAATTTTTCAGTTTTAACTCATTTATAAACTCTCCAATTCAGTTTTTCTGTCCTTTTCTTTTTTTTTTTTTTTTGGCCTGGTTGTCAGTTGTATTAGAGATCTCCATTAATTTTTGTTTGTCTACCTATTTCTCAGAGGAACTGCTCTGAAAAGTGCTCTACTTCCTTCAGGCTAAATGACCTCACCTTCCGGAAGTTTCATTGACTGCAGGTGAATACTTGAATATTTGAACTAAGAGGTGATGGAATCTAGAGTATACTGGTTGGAAAAGGACTACACTGAAAGTCAATAAAGTTCTGCTATTCATGTTTTTGAAGTTCCCTTGTCTCCATCTTTCTTGAAAGTGTTATTCAGCTATTCTTAGAGTAAGAATTGTTTTATGGTAAAATATACATAACATAAAAATTTATTATTTTAACTATGTTTTTGTTAAACAGCTCAGTGATATTAAGTAGACTCCCATTGCTGTAAAACCAACACTATCATCCCTCTCCAGAATTTTGTTCATCTTCCCCAACTGAAACTGTGTACCCATTAAACAATAGTTCTCTATATCCTTCTTCCCTGAGCCCACATGAATGTCATAGATTAATCCTCAAAAACTTTTGGACTACTGAGGTTTTGCACCAAATAATGACATAAAAAGTTTATCAAATTACAAGCAAGAATTCCTTGGCAGAGTTTCAAATAGTATATTCCAAATGTGACTTTTCAGGGACTAAATGAGAAGCAAAATCTGTATTTACATAAGAATGCTTAGCCATCCTCCATCCATATTATATACCCAGACTTGCTGGAGTCATTTTATTATATTAAGGTGAAAAATAACATTGGGGTCAGTTGTTTGCCTCAAAACATGTCAGGGCAGAATATATAAGTGGACTTGAAAATCAATCTCTGCCTAAGAGTTAACACCATTCTCTGCAAAGAAGAATGTGAGAAAATTGAACTGCTACAAAATTACAAAAATTCCTCTTAAGAGAAAAGTCTTGAATCATGCCACTGAAGATTGCCTGAAGTGTAGTTTAATGTGTCAAGGGGCTCACAGACATTTAGATGTATGGTCATTTGGATACTATGGTACTAAAGTTGTTTGAAGAAGTTGATAAGGCTGTTCTGTTCAAGAAAATCAAAACTAATCTGTACTCAACAGTTCATCCACCTTCAGTTCAGTTCAGTTCAGTCGCTCAGTCGTGTCCGACTCTTTGCGACCCCATGAATCGCAGCACGCAAGGCCTCCCTGTCCATCACCAACTCCCGGAGTTTACTCAAACTCATGCCCATCGAGTCGGTGATGCCATCCAGCCATCTCATCCTCTGCCGTCCCCTTCTCCTCCTGCCCCCAATCCCTCCCAGCATCAGGGTCTTTTCCAATGAGTCAACTCTTTGCATGAGGTGGCCAAAGTACTGGAGTTTCAGCTTCATCATCAGTCCTTCCAATGAACACCCAGGACTTATCTCCTTCAGGATGGACTAGTTGGATCTCCTTGCAGTCCAAGGGGCTCTCAAGAGTCTTCTCCAACACCATAGTTCAAAAGCATCAATTTTTTGGTGCTCAGCTTTCTTTTCAGTCCAACACTCACATCCATATATGACCACTGGAAAAATCATAGCCTTGACCAGATGGACCTTTGTTGGCAAAGTGATGTCTCTGCTTTCTAATATGCTATCTAGGTTGGTCATAACTTTCCTTCCAAGGAGTAAGCGTCTTTTAATTTCATGGCTGAAGTCACCATCTGCAGTGATTTTAGCTTAGCTTAATTTAATATCACATGTATTATTTGCGCTTCCCTGGTGGTTCAGACAGTAAAGAATCTGCCTTGCAACGCAAAAGACCCGTGTTCCATCCCTGGGTCAGGAAGATCCCCTGGAGAAGGGAATGGCTACCCTCTACAGTATTCTTGAATGGAGAATTCCATGGATAGAGGAACCTGGCAGGCTATAGTCCATGGGATTGCAAAGAGTCAGAACAAGCAAGAAGTGTCACTTGAATGTTTAAATGATAATCAACAACTAGTATCACAAATTATATATGCCTAAAAGCAATATGATAATATTAATGAGTGGTGGTGGTTTAGTTGCTAAGCTGTGTTTGACTCTTTGAGACCCCATAGACTATAGCCCACCAGGCTCCACTGTCTATGGGATTTTCCCAGCAAGAATATCAGAGTGGGTTGCCATTTCTTTCTCTAGGGGATCTTCCCTGAGCCATGGATTGAACCCAGTTCTCCAATATTGCAGGTCGATTCTTTACTGACTGATCCACTGGAGAAGATTCCTCTGTCCATGGATTTCTCCAGGAAAGAATACAAATTACTCCAGCTGGAGTGGGTAGCCATTCCCTTCTCCAGGGAATTTCCTGATCCAGTGATCGAACCTGAGTCTACTGCATTGCAGGGAGATTCTTTACCATCTGAGCCACCAGGGAAACCCAACATCAATGACAGTATATATTATAATAGTCAAGAGTAAAGGTTCTGAAGCCATTAAGATAAACTTTCCATTTCTAGTTTCTTAGCGCAACTTCTGTGCAGGCCCATGAGAACTTCACCCCTCTAAAATTGTTTCCTTGATTGAATAAAGCCCATCTGTAAAACTGTGTAATGATTAAATAAAATAAAGAATGAAGGTAATTAGAACAATGCTTAGCTGAGGTAGTCAGATAATTGCTGGAACCTGTGAATATTACCTTCCTTAGCAAAAGGAAATTTCCAAGTGCTATTAAATCAAGTTTCTTGAAATGGAGACATTATTCTGGACTACCTTGGTCAGTCCAGTGTGATGACAAAGTTGCTGAGAAGAGGGATGAGCAAGGGTCATGGTTAGAGAAGGAAAGGTCAGGATAAAAGCGGAAGTTGAAGTAATCTAGGGCGATTAGCCACACAATGAGACCACCACTGGAACTAGGAAAGACATCTGTTCTCTCTTAGAATCTCCAGAAGAAAGACAGCTTTACTGACCTAGTTTAAAATTGTGACATACAAAGCTATAAACTAAAAAAAAATTGTACAGTTTTAAGCCATTATAGTTTATGTGGAAACTTAAAAACCTGAAAGGTTGAAGAGGAGACCTTTTAACTTAGACAGCAATAGAACCGAATACATCAGCATTTAATTATACTATAATAAATATCAGCTGATACTATGACTGAAAAATGAAAAAAAAAGAGACATGGTCAGTGCTACATAAGGGATCTATTTCTTTAAAGGAAGGAATTATTTTTATTTTTAGCTATATTTATATTATGAAAAAACCTGTAGCTATAAAGCATTTGAAAATAAAAAAAGTTACATATAATAAAAATCAAAACTGCTCTTTCCATTCAGGATCTATGGCCTCCATTCTAGAAATAATTTTATTAACATATTCCTGTTAATTCCTGTATGCACCATCAAAAATGTTTTTATATAAAATATTTAGAGTCTTTTTTCAAATTTATAGCTTTTATTTATTTTTTAATTAAAAAATTTAAATCTTTTTCATAGAATTACAGTTGATTTACAATGTTGCTTCAGTCTGCCGTACAGCAAAGTGACTCAGTTTTACCCATAGATACACTGTTTTTTTAATATTCTTTTCCATTATGGTTCATCCCAGGAGAATGGATACAGTTACCTGTGAAAGTAGGACCTTGTTGTTTATCCCTTCCAAATGTAAGAGTTTGCATCCACCAATCCTAAATTCCCAGTCCATCCCTCTCCTGACACTTCTCCTCTTTGGCAACCACAAATCTGATCTCCATGTCTGTGAATCTGTTTCTATTTTGTTGATGGGTTCATTTTTGCCATATTTTAGATTCTACATATAAATGGTATCATATAACTTTTAGATTTTGTTATATAAATTTGCCTACTTCTCTCTTGCTATTTTGTCAATTACTGTTACTTACATTTTGAGCCTCAGTTACTAGTTACACATTGGGATTTCTATCCTTTTTGATATGTTGACCCTTCATTATTGTGAAATGACTTTTAACAGATCTTTGTTAATACTCATTCTTGTAGAGTTGCAATAAAGTAATTGTGGGGTTAACCTTGTCTGAAATTATTAAAACCACTCAAGCTTTGTTATGGTTTGTGTTTTTACATATTATTAGTTTAAATTTTTTCTGTGCCTTAATATTTAATGCATCTCTTATAAACAGCATACAGTTGGGTCATTCTTTGTTCAATCACTATGGCAATCTTTGTTTTTTATTAGATTATTTTGTTCATTTACACTTAACATAATCATTGACAGTTTTATGTCTACTACCTTACTATTTGGGTTTCCCTTGTAGCTCAGTTGGTAAAGAATCTGCCTGCAATGCAAAAGGCCAGGGTTTGATTCCTGGGTTGGGAAGATCCTCTGGAGAAGGAAATGAAAACCCACTACCATATTCTTGACTGGAGAATCCCATGGATAGAGGAGCCTGGCAGACTACAGTCCATAGGGTTGCAAAAGTCAGGCATGACTTAGTGACTAAACCATCCCCACCATCTCACTATTTATCTTTTGTTTGTTCCATCGTTTCCTTTTTTTTACCCCCTCCTTTTCTGTCTTCATTTGAGTTGAATATGTTTTATTATTCCATTTTATCTTTTGTTTTTTTATTTTGTCCTTCCATGTTTTTTGTGGTTCTTATATGAATTACAATATGCACCCTCTATTTAAAATAGTAGTCTGTCTTGAAGGTTATTTTATGAACAATTTAAGGAGCTTCAATTTCCTTTCCAGTCCTTTATGCAGTTGTCATACATTTCATTCCCTCCTCCTGCCAATCCCTCTATCTATGCATCCATCTCTCATCTATAAATAATGCCTTACAGGTTTCACTATTTTCACAATCAATTATCTTTCGGGGAAATTAAAAAAAAAAAAACATGATTTTAAAAAGACTTTTACACAAGACACATAATTACCACATTACCCTTCCCCTTTTTTGGGATATAGATTCTAATTTTCATCAGGTATCATCATTTAGCCTAACTAACCTACTCCACCATTCATATAGTACACATCTGCTAGTGGTAAATTCTTGATATTTTGTTCATGAGAAAATATCTTTATGTTAACTGTGTTTTTGAATGATATTTGAAGGACACATTTCTGGACTTTGAATTATATTTTAATTTTTTTATTCTTTAGCCTTGATGATGTTATTTCACTTTTTTTTTTAAAATGATAGGTATGAGTCCTAGTTATCATTATTCCCTAAATAGGCAGTATGCTTTTCCCTTTCACCTACTTTAAAAATATTCTTTATATTTGGCTTTCAGCAGTTTCAGTCTATTATGCTTATGTGTGGCTTTTTTAAAACTTTATCTTGCTTGTGGTTTGCTGTAATTCTTTAATTTACAGGTTGGCATTATTTTTCTCAATTAAAAAAAAATGCTTAGCCATTATTTATTTACCTCATATATTTTCCTTCCTTTTCTGGGATTCCAATGACACCTATATTAAACTGCGTGATATTGCCCCACAGGTCATTGACTGCCTCTTAAATTTTTAAAAATTTATTTTTTGTGTGTATTGGTTTCAATGATTTTTATTCTATCTTCCAGATAACTGATAATATATTTTATAATATCCTGTCTTCTGTCCATCCAGTGCATGCTTTTTTTTCACTTTGGACATAATATAGTTTTCAGTTTTAGAATTTTTTTAGCTCTTTTTTCATAGTTACCATTTCTCTACTAAGATTTTCCTTCTTTTCAATTATAACAGTCTAAGATGCTAAAGCAGCTAATTCTGACCTGTCATTTCTGTGTTTGTTTTGAATGATTTTTTATTGCTTAGTTTTGACTTACATTTTTCTGTTTCTTTAGCTATCCAATATATACTGTATGTTGAACATTGTGAATTTTGTATTGTTGAAAATTTGATTTATTTGTATTCCTTTGATGCATTTCATGTTGCTCTGGCAAGCAGCTAATTTACTGATATCTCAGTGTAATTATCTCCACTCTTGTTTTTCACCTTTTAAAAATGTGGTTACAGGATGAGTAGCCTTTATTTTGGGTTAATAGAAACCCTTCTGCAAGAGATTCTCTGGATCATGTCTTTTTTCTGGATTCTCAAAGAAATGATTAGAGTGTTCAGATGAAACCTGATTTGTTATACCTGATATTTTCTCCAGCTGTTCATTTTTTTTTTTTTTTTTCCTGAGCAGAACTTTGCAGAACATTACCTGGGGCAGGTACAGAATGGCTCAGTCTTTGGCAAAAGACATAATTAGAACCCCTGGGTCAAGTGCCAAAGCTTTTTGTTTCTGTAGACCGTGATACCAGTTCCAACCACCTCATCATTGTCAGACCCTGGTCTTTGCTCCCTCAGGAAGGACAGATCACCAGACTCACGTGGACTTCACCTCTGGGACAGGAAAGCTACACCAAACATGGAACAGACACTGCTGTGAGGTTCATCTCTATTCCTCACAGGCTTCACATGTGCACATGCAGAATATGATGCATTGACAGCATACACAAATACAAATACATATATAGTCAATTTCCATTGTCTTTGGAAATTATTAGTCTTCCTTCCGTCTCTGAAATGCACAAGGTAAATTTGACAGTTAAAAAAATTGATTATATTTCCTATAAGAATAAGATAGGAAATGAGAAAATAAAAAAAAAACTTAAAAAAAACCTTCACAATGAAACAAGTTTAATTTACTTTAAGCTGTTCTAGCTTTTATGAATAAAATGATTAAATATGAAATAAAAATAATAGAACTCTCAGTGTTTCACATGCTTATGCTAATCCTGATACACTGACCATTGGCAATGTACTGTTGGTTGTTTTTACATTTCTGAGCTATAAATGCATTCTGTTTTCAACTATCTGCCAAAAGCATAAATAGTTGAGCTTTAAAATGACATCTAGCTACATCTCTATTTGTCTGAATAAATGTCTGTATGTGATATGTTTATAACTGTTGCAATACTCCCTTTCTTCACCCTGACAGTTCTGTGGAGATACAGTATATCATTGTATAGAATTCAAAGCATGTCCAACACTTTGTGCTAAGGCATTGCTGCTTCAAAATGTTTACAATTTGATCCTCTCTGTACCTACTGAATCCACTATAACAAACATTGCTGGCTGCACTGAAGTCTATGGATGAATTAACGGTAAACACAAAGTTTTCTTAAGTGAGCTCAAACATAAATGAATTTGTATTATCTAAGCAAAATGTTGTGATGAAGGAACCAAAAAAATGTTTATATGATTAAGTAAAATACAACATAGATGCATACCAATACATTATCCAGAGTTGGGAAACAAACCAATAATTATACAATGGATTATTCTTTATAAAAACTCTTTTTAAAGTAAAGAAGAGACAGATACTTAAATAGTAATAATTAAAAACAAAAATTCCTATTGGTGTCCTGATTTGGAGATATACATGTGTGTATATGCGTGTGTGCGCTGAGTTGCTTCAGTTGTATCCAACTCTTTGCGACCCTATGGACTGTAGCCAGCCAGGCTCCACTGTCCATGGGAGTCTCCAGTCAAGAATCCTAGCGTGGGTTGCCATGCCCTTCTCCAGGGGATCTTCTCAACTCAGGGATCAAATCGGTCTCTTACTTCTCCTGCATTGGCAGGCAGGTTCTTTATGACAAGTGTCACCTGGGAAGTAATGTGTAACATATATTGCTAGAGAAGATAAAAAGTAATTACTGTGGCCTTGGAAACCTTCTCTAGAGGCACTTGGTTAAGTAGTCAGGATTTCACCAAGTTCTAAACTCTAGACCAGGATCTTCCTATTTGTTAGAGGCTGGAATTTAAACTAGTGTGAGGAGATCTGCCAAAAATCAAGCCAGAAAGCAAATCATACTTCCTAGATGAAAATATTTTATAGTTCTCTCTTGTCTCTCATGATTATTATTGCTTAATAACAATAGAAATCTTATTATCAAACAGTTTGATTAATTACAAGTAGACAGTAGAATAAGACAAAAATATGAACAATTATATATGTATGTATTAGGTGTTTATTGTGACATAAATCATATAAATGTACATTATAGTTTTTATATTTGTTTATTTATTTACTTCAGTTTATAGTTAAAGGCTTTTTTTTTGGCAACACTCTGTTTTTGTTGAGTAGAGGTCCATACAGTCTCTACCAACTAAAAATACACTTTGTGAATATATGATAACTTCCTTTTTCTTTTCATTTTAGGTGGAAGAAAAATTTAATCAGAAAATCCTAAGTGCATATGCTTTCTAAACATGCACTATTTTTAAATCATTTTCATATAATGTAAATTAATCATCTTAGCAATTAAATTTTACTAAATATTAGACCAAAATTTTATAAAAGCAAAACTGTATTTCTTTTGTACTCATATTTTCTTTGTCTAAATATATTCATGAGAGTACAAAATTACCATAACCAGAACATTTTGGATGGAGAAATTTGTGATCACACTCATTTAAGTCTTGGTAGGCATATAAAACAAGTAAAAGGAGAGAAACGTACATTCTTGCTAGACACTAGCTTCCTAACCACAAGCGTTCAGCCTCACAAGTTGCTGTGTTTTGCTGAAGGAATGAAGGTGTTGATTAAGTTGGAGAGTGATTTATGTTGAGATGTGTTAAGAGAGTTTTGATACATATTCAATGTCCTTTATCCTGATAACTATAAGCTTTATAAGGATAGGGATCTTGTCTGTCTTGTTTACCACTGCATTTTCAGTGTATAGTACTATACATTGTAACTAGCAAAAAATCAGGATAAGTTGAATGAAGAAAAGCCATGATTCTACATGCCATTTATATGACACATCTAAACATAGAATGCAGACAACATACAAAGCATACAACATCATAGAAACCAAATAACCACTTAAAAAACTATTCAACTATTAAATTGACAGTATAGAAAATGATAATAATAATTGAGACAAGAATGATGGCAGTAAGCACTCTAGTACATTGCTGGAAGAAGTATAGATTGATACATTGATTCAGAGGACATGATTTTATAGTTTGTACTTAAAAGCCTCAAAAACATTAATATACCCTAAATTCTTCAGAGACATATATGAAGATTTATGTATCAAGATGTTTTACAGATATAGTCATGTCCATAACATATTGCAACTTGCATCAATATCTAACAGAAGATTAAGTAGATAACGTGACATATATAGGGTGAAATATTGTTAGCACATTTAAATCATATATTTTTAATGACTTAATGGAAATGGAAAACTATATATTTAGAAAATCATATTTATTATAAAACAAACACACAGAGAAGCAACAATAAAATAGAAAAAACTTATGTTTGGAGGGTGGTAAGTTCTTTGAAAAATTTTGTTTAATATTTTATTCTTATTTTTCTTTCTTTCTTTTTTTTTTTTGGTAATGAGCATACTGTTTACAAATCAGGATAAAAATTACCTTAAAAGCCTTTTCATTGTAATTCCTGTATCAATCTTTTTATTCTTTCAAAATGTCATCAGAATACAGATCTTGATTATTTAGATTATTTAGTGAGCTGGAGAGAGCCTGTGAAGTTCCATACACATTAAAATGCTAGCCTAGCATGACTTTTGCTTAAATTCAAGGGTGTCACATTTGATAAAATGTTAGCAGTAAAAAGAACATTAGAGATGCCCTAATTAAACCTCCATCTTTAGCAGTAAGTGGCCATGCGCTATTTCCACATTAAGCTTTCAATGAAAGCGTTTTTCAAAATCGGCATATATTTGTACTTGTTTGGGAAACAAGAACTGGAATGTAGAAAATAATACAGCTAATGGACCAAAACTCTTTATGCTAACAAGTATTTGCATTTTAAAATATGGCAGTAAACTGAATATTTATTAAACATGAATACTTTATAAATTGACTAGTCATGAAGTTTGACAATAATTTTCAAGTGGAAAGTTACTTTTTCCAAAGGAAGATAAATTACAGAAAATGAAATAAGAACATTTTCCATTGGATTACCAAAGTTTGCTTTATTATCTTTTGTATTTGAGGTATTCACCGATGTCATTTGTTTTCCTGGGTTCATTGTTGCTATTCAGTTAAATTGTGCCCGTCTCATTCCGATCCCATGAAGTGCAGCACACCTCGCTTTCCTGTCCTTCGTCCTATCTCCGAGTTTGCTCAAACTCATGTCCATTGAGTCAGTGATGCCATCCAACCATCTCATCCTCTGTCATCCCCTTCTTCTGCCTTCACTTGTTCCCAGCATCAGAGTCCTTTCTACCTGAGTCGGCTCTTCACTTCAGGTGGCCAAAGTATTGGAGCTTCAGCATATCATCAGTCCTTCCAATGAATATTCAGGTTCATTTCCTTTAGGATTTACTGGTTTGATCTTGCAATCCAAGGGACTCTCAAGAGTCTTCTCCAGCACCATAATTCAAAAGCATCAATTTTTCAGTGCTCAGCTTTCTTTATGGTCCAATTCTCACATCCATACTTGACTCCTGGAAAACCATAGCATAACTAGATGGACCTTTGTTGGCAAAGTGATGTCTTTGTTTTTTAATATCTGTCTAAGTTTGTCATAGTTTTTCTTCCAAGGAGCAAGCGTCTTTTAATTTCATGGCTGCCATCACCATCTGCAGTGATTTTGGAGCCCAAGAAAATAAAGTCTGTCACTGTTTCCACTTTTTCCCCATCTGTTTGCCATTAACTGATGGGACTGGTTGCCATGATCTTAGTCTTCTGAATGTTGAGTTTTAAGCCAACTTTTTCACTCTCCTCTTTCACCCTCATCAAGTGGTTCCTTAGTTCCTCTTTGCTTTCCGTGATTAACATGGTATTATCTGCATATATGAGGTTGATGATATTTCCCCCTGGGTTCATATCTAACCTATATTTCATAGCCTTCTCTGCATTTATATTGAAAACATATGACTGGAAAACAACAAGTGAACTTCCAGGCCCAATTTCTCTTTTTTTTCCCCCCTTAAGAGGAGTCATTTCAGGATATGCTTAAACATATTGAGATTTCTAGATTCAAGGACGCTGAATCTCTAAATCATTTTTGGATTAGAACGTCTTAGGAAAGCTTTGCAATCAGGAACATTCACACTGGGCTTTGCATGAGAGAATATCACAGAGGGACTGAGATTACTTATTGCAGCAGATAGTACTAATCACAATGACTAATACAAAAAATAGTACCTTCAAGTGAGATGCTGATAAACAAAAGTTAGAATATGTTACACTGGCTTAGGAGTGGGCATCTTTATTTAATAGTAGAATAAAACAGGTTGGTTAATTGGTGA
Organism: Muntiacus reevesi; assembly: GCF_963930625.1. Classification (NCBI taxonomy): domain Eukaryota; kingdom Metazoa; phylum Chordata; class Mammalia; order Artiodactyla; family Cervidae; genus Muntiacus; species Muntiacus reevesi. The sequence continues at coordinate 133,102,166 of NC_089252.1, forward strand.
GTATGATGAAAAGGCATTTAAAAGCTGTCACCTATGATAGTTTAGAAAACAATATAAAGCTCACTGAGCTTGTAGTTCTAGAGATGTTTGGAAAATAGATATTAGCGATATGTATGTATTATTATGGATGGTTTTAGCAAAGTATGATAAGAAAGATATAAGCTGAGAAAATAATTGGCAAGTTTAAAGTAGAATTGAAAGGGAAAAGAAAAGTTTAGAAAATGAAGAGATGGTATATAAAAGACTTTGAAGAACTAAGACCCAGTGAGATTTCTCAGCTACACAGAGTGATTCAGATTTGTGCCAAAGATCAAATGAAGGACATGTTCTGACAATTCAAGCTTGACAGGTTCAAGATAATCTGACTTTAAGTTGAGATGGAGTGAGCAATGATAAGCAAGACACCAAGAAAGGAAAGGTATTTGGGAACAAAGTCTGGCAGTTCTTGCTTCGTGTGTCCGAAACTGACCGGAAGTGAATAGTTTGCACGTTTCTAAAATAATCATATGGCTAACAACCACAAGTCCATGTTAAAAAGTCTTTGACTCTGCAATCCTTAAAATGACTTTCAGACATCTATATTTCCCTGAGCACGAGGTGGGTTCTGTATGTTATACACAGCCAAGAAAGACATATTCAATAGCTACTTCAGATATGACCAGGAAGGATAAGATGAAACAACCTCCAGGGAATTTGATCTTCTTAACACAGGAGTTCTTCCAAGGGAATATTTTGGTGCCTAACTGAGAATCTTTATTTTTTCTCCAGAAAGTGGAACTTTACAATATTTGCCTAGTTATAGTCCATAAAAGCCATAGATCACTTTTGTGTATCTTCTTTCCTCTCATTTTCCAAATGAGAGTTGAGAAAATTTTGTCTCTGTCTGTTGGTAGGTGTACATGGAGGATCAGGGGTGGGAAGCATGATTTTTTAGGTTTCAGATTTCAGAACCACATTTTTGGTTCATACATGAATCTGATGAAGATAATTGTCATCATTCAAACATCCCAGAATATAAACCAGATGCTGTGACCAGGTGAGATTTGGGATTATTCATTTGAGAAAGTTGAGAATATGGAAGATAGTGTGAAAGGAATATTTGGTGATCAGAAGTGTAGACTGTCAAGCAAGATACTGCTAGAGAATTATCAAACTGTTTCTGATGTATCTTGAATGCAGAGTTACTTTGTTCAGTTTGCATTTCAATCAGTTTGGAATTTTATGACTCAGTTTGGTCCGTTAAATCTTCCACCTGATCCTCCACACGTCCTCACTTCTTTAAGACAAAGATGGAGGCATTAAAAGATGGTTGGAATCTGTTTATAGGCAAACCACACAGAAAGGGATGAGCAACAGATAAACTTTAATTGCATTAAACCTTTAGGACTTCTGGATTATTGTTGTTTTGCTGCTGTTGCATACATTAGCATTAATGACCCTGAGTATAGACACACTTTTTAACAAAAATAATTTCATATTATAATGAAATTAAAATATTATTTTAAATAAAAGTATATGTATATTTTAGGTAAGCAAATATAATGAAATAAATATAAAATATTTTATAGGATATAAACATGCAAAAATTCTTTTAATTTACTACAAAGAGGCTGAACCTTGGTAATTATTATTTTTTTTTTTTTTGGAAAGACAGCAACATTCATACTTAACATGTCTATTATTAAAAAAGCAAAAACAAAAAAACACAAAAATAACCCTACTACTCCTGTTTCAGCAAAGACATCAGGAAAGTGAGCTAGTCCTTTTGGCAAACATTGAATTTCTCTGGGGCCTAATTTTCCCCACAATTCAAAGAACACACAATAACATGTGGATTTTGGACATGTGGTTATAGGTGACTGACTAGAGATAATTAATGACAATTTTGGAAGAAGCTGTCATCAGTACCTATGATGTCTTTAAATTAATAACAGTTTATATTGCTCATATTGTTTTCCCCAAAGACTACTGTTCCATTCTATTTGACCTTAATTGGTATAATTGATAACAGAGCTTGGAGTGTGATTTTAATCATGTAGGCACAGCTTTTCTGACAGAAGAAAAAAAAAAAAAGCTGCTGTGAGTTATCTGTTATTACTAGGGAGACAGAAAGGTAAAACAAATGATTGTTTGCTATTTTAACCTGAGACTTTGAGGCTTTTAGATCATAACTAGCGATTTATTAATGGTTATAAAGAGTTTGGGCTAATCTCCAAACAATTAATGAAAGCTAATTGGTGTGTAATTTAACACAAAGGAAAAGATGAGAAAATTAGTTGGACAGGTTAGAGATACACACAAATGTTCCAAGGAGAAAAGGATGTTTGAAAATGTTTTAAACATTAGTGCAACCCTGAATAAACAAGATTTTTATGCTAAACTGTTAAGGTCTTATTATTTGAATGTTTACTTTAACATAAAGACTGAAAATAATTTTATTTTTGAATGTGATTACTTCAGTGCTCATGGATTTGAATGGATTATTCATGTGTGGGGGGAGTGAAGGGAGCAGTTGGATGCTGAAAAGAAAATAGATATTGCTAACTTAATATTTAATATCATTTGATTATTAGGGGATGATGAGCTGGTTATTCTAAAAAAGCCTTGTGCCTTTCACCTTTATTACCATTCTTTGGCATCTTCATTGCAATTATAGAAACTCTAAAACTCAGAACCTGAACTTTCTTCGTGAATTGAGGAATGTTTACTCTCTATTTTCCATTGAAGAATTCTGAATTCTGGATCCTGTGGCATCACCTATTCCTGCCTTCTTTGTTGTTTTTTTGTTTGTTTGTTTAATTTGAGAAACAGTCTTACTCTCTAAACCAGGGTTTTAACAACTGAGTCACTGTCCATTATTTGTAGTTCAGTGCAAAAAAGGGTAGGCAATCCACACCACAGTGCCATATCACTTTTCTTCTTTAATTCTTCTGCTCTACTGTTTGGTAAAGCCTTTCCCACCAGGTCGTGTTAACTCTACCTGGAGACTGAGACCAAGACAAATACTCCAGGACCTAGATGTGTACTTGGCACGTGGTATTAAAGAAACTACAAAATAAGAATAAATAAAAAATAATTACTATACAGCTCAACTGTATCTGAGACTCTTCTGGAAGCTCTTTCATTTAGTTAAGTTTATCAAGTCAGATCCCTACTCTAACTAATATTTTCCTTGGGTCTCCTATCCCAGTCCTCCCCTGGCTTTCTCTAATTCAAATCTCACAAAGCTATTTCTACTTTCCTATCTTTTCCCCTTTTTCACAAGGGGAAAAAGTGTTTTTCACACTCATTAAAACTGCTTTTTCTTCCTAAATTCTTGTTTTTATCATTTCTCATTCCAGAACTTTGCTTCCAAATTTATTCTTTTCCTGTCTAGCACACCCTGCCTCTTCAACTATACTTCTTTTCCTCTGCCTGCAAATATTCACAGAGCTTAAATATTCTGAAAAACAAAACCAAAGGAGCAAAAGGTATTTTTAATTTTATCCTACTATACTGCTTTCCAATCTGTTTTTTTTTTCCCCTTTGTGCAATGGACATAACTCATACCATCATGTTAATCAATTCCCAGAATCAAACGTGTTTTAACTCTTTCTTTTCTTTACCATATTGGGCAAGATGACAAATTCTCAAATTTTTACTTATAATATTTCTGGTGGGTTGGGGAAGCTAAAGAACAGGTCCCATATGGGACTGAAAGCAGGGCCAGAAGGCCCTCTCCAACCCCAAAAGATAGATATAATATCTTGAGTGCAAAAAGTGGCTTTGGGGGACCCTGTGATGGTCTTTATAAGGCAGTGGGAAATACTTTAGTAAAGTTTCATTATCTTTGGTTTATAGTTAACTACATGTTGGGAACAAGAGTGAATACTTTCTATTGCTCACTTTTCTAAAGGTTAGGATTCTTTCACCTTTAGTATCAATCTGAACACATTGATTATCATTTTATAGATTGGTGGTTCAGTTGCTAAATAGTGTCCGACTCTTGTGATCCCATGGACTGTAGCCCGCCAGGTTCCTCTGTCCATGGGATGTCCCAGGCAAGAATACTGGAGTGACTTGCCAATTCTTTCTCCAGGGGATCTTTCTGACCCAGGGACTGAACCTGGGTCTCCTGCTCTGCCGGCAGATTCTTTACCAACCGAGCTACCAGGGGAACCCCGTTATTTTACAAATAACCAATGCTTATTTGTAAGAACTCCCTTAACTTACTGCTTCCAAGATTGTGAATTTACTGCATCTGCTCACATTCTTTTCATTTCCTTCCTTATTACAGTGGAAGATATAGTTGTATTTTCTCAAGACTAAGGTCAGTTCTTATACCTGGACTTAGAATTGTTATCTCCCCCTACTCAACCAGTTCATCCTGGGCAGGATTTTAATAAATTCTACATTTTACAGTATTTAATACAAACAAAAATAAATAAAACAAACAAAAAAAGCAAACACAGAGGTACCTCTTCCCAGATACCACATTTTTATCTATCATTTCCTTTCATACAATAAACTTTTATGAGGTTAATATATATTCACATTTCAACTTAGATTTTTTCCTTTTTATGGGTTTTCTCCTCCAGTTTAGGGTTCTTCTTTCCAATCTTTCAGAGACTTTTCTTCTGCCTATCTACCAATAGACAGTATTATTGATGGTTCTACAAGGAGCCCACTTCTATCCTCTGACAACATTCCCTGGTTAATCTTGTCTCTTTCTACATCCAGATGTAGATTCTTTCATTCAACAAATATATGTTGAGTCCAGATACTTCCCTAATTACTAGTCATATGAGTAAACAAACTATAGTAAATATAGGTGGTGAAATGCATAGTAAGAGGGGCAAAAATTGTCTTCTGTGAGGAAGATCTATACTGAAGGATCAGCTAAGGCAAAAACCCTGAGATGTATAAACACTTGGTATGTTCTTAGGCAAACAAACAAATGAAAAACTCCTGGAGTAGTCTTTGACCATCAAGAAAGAAAGAAGGTATGAGATGACATAGAGATCTAGACAGATGTTAGATTTCAGAGAAGGTTTTTGCAGAACTCCAGGTAAGGAAAAATGGTGACTTTACTTCCTGAATCTTTCTAGCTTTATGCTCGACTTTCTGGCTCATATTTCCAGCTCCTTAGTGGCTACCTCATGTGAGCAGTGTTCAGATAAAGCCAAAGAGTCAGACACTGAGTATATCATCTTCACTCCTAAATATACTGCTTTCCATTTTCCTTCTCTTAGTGCATGAAATCCCAAAGCATTTTGCTGTTTAAGCCACAGACTTGCAAGCCTTCCATCATTTGTTTGTACTCTTTTCCCACCCATCCCTCCCAACACTAAATCAACCATAAGTATTATCAAAGACACTTCCTAGATATCTTTGTCCACTTATCAGTCTCATTTCTACTGCAGCAACACCTGAGACAAAATCCCTTACTTCAATCATTTCAAAATTGCTCAATTGGTCTTGCTCACTTCGAACCAACTCACCACATTGTTAGGTGATCCTTTAAAAACAAAATATAATCCTATAATAACAACCTTGTACAAAATTCCTTAACTATTTGCTATCCTTGGTTTCATCCTGCTTATCTATACTTTAATTTCATCCTAAATGTACTACAGTTCCAGGAAAAATGATTATAAATAACATTAAAATATTAAAATTATTTAAAATATATTAAAATAATAGATATATATTTCACGTTTTTTCCCTAATTTGGATATTCTTTTAAAATTGAATTTCCAAATTAGAAAGAAACTCAAATTAGACAGATAATTCTGATAACTTTTATTCTGTACCATCTTACAAAAATGTAACAAAGATTAAAATATTTTCTTGTAAAGAAGCCAGATGAAGACAAATGAAATTGTAATTTCCATTTTCTCCAGAAAATATTTCCCAAGTGAAAAAAGAAAGGTTAACTCTACAGTGAAAAACTTGACACAAGATATGACCTCAATGAAATGAATAGAAAAGATATCCATAGGGAGGCAAAGTAACACTCTATATTTTCACCATTGACAAGGTGACCTGGGCTTTTGAATACCTCACAAAAGCTCTGAGTTATCAATATGTAAGAGTTATGACATCACCTTGTGAATATTTAACAATTATGATGATTGTGTCCTGGAGTTTATTCTTATAAAAAAGGGTAAGCAGGGGTGTATATAGTTAAATTTCTGATGCACAATAATATTGTAATTTCACAGTTGATAAGAAATATGTGTGTGTACATATATATATGTACATACATACATATATTGAATATATACCAAACTTTATCAAAAGAAACTACTTAAAATGAATTTTATCTAGAATTTTATTCTATCTATCTGTTGATGTTTTATTTAAACTACATTTGAATCTATGAATATTACTAATGGGGAAAATTGTGAAATCAATTTAGTTGCAGAAGGGTTAGGACCCAAAGCCTGAGTATAAACACTTTCTAAATCTGTGTCTGATAATACTATCTGTGTGTGGAGGACTGATGAGATTTCTATAGGACACCACTCAGAACCAAAAGAAGGGTCTATTTTTAAAAGACAGAATTGATCCTGATAAGATTTGTGAGTATGTGGTTCCCTTGATCATGTTTTTCAATTTAAGAGCTTAGGAGATTTAGGAAAATCTAATTCAACTTTGAGAAAAGAAGAGTAAAAATTTGGAATTCCTCATCCTATCTAGACATATTATAAAGTCATATGAATACAAATATTGTGTTGCTAATTCAGATAATGAAATAGAACAGAGAGGGAGGCCATGTAAATATGAGAACTTAATCCATGATAAATGTAGCACCAAAATTCAGTGGAGAACAATTAATTTTAAAGTAAAGGATATTAGAAAACAATGCTTCACTTTGTGGAGAAAAGTATAAAAGAAAGATAGATAAATCATGTAAGTGATAGATAAACAGATACATACATGCATAAATACATAAATGTATAATAAAAGTGATAGATGAGAATGTAGGGCAGCATATTTATGGTCATGGTTTGGAGAAAGCCCTATAGAGTCCAAATGAGTGAAAAACATTAAAGACAGAGAGAGACGGGATAACCATATCAAAACATTGATTTCTATTCACTGAGGGACAAAATTATGTGAAGACACATTTGCAACACAAAACTGGTCTTACCAGTTTAATATCTAAAACATCATTGTTACTGTTCAGTTATTAAGTCATGTCCACTCTTTGCGACCACATGGACTGAAGCACACCAGGCTTCCCTGTCCTTCACCATCTCCCGGAGTTTGCCCAAGTTCATGTCCATTGCATCAGTGATGCACCCAGCTATCTCATCCTCTGATGCTCTCTTCTACTGCCCCCAATCTTTCCCAGCATCAGAGACTTTGCCAGTGAGTTGTCTGTTTGCATCAGATGATCAAAATACTGGAGCTTCAGCCTCAGCATCAGTCTTTCCAGTGAATATTCAGGGTTGACCTGACTTAAAATTGATTGGTTTGATCTCCTTGCTGCCCAAGGGATTTTCAGGAATCTTCTCCAGCACCACAATTGGAAGGCATCAATTCTTTGGCATTCTGCCTTCTTTAAGGTCCAGCTCTCACAACTGTTAAGTAACCACTGGGAAGATCATAGCCTTGACTATATGGACCTTTTTTCAGCAGAGTAATGGTCTCTGGTTTTCAACACTGTCTAGGTTTGTCATCGCTTTTCTGCAGTCACCGTCCTCAGTGATTTTGGAGACCAAGAAGAGCAAATCTTTCATTGCTTCTACCTTTTCCCCTTCTATTTGCCATGTAAATAATGTGGCCAGATGCCTTGATCTTAGTGTTTTTAATATTTAGTCTTAAGCTGGCTCTTTCACTCTCCTCTTTCACCCTAATCAAGAGGCTCCTTAGTTCCTCTTCACTTTCTGCCATTAGAGTGGTATCATCTGCATGTCTGAGGTTGTTGATGTTTCTCCTGCTTATCTTGATTCTGGCTTGCAACTCATCCACCCCAGTATTTCTCATGTATGTGCTCCGTGTATAGGTTAAGCAAACAGGGAGACAGCAGACAGCCTGTCATACTCCTTTCTCAATCTTGAACCATTCAGTTGCTCCATACTGAGTTCTAACTGCTGCTTCTTTACTCACATACAGGTTTCTCAGGAGACAGATAAGATGATGTAGTATTCCCACCCTCTAAGGGCTTTCATAGTTTGTTATGATCTACACAGCCAAAGGCGTTAGTGTAGTCAATGAAACAGAGGTAGATGCTTTTCTGAAATTCTCTTGCTTTCTCTATAATCCAGCAAATGCTGGTAATTTGAAGTCTAGTTCCTCTTCCTTTTCTAAACCCAGCTTGAACATCTGGAAGTTCTTGGTTTGTATAATGCTGAAGCCTAGCATGCAAGATTCTAAGCCTGGCCTTACTAGCATGGGAGATGAGTGCAATTGTCTGAGAGTTAGCACATTCTTTGGTACTACCCTTCTTGGGAATTGGGATGAGGACTGACATTTTTCAGTCCTGTGGCCACTGCTGGGTCTTCCAGATTTGCTGACATAATGAATGCAAAGCCTTGATGGCATCATCCTTTAGGGATCTGAATAGTTCTGCTGGAATTTCATCGCATCCACTAGCTTTATCAACAGCAGTGTTTCTCAAGGCCTACCTGACTTCACACTCCAGAATGTCTGGCTTTGGATGACTAACCACACTATCATAGTAAGCTGGTTCTTTAAGATCTTTTTTATATAATTCTTTTGTGTATTCCTTCCATCTTTTCTTGATCTCTTCAGTGTCTGCTAGGTCTCTACCATTTTTATCCTTCATTGTGCCCATCTTTGGGAGGAATGCTCCCTTGATGTTTTCAGTTTTCTTGAAGAAATTTCTAGTCTTTCCCCTTTTGTTGTTTTCTTCTATTATTAAGCACTGTTCATTGAAGAAGACCTCCCTGTCTCTTCAAGCTTTTCTTTGGAATTCTGCATTTAATTGATGTACTTTTCCTTATCTCCCTTGGTTTTCACTTCTCTTCATTCTCCCATTATTTGTAAAGCCTCCTCAGATAACCACTTTACCTTCTTGTTTTCTTTTTCTTTGGGATGGCTTTATTCATGCCTCCTGTACAATATTATGGACCTCTGTCTGTAGTTCTTCAAGTACACCATTAACTAGAGTTAAACCTTGAATCTATTCATTACATCTACTGAAAATTCATACAGACTTTGATTTAAGTCACACCTGGCTGGCCTAGTGTTTTTCCCAGGTTTTTTTTTTTTTTTTTTTTTTTTTTTTTAGTTTAAACCTGAAATTTGCTATGAGAAGCTGATGATCTGAGCCACAGTCAGCTCCAGGTCTTGTTTTGGCTGACTGTATACAGCTTCTCCATCTTTAGCTACAAAGAATGTGATCAATTTCATTTCAGTATTGGCCATTTGGTTATCAGTTCAGTTGCTCAGTCATGTCCGACTCTTTGTGACCCCATGAACCATAGCATGCCAGGCCTCCCTGTCCATCACCAACTCCCAGAGTTTACCCAAACTCATATCCATGGAGTCAGTGATGCCATCCAGCCATCTCATCCTCTGTTGTCCCCTTCTCCTCCTGCCCTCAATCTTTCCCAGCATCAGGGTCTTTTCCAATGAGTCAGCTCTTCACATCAGGTGGCCAAAGTATTGGAGTTTCAGCTTTAACATCAGTCCTTCCAGTGAACACCTGGGACTGATCTTCTTTAGGATGGATTGGTTGGATCTCCTTGCAGTCCAAGGGACTCTCAAGAGTCTTCTCCAACACCACAGTTCAAAAGCATCACTTCTTCAATACTCAGCTTTCTTTATAGTCCAACTCTCACATCCATACATGACCACTGGAAAAACCATAGCCTTGACTAGATGGATCTTTGTTGGCAAAGTAATGTCTCTGCTTTATAATATGCTGTCTAGGTTGGTCATAACTTTCCTTCTAAGGAGTAAGCATCTTTTAATTTTATGGCTGCAATCACCATCTGCAGTGATTTGGATTATGTGATTTGGTTATGTCTATGTGTAAATTTGTCACTTGTGTTATTGAAAAAGGGTATTTGCTTGCCCTAATCTTTGTCTAAAATATTGGAATATCTCTAATAAATGAAGAGATTAAGAAGACATGGCAGGAATACACAGAGGCATTATACAAGGAAGGTCTTAATGACCTGGATAATCACAAAATTACCTAGAACTGGACATCTGAAGTGTGAAGTCAAGTAGACTTTAGGAAGCATTACTAGAAACAAAGTAACTGGAAGTGACAGATTCCATCTGAGCTATTTAAAATCCTAGTAAAAGATGATGCAGTTAAAGTCCTGCACTCAATCTGTTAGCAAAATTGGAAAATGCATCATTAGCCATAGGACTGGAAAAGGTCAATTTTCATTCCAATCCCAAAGAAGGGCAATGCCAAAGAATGTTCAAACTATCATACAATTGCATTTAATTTACATGCTAGTAAGATTAGGCTCAAAATTCTTCAAGCGAGGCTTCAGCACTATGTGAGCTGAAAACTTCCAAATGTACAAGCTGGGTTTTAAGAGGCAGAGGAACCAGAGTTCAACTTGCTAACATTCAGTGGATCATGGAGAAAGCAAGGGTATTCCTGAAAGACATCTACTTCTACTTCACTGACTATGCTAAAGCCTTTTTGATTTTGTGAATCACAAGAAACTGTGGGAGATTCTTAAAGAGATAGGAATACCAGACCAATTACCTGCCTCCTGAGAAATCCGTAGGCAGATCAAGAAGCAGCAGTTAGAACGCAAAACAGAAAAATAGACACAGATGTCCAGAACAGACTTTTGGACTCTGTGGGAGAAGGTGAGTGTGGGATGTTTTGAGAGAACAGCATCGAAACATGTATATTATCAAGGGTGAAGCAGATCACCAGCCCAGGCTGGATGCATGAGACAAGTGCTCAGGGCTGGTGCACTGGGAAGACCCAGAGGGATGGGATGGGGAGGGAGGTGGGATGGGGGATCGGGATGAGGAATACATGTAAATCCATGGCTGATTCATGTCAATGTATGGCAAAAACCACTAAAATATTGTAAAGTAATTAGCTTCCAACTAATAAAAATAAATGGGAAAAAAAAGAAAAACCAGACATGGAACAACTGGTTCCAAATTGGGAAAAGAGTACAATAAGGCTGTATCTTGTCATCCTGCTCATTTAAATTATATGCAGAGTACATCATGTGAAATGCTAGGCTGGGAGTAATATAAAAAATCTCAGATACACAGATGATATTACTCTAATGGTAAACAGCAAAGAGGAACTAAAGTGTCTCTTGATGAGGGTGAAAGAAGAGAGTGAAAAAACTGGCTTGAAATTCAACATTAAAGACAAAAGATCACAGCATCCAGTCATATCACTTTATGACAAATAGAAGGGGAAATAGAGGAAACAGTGATAGATTTTATATCCTTGGGCACCAAAATCACTGCGATGGTGACTGTGACTGCAGCCATGAAATTAAAAGACTTTTGTTCCTTGGAAGGAAAGCTATCACAAACTTAGATAGCATATTAAAAAGCAGAGACATTACTTTGCCAACAAATGTCTGAATTGTCAAAGCTATGATTTTTCCAGTAGTCATGTACAGATGTGAGAGCTGGATCATAAAGAAGGTTGAGCACTGAAAAATTGAAGCTTTCAAATTGTAGTGCTGGAGAAGACTCTTGAGAGTCCCATGGATTGCAAGATATCAAAGCAGTCAATCCTAAAGGAAATCAACCCTGAATATTCATTGGAAGGACTGAGGTTGAAACTGAAGCTCCAATCCTTTGGCTACCTGATGCAAAGAGCAATTAATTGGAAAAGACCCTGATGCTGGGAAAGATTGAAGGTAAAAGGAGAAGATGAGGATAAAATGGTTGGATTGCATCACTGACTCAACAGGCATGAATTTGAGCAAACTTCAAGAGATACTGGAGGACAGAGGAGCCTGACATGCTGCAGTCCACGGCATCACAAAAAGTCAAATATGACTTAACAACTGAACAAAAATAGTAAATGAAACAGAAAAGAGGAAGAAAATAATAAAAAATGGACAAAGGGTATAAAAAAGAAATCTGAAGAAGTAACTTTGAAGGCAAACTCACTGGTATAAAAAAATTAGAAATTTCAACAGAATCAAATATTGTGAGGATGTGAAGAAATGGTCATTTTCATACATTGCTAGTCAGTACGTAGCCTGGAAAGATTTGGTTTCAAAATGCAAAGTCTAAAATCACTATGTTATAGCTGACTTTCAATGAGACAAGAAGTGAAAATCCAAATCATTACTAATCATACTTCCACTTACTGGGTCATGAAGAACAAAATATAATAGAGATATAAAAGCATATATAGAGTGTGTTGAGTTTTGCCAGTAAAGTTCTACCTCAAAAAATATCTCCCCAATGTTAGTAAATGACATCAATCAAATTTAGAAATGAAGAGAGATATATTTATACTTCAAATTGAGCCCCAAGGGAATAATATTTAATGTATTATTAATTCTTCCTATCCTTTTGATAAAATTTAGTCTTTCCTCCTATATAAATTCTTACTTTCAGATTACAAGATACTTTCATATTCACGAGCTTGATACTCATTGCTCAAGTAATGAAATCACACAATATTCAATGTAAAAGTTTTCTAAATTATGCCAAAACTGTTTTTCATTAAACATATTATGTAATAATATAAAAGGACTTTGCTTTGGGGAAATAAGGCCAGATTATATTTGTCATATTGACTTGCAATTACACAGAAGAGTATATTTTAATTTTCTGTGTGCAAACTCAGAGGAAATTGTTCAACTATTTAGCATTATGTTTTTATTCCCATTTACCTGTGTGATAATTACTATGGAAAAAGATTAAGTGGAAGGAAAAACTGAAATTATTCAAAGAATTTGTAACAAAAATCAACATTTAATAAATTTTTATTTTAGGAAAAAATGAGTAAAGTCAAATTAAAATTAGAGTAAAGTAAAAATTAGTAAAAAAAAAAACCCTAACCTTTAGAGTAGGTTTAACTCAAAGTTTTCAGTTTCAGGTGTGCATTTTAATTTGCTCAGCAAACTTTCTCTCTTTGGACATGTTTTCTTCCCTTCTGGCTCAGCGCCATTTCTACTGATGCCTAAAGGATTTGTGAGAGTTGACTCACATTTACAAAGCACCCAGTGTGAAATGGCATTTTAGTCCCTGTGCAATTTTTTTCCTATTCTTTTTCTTTGTTGTTAGTTAAGAAGTGACAGGATCTTCACATTGACATGAAAGTCATCAAAAATACCTATCATGGAAGGAAAACATACTGTATTCTATTAGAAAGTAAATTATAGCAGAAACTAGTTGTCTGCTCCTGACCATCAAGACATGGTCCTGAGATTTTAAAAATACATATATTTCAGAAACTCCACTGTTTCTTAAAATAATGAAATTGAAGATGGCAATTTATATCAGTTGACCAGAAGTTGATCATACCCTGTCTACATCTATAGAGTGTGAATTTAGAAATGAGTTGGGAATGGCTGAGAAGAGTTGTTCTTTTATTATAAGCACAGATTTGGAGTGATTGTTTTATCCAAGAAGTGACAGAACTACTGCACATCCTCAAATTCCATATATAATCAGCTTGTCAACATGCTGTTTTTGAAAAACATCAGTGTGCATTTATGGTTTTATTTAGTATAAACTGCAAAGGAGCAATTGCCCCCTCTCTCTCCCTGTCTGAATTCCTAGGAAAACTCAGCTGTACTTTCATTTCATGCACTGAGTACAAAATAAATGTGCACTGCATAACACTATCAAGTTGATTGGGAGATTATACTGGCTTCATCCAGAACACTGAGATCTCAGTAAAGTCCTGGAACAAATGATATTTGAGGTCCCTCTAGGCAAAGTTGGAAATTTCAGGCAGAGGAATATAGAGGCAGGATGCAGAAGAACTCACTTTCCCTCCACGTCTAGGACTGAATAGAGCTATTACCTGCTTCTGCATGAGGAAGACACAAGTAGATCATACTTTTGTGTTATTTTAAAACATGTATCTTGCTTTAATAATATAAAATTGAATGCATTCTTCCAAATCAAGAAAAAGACCTGATCTTTAAAAATATTACTATTCTCTGTTAATTTTATTTCATAATTTCAATTTACCTTAAAGCCAATAAAGGTGATACCACTCTAATGGCAGAAAGTAAAGAGGAATTAAAGAGCCTCTTACTGAAGTTGAAAGAGGAGAGTAAAAAAGCTGGCTTAAAACTCAACATTCAAAAAACAAAGATCATGGCATTCGGTTCCATAACTTCATGACAGATGGGGAAAATTAGGAAACAATGACAGATTTTATTTTCTTGGGTTCCAAAATCACTGCAGATAGTGACTGAAGCCATGAAATTAAAAGACAGTTGCTCCTTGGAAGAAAACCTGTAACAAACCTAGACAGACTGTTAAAAAGCAAAGACATCACTTTTCCAACAAAGGTCAGTGTAGTCAAAGCTATGGTTTTTCCAGTAGTCATGTACGGATGTGAGAGTTGGACTATAAAGAAAGCTGAGCGCCAAAGAATTGATGCTTTTGAACTGAGGTGTTGGAGAAGACTCTTGAGAATCCCTTGTAGAACAGAGATATCAAACCATTAAATTCTAAAAGAAATCAACCCTGAATATCCAGTGGAAGGACTGATGCTGAAGCTGAATCTCCAACACTTTCACTACCTGAAGCAAAGAGCTGACTCATTTGTAAAGACCCTGATACTGGGAAAGATTGAGGACAGGAGGAGAAGGGGGTGACAGAATGAGACGGTTGGATGGCATCACCAATTCAATGAACATGGGTTTGAGCAAACTATGGAGTGAAGGACGGGGAAGGCTGGCATGCTGCATGCAGTCCATGGGGCCACAAAGAGTAGGACACGACTTCGCAACTACAAAACTGACATGAACCTCAGATGAAAGTCGTCTGCTTTTTTTTTTTTTTTTCTTTGCCAAAATTCACCTGAAATTTCTCCAGAGGGATACTTTCATAAATAATTCAAAATGACACTTATTTAAGCCATTTCAACACTTCTTAAACACTTGCAATATTCTAGGCAATCATTAGCCTTAGGACAGAAAAGTTATGCTAAATATAATCCTAAAATAGAGAAATTTACAGTCTAAAAAGAGCTCTAATAACGATTAAATTAATTCAAAACCGTGGGCCAGGTGATCTAAATGAAATATTTGCTCATGATACTGGGACTCAGGGAGTGAGAGTGAGATAATGAAAAGTTGCTCAGTCGTGTCTGACTCTTTGAGACCCCACGGACTGTAGCCCATGGAATTCTCTAGGTCAGAATACTGGAGCCGGTAGCCTTTCCCTTCTCCGTGGATCGAACCCAGGTCTCCCGCATTGCAGGCGGAGGATTCTTTACCAGCTGAGTCCCAAGGGAAGCCCGGGGGGACTCAGGGAGAGACAGCAGATCTAATCTGGCAAGGGCAACGGGGAGCCCTCAGAGACAGAAACTCTCTTTCATTCCACTTCTCAGCCCTTTACACTTTATCAAGCAGCAGCTCAATGTTAGGTTCTTATTAACTCATTCACACTGGAGGCTTCACAAACTGACAATTCTGACCATCTCAAAGCACGAAGGAAGGAAACAGGTCATGGTTAGCTCGGCTTCGTGTCTCAGGCAGTCTGGTCAGTACTTTTTAACATAAGATTTATCAAGAGCTCATTTATTTTTTAACAATACTGTTGCCAAACTTCAAAAACTTTCCTGACCTTCACTCTTAAGTAGGATAAATGATTTCGTTGTTTACATTATCAACTTGCTTAGAAAACCTTTTCTTATCTGTTACAGTGTAGAAAGTAAGTTTCAGTCTGTATACGGTGTTTATTATGAATTAAAAATTAGCATAACTTAGGATACATTGTATTTAATGAGTGATGTGTTTCTCAGAACAGAAGATTTTTTTTTGTTCTTTTTTTTTGTTTTACATTTATGTACTCTCCCACCAAATATATGGCATAGCATTTGCATGGCTTTTTCTTTCATTTTTTGAAAGAAATCATCTTCTCTAATTTCATTTGTTTTTCCTGTGTTGATAGATGGAATGCTATACCACAAGATGACTGTACCATCCTGGTACAAAGTATTTCCACTTTAATAAATAAAAAATAAAGAAATGGATTCTAAAAAGTCACATATTTCTTTTCTTGTGAAAATAGTGTTTTCTCATTTTAATATTTCTCCAATCAAGCTTCATTATAAATTGCTGTGTGCACTGGTCCAACTTTCCACACAAAAAGGTACTAATCAAAGTTTATACTATACCCTATGATTGGTAGAATCTTAGAACTGATTAAGACACAGTATTTATAAGAATATTTACCTATTTACCACTAGCTGAATAGGCAGCAGCAACTCCTGTCACTTTCCAAAAAGAAAATTATCTATGTTCTGTTTCATTAATCTATTTTATTCACTTATGAAAGTTTAGGGTTAATCCATACCTGAATAAAAAGTTTCTTGTTTCAGTCTCAATGTAGCTTTAATATTCATTGTAATTATTCTTTCCTGAATTGATGTTTTGCTCCAATGTGTAATTAAACATGGATTTAAACTTTCTTGTAATAGAAATAAGTCAATAAATGCAGGTTTTCTAAAATGCTTCAAATAAATATAAACTTTGACACATCTGATTAAATAGCTGAATATTTTTTTAAGTCAAATTGTAAATAAACTTTAGGATAATTTGGTTGCCTCTGCTGTATGAGGATCTATATTTTGTAGGGATCTGTCAGGGAAACAGAGGCAATAGCTGCAGTCTTTTTTTTGTTCATTTATTTAGCTATTTACTTGTCTAAGCTGATCTATTCTCTGCCTTAAAATTATCAGGAAATCTGACTCCACGTCAACCAATGATCTCAAAAGTTGACACATTCTCACTATCTCTGTTTGGACTGAGGGATAGTGGTATGCGGAATGAAAGCTAAGAGGTCAAGATTCTGAGAAGCAATGACAAGTTTTACTCTGAGGAAAGGATCTGGGGGCTTAATTCCTTTCACGTTGTGAAGGTGCACAGTTTTTGCCGTCAGCTCATGGAGCAGAGCTTCAAATTTTTGCCCTTAGTTTTCTGATAATAATTTTACTCCCCCCGCCTCTTTTTTTTCTTTTGCTCATATCTATTTCCAGTACTATCACTATAACTCCTAACATTTTAATCCTCTTGTTTTGTGGAACTAATTTCAGTTATATTACTCTAATAATAAGTGAAGGCAGCAGAATTTAGAATTTAATTTAAACATACAGGCCTATTCTTTCTAAAGTAAATGTTCTAAGTTGTTTTTATTATTTATCGATTATGTCTGTATGCTGACCTTTCATCCTCCAAACCATGCTGGCTTCTCTGAATTTCTTAATTGAAATCAAGACTTAGAATCTGATGGAATTACCTACCCACATTTATAAGCCACTGATTTTTTGAAGGACACCATTAGCTGCATTTTGCCCACAGACATAGATGAAATCAGAATCTTATGATAGAACTCATTTCATCTGTCTACCTTGGCTTACTTTCTTCTACAGCTGGGACCTAAAATCAAACTTTGTAGTTAAACTCTGGAGAATAGTTAAAGTAAGATTTTTTTCAAGTAAAATTACTAAACTTTAGAGTTAAAAAAAAGTCAATCAAATTCAGGTCTCTAGCCTCATCTAGTTGTGTCAACTTAGGTAATGCTGACCTTCCATTTCTGCATACTGTAAGGCAGGCTATTACACTTTTTGCTTCTGTACACAGAACATAAAAATGTATTCTGTCTTGGACTTAAAATGTCCAAAATTCATGGCTAATTAGTATGTTTCACTTTTCTTTTTTTACTTTTGCTAGAATATATTTATTTTCAAAGGTTTATTTACCTATGACACTTTGTAGTTTACACTTCATTACATTGCTTGAAATCAAACTCTTCTTTTTCTCTCTTCACCTCTATGTCTGTCTTTTTTTTTTTTTTTTCTATTAGGATAGGTGGTGAGCATTGCAAATAAAACTTGAGTTTATAATAGGTTAATGTCTCAAAATGACATGAGGTGAGGAAGTTCTATTTCTTTATGAAATTTAAGTACTTTTAGGAGATTTTGAATCTACTTGATTTGACACTTCTGTTTGTTCAAAGCAAGAGAAAAAATGAATGGCTTTGCTAGAACTATAACTAATAAGCACAATCTTTTTAAAAAGTTATTTTTCAGTTATCCCAAATATTTTTTGGTGGCAAATAGGCTTTCCTGATGCAGAGTTGTACAAGCTCACTCTTTAAGCTGGTTTTTTTCAGTCAGTAATGTTTTGCTGATTTTGTGAAATGAACTGTTATTGTTTAGTGTTTTTACGTAATAGCTTGAAGGAAACAGTCATTTCCATAATCTTCATTCTATATGATTGTTTCTAAAACTATTAGACTAGGAAGAGAAAATTTAAAAATAAAACTGCAAAATCCAAAATATATACTTATTCCAACAGCCAAATCATTTCTGCATGATCAAACATCCTGATATATTCAAGAAGGAAATGTGTAACATTTAAATGTTGTCACCATATCACACTACACTCACAATGGGAAATAAATTAAATATATGGTCTATGGTATGAGTTGAATTGTGATCCCTAAACAGATACGGTGAATTCTTAACCACTGGTGCCCATGAGGGTGACCTTATTTTGAAATACAGTTTTTGCCAATGTAATCAAGTTAAGATGAGGTCTTTAGGGTAAACCATAAAGCAATAGGACTGCTGTTCTTGTAGGAAGAGTAGACACACAGGCATGCAAAGAGAGTGCACCATGTGAAATAGGGCAGAGACATAAGTGCTTAAGCTGCAAGCCAAAGGATGCTGAGGGCTACTATCAAACCGTCAGAAAAAGATAGAATAGGAAGAATTTTTCCCTACAGGTCAGAAAGAGCAAGTCAGGACTGCTTGATTTCAGATTTCTGAGCCTTCAGAACTGTGAGCCAATTCATTTCTGTTGTTTCAAGTTACACAGTTTATAGCAGCTTGGTAAGCAACTCTAGGAAACTGATATATGCTACTGGGTCTATATTAAAAAGAAATTTAATTTCAATTATGGTCTAAATTAGGTTTGGTTCAAAAGAATACAGGAAGATATCCAGCACTTAATTGAATGCATTGAAATAAATGCTGTTATGATTATAATCAAAATAATATTTTGCTTATTTTTCTTTATAGGAATAAAGCTTATCTTTATTATTTTTAATAAGATTCTAGAATATTCCACAGAGTGATTTGAAATTAAATACATTTAAAAAGTAAGACATTTTCTTTTTCATAAAGTTATATTTTATCCATTTTTATGCATCTTTAAAAGAACTGGCTTTACTGACAGGGTCATTCTGCTGTGCAATACCTTACACTTAATATGGACCTCGCTTTTACCAGCGAATGAGTACAGTTCAGTTCAGTCCTTCAGTCGTGTCTGGCTCTTTGCAATCCCAAATACTGCAGCATGCAAGAACTCCCTGTCCATCACCAACTCCCGGAGTTTACTCAAACTCTTGTCCATTGAGTCGGTGATGACATCCGACCATTTCATCCTCTGTTGTCCCCTTCTCCTTCTGCCTTCAATCTTTCCCAGCATCAGGGTCTTTTCAAATGAGTCATTTCTTCGCATGAGGTAGTCAAAGTATTGGAGCTTCAGCTTTAACATCAGTCCTTCCAAAGAACACTCAGGACTGATCTTCTTTAGGATGGACTGTTTGGATCTCCTTGCAGTCCAAGGGACTCTCAAGAGTCTTTTCCAACACCACAGTTCAAAAACATCAATTCTTCAGTACTCAGCTTTCTTTATAGTCCAACTCTCACATCCATACATAACTACTGGAAAAACCATAGCCTTGACTAGACGAACCTTTGTTGGCAAAGTATTAGCTCTGCTTTTTAATATGCTGTCAAGGTTGGTCATAACTTTCCTTCTGAGGAGTAACCATCTTTTAATTTTATGACTGCAGTCACCATCTGCAGTGAATTTGGAACCCCCAAAGTAAAGTCTGTCACTGTTTCCACTGTTTCCCCATCTATTTGCCATGAAATGATGAAACTGGATGCCATGATCTTAGTTTTCTGAATGTTGAGTTTAAGCCAACTTTTTCACTCTCCTCTTTCACTTTCATCAAGAGGCTCTTTAGTTTTTCTTCAATTTCTGCCATAAGGATGGTGTCATCTGCATATCTGAGGTTATTGATATTTCTCCCGGCAATCTTGATTCCATCTTGTGCTTCATCCAGCCCAGCGTTTCTCATGATGTACTTTGAATATAAGTTAAATAAGCAGGGTGACAATATACAGCCTTGACATACTCCTTTTTCTATTTGGAACCAGTCTGTTGTTCCATGTCCAGTTCTAACTGTTGCTTCTTGACCTGCATACAGATTTCCCAAGAGGCAGGTAGGTCGTCTGGTTTTCCCATGTCATTCAGAATGGGAATGGCAGTTTATTATGATCCACACAGTCAAAGGTTTTTGCATAGTCAATAAAGTGGAAATAAATATCTTTCTGGAACTCTCTTACTTTTTCAATGATCCAGCAGATGTTGGCAATTTGATCTCTGGTTCTTCTGCTCTTTCTAATTCCAGCTTGAACATCTGGAAGTTCATGGTTCTCAAATTGTTGAAGCCTGGCTTGGAGAATTTTGAGCATTACTTTAGTAGCTTCTGAGATGAGTGCAATTTTGTGGCAGTTTAAGCATTCTTTGGCATTTCCTTTCTTTGGGATTGGAATGAAAACTGACCTTTTTCAGTCCTGGGGCCACTGCTGACATTTCCTAATTTGCTGGCATATTGAATGCAGCACTTCCACCGCATCATCTTTTAGGATTTGAAATAGCTCAACTGGAATTCCATCACCTCCACTAACTTTGTTCGTAGTGACACTTCCTGAGGCCCACTTGACTTCACATTCCAGGATGTCTGACTCTAGGTGAGTAATCACGCCATCCTGATTATCTGGGTCATGAAGATCTTTTTTTGTATAGTTATTCTGTGTATTCTTGCCACCTCTTCTTAATATCATCTGCTTCTATTAGGTCCATACAATTTCTGTCCTGTATTGAGCCCATCTTTGCATGAAATGGTCCCTTGATATCACTAATTTTCTTGAAGAGATCTCTAGTCTTTTCCATTCTATTGTTTTCCTCTATTTCTTTGTATTGATCACTGAGGAAGGCTTTCTTATGTCTCCTAGTTATTCTTTGGAATCCTGTATTGAAATGGGTATATCTTTCCTTTTCTCCTTTGTTTTCACTTCTCTTATTTTCACAGCTATTTGTAAGGCCTCCTCAGGCAGCCATTTTGGTTGTTTGCATTTCTTTTTCTTGGGGATGGTCTTGATCCCTGTCTCCTGTACAATGTCATGAACCTCTGTCCATAGTTCATTAGGCACTCTGTCTATCAGATCTTGTCCCTTAAATCTATTTCTCACTTCCACTGTATAATCGCCAGGGATTTGATTTAGGTCATACATGAATGGTCTAGTGGTTTTCCCTACTTTCTTCAATTTAAGTTTGAATTTGGCAATAAGGAGTTCGTGATCTGAGCCCCAGTCAGCTCCCAGTCTTGTTTTGCTGACTGTATAGAACTTCTCCATCTTTGGCTGCAAAGAATACAATCAATCTGATTTCGGTGTTGACCATCTGGTGATGTCCATGTGTAGGGTCTTCTCTACACATGTTGTTGGAAGAGGGTGTTTGCTATGACCAGTGCATTCTCTTGGTCAAACTCTATTAGCCTTTGCCCTGTTTCATTCCATGCTCCAAGGCCAAATTTGCCTATTACTCCAGGTGTTTCTTGACTTCTTAATTTTGCATTCCAGTACCCTATAATGAAAAGGACATCTTTTCTGGGTGTTAGTTAGAAAAGGCCTTGTAGGTCTTCATAGAAGTGTACAACTTCAGCATCTTTAGCATTACTGGTCGGGGCATAGACTTGGATTACTGTGATATGGAATGGTTTTCCCTGGAAATGAACAGAGATCATTCTGTCATTTTTGCAATTGCATCCAAATACTACATTTCAGACTCTTATTGACTATGATGGCTACTCCATTTCTTCTAAGGGATTCTTGCCCACAGTAGTAGTATAATAGTCATCCAAGTTAAATTCACCCTTTCCAGTCCATTGTAGTTCGCTGGTTCCTAAAATGTTGCTGTTCACTCTTGCCATCTCCTCTTTGACCACTTCCAATTTGCCTTGGTTCGTGGACCTAACATTCCAGGTTCCTATGCAATATTGCTCTTTACAGCATGAGACCTTGCTTCCAACACCAGTCACACCCACGACTGGGTGCTGTGTTTGCTTTGGCTCCATCTCTTCATTCTTTCTGGAGTTATTTCCAGGAGAAAGGAGCAGGGACCTCACAAGAGACTGACCCAGACTTACCTGTGAGTGTCCAGGAGTCTCCAGCAGAGGCGTGGGTTGGCCGTGGCCTGCTCCAGGGTCAGGGGCACTGAATGTAGCAGTACAAGCATGGGATTTTTTTTTTTTTTTTTTTTTTTGCATGAGGTCTTTTGAAGGAGATTGCCATTATCTTCATTACCTCCACCACAGTTTGGCCCCATGTTCCCATGGAGGGAACACATCTCCACCCATCAACAGAAAATTGGATTAAAGATTTACTGAGCATGACCCCGCCCATCAGAACAAGACCCAGTTTCCCCTTCAGTCAGTCTCTCCCATCAGGAAGGCTCCACAGGCCTCTTATACTTCTCCATCTGAAGGCAGACAGACTGAAAACCACAATCCTAGAAAACTAACCAGTCTGATCACACAGACCACAGCCTTGTTTAACTCAGTGAAACAATGAGCGCTGCTGTGTTGGCTACCCAAGATGGACGGGTCATGGTGGAGAGTTCTGACAAAATGTGGTCCAACGGAGAAGGGAATGGCAGACCATTTCAGCATTCTTGCCTTGGGAACCCCATGAACAGTATGAAATGGCAGAGATAGGACACTGAAAGATGAACTCCCCAGGTCGGTAGGTGCCCAATATGCTACCAGAGATCAGTGGAGAAATAACTCCAGCAGGAATGAAGAGACAGAGTTGAAGCATAAACAACACCCAGTTGTGGATGTGACTGGTGATGGAAGCAAAGGAATGAGTAGCTAAGTCTAATTTCTAAATTATAACTTAACAAGAAAATAAAACTTAATTTACAACCATTTTGAGAAAAAGATCTGGCAGTGTCTTTTTAAAGACAAGCCTAAAGATACTTCTGTCATATGACCTTACGACTGTACTCCTAGATATTTACTCACTCACAATGGCTCAGACAGTAAATAATCTGCCTGCAATGCAGGAGACCAGGTTCGATCCCTGGGTTGGGAAAATCCCCTGCAGAAGGAAATCACAACCCACTCCAATATTCTTGCCCAGAGAATCCCAAGGACAGAAGAGCTTACTGCGCTACAGTCCATGGAGTTGCAAAAAGTTGGACATGACTGAATGATAACTTCCCAAGTTGTTATCAACAGACTGGATTTTAAAAAGTAAGTCATATTCATATGATGGAACACTGCTCAGCAATAAAAATGAAGGTATTATCAATAAACACAATAGTATATATAAATCTCAAGAGATGAGAATGAAATTTATACAAGAAAGTACATGTGGAATGGTTTCATTTATATGAAGTTCTAAAATAGGTGAAGTTAATCAGGTTTGTGGTTACATCTGGGGTTTGATGGGGAAGGAAACTGACTATAAAAAAGCATGTGGACTTTTCTGTGTAATGATAATGTCCTGTACCTTGATAGTCAATTGGATTGCAAAGTTGTGCACAGCTGTCAAAATTTATGAAGAAGTACACTTAAGATTTTTGCAGTTTATCATACAGACATTTTATTTTAAAATAAATTCACAAAAAATGACCTTTGCTCAGTCATGTACGATTCTTTACAACCCCATGGACTGTAGTCCATCAGGCTCCTCTGTCCATGGGATTTTCCATGCAAGAACACTGGAGTGGGGTGCCATTTCCTCCTCCAGGGCCAAGGGATTGAATCAAGTCTCCTGTGTCTCCTGCACTGGCAGGTGGGTTCTTCATCACTGTGCCACTAATTAACAAATAATTGACCTTTAAATGACTATATATAAGTTAAGGTTTTTAGGAGTATGTATACCTGATGTCCATAAATATTTTTTTTGAAATATATAAAAGGAAGGATTGAACTATAGGTAGATGGAGGGATAAATGATAAGTATAGTAAAATATTAATAGTGGGTATGTTCATATGCGTATGCATGCATGCTCGGTTGCCTCAGTTGTGTCCAACTCTGTGACCCCATGGACTGTAGCCCATCAAGCTCCCTCTGTCCATGGGGATTCTTCAGGCAAGAATTGTCTCCTGTACAATGTCATGAACCTCTGTCCATAGTTCATTAGGCACTCTGTCTATCAGATCTGGAGTGGGTTGCCATTTCCTCCTCTAGGTGCTCTTCCCCACCCAGGGATTGAACCCATGTCTCTTATGTCTCCTGCACTGGCAGGTGGGTTTCACCACTAGTGCCACCTGGGAGAGGTACTATAAAATTCATCCCTTTTTTTCAGTATGTTTGAAAATCTTACTTTTAAAAAAGTGTAAAGTTTTTATTGTTCATTTTACTTATTCAGAAAATGTCTAAATTCCTATTTTGTGCCAAATACATTTAGAGAGAAAATATAAAGAAAATAGCAACCTTACCCTTATTGTGTTTAGAGCTTTCATATTTAATTTCTCTCTAAACATAATCGCTGAAAACTTTGAATCTGCATAGATCTATAAAGGCTAATGAGAGGAATAGCAATTTCACTTTGGATCTGGGGAACAGGAGTAAAAAAAATTTTTTTGGGGGGGGACAAAAAGAAAAATCACCAAAAGTCTTATGCAAGTATTTGCTGTTTGAAGAAAACCTTGGTGTCTTGCTTGGTCATGTAACAAGCTAACGATGATGGTTGTGATTTTAGTAAAATCATTTAACAAAGAAACAGGATGGAAAAACACAAAAACTCTGAGAAGTAAACACAGAGGCATTTTCTTCTCCTGCTTAAATCAAATACAGAAGTCTTCAGGGGTTAATTCTTTTGTAATAATGCTTAGTATGAACCTATTTGTGTTAATACACTGTGCTAAGTATTTTATAGTCATTCTTTTATTTGACATTCAAAATAAGTTTGTGATATTGGATTTTTATCCTTACTTATAATTTTTTCAAAGAGGACTTCAAGGAGAAAGGACTTATCTACATTCACAGGGGAATTCTGAACTGACTGTAACTAGAACAGTATATTCTTTTGAAGAGACTGTTTAGGATTTGACTATTAAGTATTTTACTTAATAATAAAAAGTAATATCAATGATACATTAACACTAATTGTGCTTCCATAATATTATTAGATCCAGTTCTATCAAAAAGTGCTCCTTCAGTCAGCTGTTAGAATTGTATTAGGACAACTACCATATCATCCCAACTCTTTAAATTGCCTCCTAATCCAAAATCCTCAATTCCAGTTGAGCTATTTCAAATCCTAAAAGATGATGCTGTGAAAGTGCTGCACTCAATATGTCAGCAAATCTGGAAAACTCAGGTGTGGCCACAGGACAGGAAAAGGTCAGTCTTCATTCCAATCCCAAAGAAAGGCAATGCCAAAGAATGCTCAAACTACCCACAATTGCACTCGTCTCACACACTAGCAAAGTAATGCTCAAAATTCTCCAAGTCAGGCTTCAGTAGTACATGAACCATTAACTTCCAGATGTTCAAGCTGGATTTATAAAAGTCAGAGGAACCAGAGATGAAATTGCCGACAGCTGTTGAATCATCAAAAAAGCGAGAATGCCAGAAAAACATCTGCTTTATTAACTATGCCAAAGCCTTTGACTGTGTGGATCACAACAAACCATGGAAAATTCTTAAAGAGAAGGGAATACCAGGTCACCTGACCTGCCTCCTGAGAAATCTGTATGCAGGTCAAGAAGCAACAGTTAGAACTGGATATGGAATAAGAGACTTATTTCAAATAGGGAAAGGAGTACATCAAGGCTGTATATTGTCATGCTGTTTATTTAACTTTCATGCAGAGTACATCATGAGAAATGCTGGGTTGGATGAAGCACAAGCTGGAATCAAGATTGCCGGAAGAAATATCAATAACCTCAGATATGCACATGACACCACTCTTATGGCAGAAAGTGAAGAGGAACC
Source organism: Muntiacus reevesi (assembly GCF_963930625.1). Classification (NCBI taxonomy): domain Eukaryota; kingdom Metazoa; phylum Chordata; class Mammalia; order Artiodactyla; family Cervidae; genus Muntiacus; species Muntiacus reevesi. The sequence continues at coordinate 133,128,357 of NC_089252.1, forward strand.
AAAAAGCCTCTTGATGAAAGTGAAAGAGAAGAGTGAAAAAGTTGACTTAAAGCTCAACATTCAAAAAACTAAGATCATGCCATCTGGTTCCATCACTTCATGGCAAATAGATGGGGAAACAGTGACAGACTTTATTTTTTTGGGCTCCAAAATCACTGCAAATGGTGACTTCAGACATGAAATTAAAAGATGCTTGCTCCTTGGAAGAAAAATTATGACCAACCTAGATAGCATATTAAAAAGCAGAGACATCACTTTGCCAACTAAGATCTGTCTAGTCAAGGCTATGGTTTTTCCAGTGGTCATGTATGGATGGAGAGTTGGACTATAAAGAAAGTTGAGCACTGAAGGAGTGATGCTTTTGAACTGTGGTGTTGGAGAAGACCCTTGAGAGTCCCTTGGACAGCAAGGAGATCCAGCTTGTTTATCCTAAAGGAAATTGGTCCTGAATATTCATTGGAAAGACTGATGCTGAAGCTGAAACTCCAGTACTTTGGCCACCTGATCAGAAGAATTGACCCATTGGAAAAGACTCGCATGCTGGGAGAGATTGAGAGTGGAAGGGGAAGGGAAGGACAGAGGATGAGATGGTTGGATGTCATGGCCGACTCAATGGACATGAGTTTGAGTAAGCTCTGGAAGTTGGTGATGGACAGGGAAGCCTGACGTACTGCAGTCCATGTGGTCACAGAGTCACACATGACTGAGCAACTGAACTGAACTGAATCCAAAATTGAAGCAAATGAGTATTTTGACCTTTGTTTATGGTGTGGCCCTGCTAATGTGTGCAGGATTGAACAACAACCTGGATCAGTGAAGCACACTCAGCTAGCTCACTGATACTCAGTAACTGGATCTTTAGATGCAGGCCAGTAAATGACAAAAGAAAGTATTCTAGGTCAGTGGCTGCAGTGCTTGCAACTTCCTTGGAAACAATACAAAACCTAGGGACCAAATTATTAAGAAATGACGGTGTCATTCGTCTTTTTTCCTGATAACTTAATTGCTCTTCAGTAAACTGCTCAGATTAGAATAGACCCCCATAGTATGTGCATGCTAGTCATCCAGTTGCATCCAACTTTTATCGACAATTTGGACTATAGTCTGCCAGACTTCTCTGTTCATGGAATTCTCCAGACAAGAATACTGGAGTGGGTTGCCATTTCCTTCTCGAGGGGATCTTCCTGACCTAGGGATTGAACCTGTGCTTCTGCATAGGCAGGGGGATCCTTTTTATCATTGTGCCACCTTGGATACTAATCAATAGACTCCAGAAGATGTAAAAATTTTAAGAATAGTTTTATCTTTCCTTTACCCAGCTACACATCCTACATATATATATATGTATATGTATATATATATATATATACATGTGTATGTGTATATATATGTGTGTGGCCGTGTGTGTGTGCATGCACACGTGTATGCATGCTCAATAGTGTACAACTCTATTTGTTACCCTTTGGACTATAGCCTTCCAGGCTCCTCCGGCTATGGGAGTTTTCAGGCAAGAATACTGAAGTGGGCTGTCATTTCCTCCTCCAGTGGATCTTCCTGACCCACGGATTGGGTGAACCATGTAAATCCAGGAGCTGCATCACGGGACTGTCTCCACATACCATTGAGCCCACTATATGCATCCTGAGAGTACCCCCATGCTTGAGGGACATGGCATTAGGTAGAAGATGAAAAACTCCATGACAATTCAAGAGAAACCACAGAAGAAAAGACTTGTTCTCCCTACTTAATGAGTCCCACAAGTTCATTTTATACTAGGCCCAGAAAATTATTCTGCTTACCAGGGTATTTTACTGCTGCTTACCTAGTCTTTCCCTTGCCCCTTACAGACCTCTCCTCCTTTTCCTAAAACATGCAGTATCAGATGAGAAGTACAGCAAAAACTGAACATTTAAAAAAGTTGAGTTAAGAGAATTGGGAGGCAACTCCTTTTAGAATCAGGCATGACTCTACACCCCAAATCTGGAGAGTGTGAATAGCAAGTCCCTTGTAATGCTATCACTTTTTTTTTTTTTTTAACACACTTGCTTGTTCACTTCAGTTTTCTCATGCAAATACTGTGCATAAAGCAAAGCTGTGATGTACTCAGACAAATCTTATTGAAATTTCAATTCTGCCACTTGGGCAAATACTTAACCCTTCTTAGCCTGTTTCACTCTTCTATGAAATGATTATAATAATGACCTTGCAGTACTGTTCTGATTGAATGGTGTAATATGATATAAATGCATTGTATAATGCCTAGCATATGGTACAGGCACATTCTCCTGAAAAATATACATATACAATTTAAAGAATATTTTATATTTTAATATTTCAATTCATACAGGGGTAAACTCATTTTACATGAAGTATAAAGAATCTGTAGTTTAGTTTGGAATGATCACACGCTATTTATAGTATTTCTAAAGCTGTGTCCGCTGAACCTGGATAAGCCCATCAACTATTACTATGTGGAAGAGTCGAGATGGCAAACAGTGTCCTTCAGTGGCAAATCTAAAGTTTTTCCAATGGTTTGGAACTCCTTGGTTCCAAGCAAAGTATTTGGAGTCTTTCACATGCCATATTTTTTTCTTATATATAATTTCCTTGATTGTTTTGATATATAAGAGTGTAGTTCTATATTAACTTAATAGGCATGCTTTAATAGATTTAGAGTAGTGGCTAATGTCTATGATAATCCACAATTAGTGAAACATAATACTGAATATCTTCTTCACTTCTATTATGAGGTAAACAATATTTGTGAAATTACAGTAATTTGAAATATAATAAAATTAAGTTCCAATAGCTATAATTTCTTACTGGTTTCCTCTAAATAGTCTCTGAGAAATTACAGAGGGTATTGCAGCACCTAACTCATGTAGACTTATAATGAAATCTTGCAGCTTAGGTCAGAACTGTGGAAAAACAAGTTGTGCAGAGACAAATTGTATTACTATTAAAATTTCATGGTCCTCTTTTCAAGCTCATGAAATCTGTGACTTTAGCCGTAAGTATCACAATCTGCTTACTAAAAGATATCATGTAAATCATTTTCTAATAGTTGCAGTATATACTATACTGTAACTCAAGTATAGAAAAGTAATGATTAACAGAAGGCAACATAAGACCTCTAAGGCATTTAACCAAAAGCAGAACAAATCACATTTTTATAAATAAGAAAAGCCAGGAGAAAAAAGACAATTAATTAGTCTTTCATAAACTTACAAAAACTGTGCAATCAATAAAGAACAGAGCTTATTTAGAAAGATGGGGCAACATGGTTTTGTTAATATAATTTACTCAATATTTGCATGTGACTAGGTTAACTAAATTACATCTTAGCAAGGAAACTAATATGATAAAGATAACTAGGCCTTAATGACCAAGATTGTTAGAAATAATATTTTGTTTTCTGATAAATGCTAGAAACAAAAAGGGAAAGCTTATGTGTTTCTAAAAACATTTTCCAAATGATCTACAATATATATGGAAGAAGAGCCAGCCCCGTGAAATGGGATGCACAAATGTGAAACAAGCTTAAATCACTGTTGAAATTGTAGGGACCAAAGCAGTATTTGAAATTAATTCCAGTTGAAGTAACTAAATAAATCACTTCTGCTTCAATGAATTAAACCAAACCATAGTTGTTCTCATGTAAGCCTATGTTTTCTTGTTCTGTAGTCACTGGAAAGGGACAAATAGTTTCTATATTTATTATTTCAGGAAGCAATATAGTACCACCCCCTCAGATTTCTCACATTATCTTTTTCTATCCTTTGACTCCATTCACTCTCTGCTTTCTTGTAGAGCTCATTTAAAGCCTAGCACAAAAGAATGAAGTTTGTAGGCACAGAGTAGAGCTGATAAAAATAGAAGATAAAGAAGAGAGACATAAAGCAGGATAAGAAACCTACAGCTGAAACCAATGAAAAATACTAAATCTAAAGCCATTTGATCTCCATTATGTGAAAACCACTGTGTTTGAAATCATAAAATCTTCCAAAATCTGCCTGATTCAGAAACTAAGAAAAAGTATAATTATTTTATTTTGTTTTCAAGCTATTGGTTTATAAAGAATATTAATGAATATATTAACATTTTTTCTCTTCTAACTCTCTCTTCTTTCACCAGCAACATGTGCTATCCAATAATGACATGATAGCCTTGAGAATTATAAAGTCGATATTCAACAGAGAGATGACAAGATTTAAAACTCTGAAAAAGTTTGAGAAAGATAAGACTTGTCTTCTAGAATCCCTGATAGTCAAGAAGGCAGCTTAAATAGCATCAGACTTTGATATTTAAGAAGGCAATTTTAAAATATTTCAATAAAAATATAAGCATTTCATTGATATCACTGAAAAGCACTTTAAGATATCTGGAAAGCTCTCAGGAAGAATGTATCAGTTGACATCAAAAGATAAATTTAATAAATATTATAAAGCCATTTATCAAACTCCATTTACAATGGCAACAAAACTATACAGGTTTTATACTTAATTATAATTATGAGGACCCCACCCTTAGGACTCCATCTAAATCAAATTGTTTTCCAAAGGATCCATCTTCAAGGAGCATCATGTTGATTAGGGTTTTAACATGTCCATTTTCAGGGAACACAATTCAGTCCATAGCAACTGCACAGCTCCTAGAATTTCTAAATTTAAAAAGGAAGTCCACTTTGCAGGAAACTTCACATCTTTGTTTCCTTCATGCAAAATAAAAAGGTTCTGTCCTGCATGTAGTGTTATTGTCACCATCTTTTAAAATTCCACATATATGTGTTAGTACACTGTATTGGTGTTTATCTTTCTGGCTTACTTCACTCTGTGTAAAGAGACACAGATGTATAGAACAGACTTTTGGACACTGTGGGAGAAGGCAAGGGTGGGATGATCTAAGAGAATAGCATTGAAACATGTATATTACCAAGTGTGAAACAGATCGCCAGTCCAGGTTGGATGCATGAGACAAGTGCTTGGGGCTGGTGCACTGGGAAGACCCAGAGGGATGGGGTGGGGAGGGAGGTGGGAGGGGGGATCGGGATGGGGAACACATGTAAATCCATGGCTGATTCATGTCAATGTATGGCAAAAACCACTACAATATTGTAAAGTAACTAGTCTCAAACTAATAAAAATAAATGGGAAAAAAAAAAGGTTCTAGAGATCTGTTGCACATTTGTCATGAGAGTTAACAATACTGTAAGAGGGGAGATCTCATGTTATGTGTTTGTTTGTTTGTTTGTTTTTTGTTGTTGTTGTTTAAACTACGAAAGAAAGGCAGGAGGAAGGAAGGAAAGGGAGGAAAGAAGAAAGGTAGAAAAGAGAAAGCGAAGAAAATATCATACCAGGTGCGGAGTGGAATATGGTGACACTGGAAGACTCTCACACATTTTGTGAAATTATTTTGGAAGTTTCTTAAAACTTTAAATGTACACCGATCTGTCTCTTCAGTCAGCCATTCTGTTCCTAAGAATTTACTTAAAAGAAATGAAAATATATGCCTGCAGAAAGATGTGCACATGAATTTATATAACATTTTTATTTGAAATCGTCAATAACTGAAAGTGAGACAAAATGTTAACTAATTTCAGCCCTACTCAGGAAATAGCTATAAAACACCATGTAATATTTTAAACAATAGCTTTCAAACATTTGACTAATGGAGTTCATTCATTCTTTGGTCCCTGAAAAAACAAAATAAAATAAATGAGTTGACATCTCTGTGTGTTCTTTCAGCCTGGAATTCCAACCAAGAATGTGGCATAAGAAAGGGGTCAAGATAGACATGGCAACCTTGTTAAGTTTGGGGCAAAAATCAGAATTCAGGGAAGTTGAAGACAAATTTCTTTCCAAGGAGTAAACAGCTTTTAATTCCATGGCTTCAATCATCATCTGCAGTGATTTTGGAGCCCCAAAAATTGTCAGACACTGTTTCCACTCTTTCCCCATCTCTTTCCCATGAAGTGATGGGACCAGATGCCATGATCTTAGTTTTCTGAATGCTGAGTTTTAAGCCAACGCCTTCACTCTCCTCTTTCACTTTCATCAAGAGGCTTTTCAGTTCCTCTTCACTTTCTGCCATAAGGGTGGTGTCATCTGCATATCTGAGGTTATTGATATTTCTCCCGGCAGTCTTGATTCCATCTTGTGCTTCATCCAACCCAGCATTTCTCATGATGTACTCTGCATATAAGTTAAATAAGCAGGGTGACAATTTACAGCCTTGATGTACTCCTTTTCCTATTTGGAACCAGTCTACTGTTCCATGTCTAGTTCTAACTGTTGCTTCCTGACCTGCATATAGGTTTCTCAAGAGACAGGTCAGGTGGTCTGGTATTCCCATCTCTTTCAGAATTTTCCACAGTTTATTGTGATCCACACAAAGTCCTTGGCATAGTCAATAAAGCAGAAATAGATGCTTTTCTGGAACTCTCTTGCTTTTTCAATGATCCAGCGGATATTGGCAATTTGATCTCTGGTTCCTCTGCTTTTTCTAAAACCAGCTTGAACATCTGAAAGTTCATGGTTCACATATTTCTGAAGCCTGGCTTGGAAAATTTTGAGCATTACTTTACTAGTGTGTGAGGTGAGTGCAATTGTGTGGTAGTTCAAGCATTCTTTGGCATCTCCTTTCTTTGGTATTGGAATGAAAACTGATGTTTTCCAGTCCTGTGACCACTGTTGAGTTTTCCAAATTTGCTGGCATATTGAGTGCAGCACTTTCACAGCACCATCTTTCAGGATTTGGAAATCCTCAACTGGAATTCTATCACCTCCACTAGCTTTGCTCGTAGTGATGTTTTCTAAGGCCCACTTGACTTCACATTCCAGGATGTCTGGCTCTAGGTGAGTGATCACACCATCGTGTTTATCTGGGCCTTGAAGATCTTTTTTGTACAGTATTTCTGTGTATTCTTTCCACCTCTTCTTAATATCTTCTGCTTCTGTTAGGTCCATACCATTTCTGTCCTTTATCGAATCCATCTTTGCCTGAAATGTTCCCTTGGTATCTCTAATTTTATCGAAGAGATCTCTAGTCTTTCCAACTCTATTGTTTTCCTCTATTTCTTTGCATTGATCGCTGAGTAAGGCTTTGTTATCTCTCCTTGCTATTCTTAGGAACTCTGCATTCAAATGGGAATATCTTTTCTTTTCTCCTTTGCTTTTCACTTCTCTTCTTTTCACAGCTATTTGTAAGGCCTCCTCACATAGCCATTATGCTTGTTTGCATTTCTTTTCCATGTGGTTGGTCTTATTCCCTGTTTCCTGTACAGTGGTATGAACCTCCGTCCATAGTTCATCAGGCACTCTGTCTATCAGATCTAGTCCCTTAAATCTATTTCTCACTTCCACTATATAATCAAAAGGGATTTAATTTAGGTCATACCTGGATGGTCTAGTGGTTTTCCCTACCTTCTTCAATTTCAGTCTGAATTTGGCAATAAAGAGTTCATGATCTGAGCCACAGTCAGCTCCCGGTCTTGCTTTTGCTGACTGTAAAGAGCTTCTTCATCTTTGGCTGCAAAGAATATAATCAATCTGATTTCAGTGTTGACCATCTGGTGATGTTCATGTGTAGAGTCTTCTCTTGGGTTGTTGGAAGAGGGTGTTTGCTATGACCAGTGCGTTCTCTTGGCAAAACTCTATCAGCCTTTACCCTGCTTCATTCCGTACTCCAAGGCCAAATTTGCCTGTTACTCCAGGTGTTTCTTGACTTCCTACTTTTGCATCCCAGTCCCCTATAATGAAAAGGACATCCTTTTTGGGTTTTAAAAGCTCTTGTAGGTCTTCATAAAATCATTCAACTTCAGCTTCTTCAGCATTACTGGTTGGGGGCATAGGCTTGTATTACCGTGATATTGAATGGTTTGCCTTGGAAACGAATTTGGACTGTGAAGAAAGCTGACTGCTGAGTTGATGCTTTTGAACTGTGGTGTTGGAGAAGATTCCTGAGAGTCCCTTGGACTTCAAGGAGATCCAACCAGTCCATCCTAAAGGAGCTCAGTCCTGAGTGTTCATTGGAAGGACTGATGCTGAAGCTGAAACTCCAATAATTTAGTCATCTCATGTGAAGAGTTGACTCATTGGAAAAGACCCTGATGCTGGAAGGGATTGGGGCAGGAGGAGAAGGAGATGACAGTGGACAAGATGGCTGGATGGCATCACCGACTCGATGGACATGAGTTTGAGTAAATTCTGGGAGTTGGTGATGGACAGGGAGGTCTGGTGTTCTGCGATTCATGGGGGTCACAGAGTTGGACACGACTGAGTGACTGAACTGAACTGAAGATAAATTATCATGGATGAAATATCTATATAGTTAAAAAGCTCTAGAATTCTGCATTTGAGATGCTCAGAGATAAAGAACAACTACTATGGAAAATAACAACTGAGGACAATAAACTGAACAATTCTCTTAGGTGACACAGGACCGCAAGATGTTTAGGATCCAAACTGACTATTATTAGGACATCCCATAAAGATATTGGAAAGAATAAACCTTAAGACAGGAGTTACACTATTTCTAAAGTAAAGATTACTGTTTAGACACACTAGCAAATTTTAAAAATAAGCTTTGAAAGCCTCAAGCTGTTTTTAAAATAAATGAACTCCCTGACACAAACTTCAACACCTTTAAGAAAAAAGTAAGAAAAAAATGCAGTGGGTCAAAATATACATCAGGCAATCGTGGAGTTACTAGAAGAAACAGGAAAATATGACTCTGGTAGACCAGAAGAAAACTCAATAATTAGAAACAGATTTCAAGATGAAAGGAATAATTAATCAATTTAACATCCAATACATGTTATATGTGTGTGTGTGTGTGTGTTTGTGTGTGTGAGTGTGTATATACACATATAGTATATACATATGGTAAAGAGTCTGCCTGCAATTCCGGAGACCTAGGTTTGATCCCTGCATTGGGAAGATCCCCTGGAGGAGGAAATAGCAACCAACTCCAGTATTCTTGTCTGGAGAAGCCCATGGATAGAGAAGCCTAGTGAGCTAATAGACATGACTGAGCAACTCACACTTTCACTTCTTTCATATATATGGTGGCTGTAACATCAGATTAGAAACCACATAGAATAAAATCAGTGTGCACAAAGACCTGGAAATGGAAACATCCCACCTGAAAAACAGAGTTAAACTAATATTCAGAGACACATGGGACAAAGTCCAGCCATTTAACATTGATAGAATTGGGGCAAAAAGAGTAGAAATAATGTATTCCCAAATTTCAATAAAACATATCAATCCACAGGTTGAAAAGCTCAGAGTTCCCAAATAACACACAAAAACAGGACACAAAAACATGCTTGGACAAAGAGAGTAAACACAAAAAAACATACTTAGGCAATTCATAGTGATTAATGTGTTAAAGGTTCTAGTGGAAAAACACAACTATGTGAATAAACAGAGGAAGAAACTCATCAAACAGTTGAAAACAACCAAACAACCAAATGGAAGTAGGGTTTAGAGGTACAAATTCCTGAAGGATCATTCCCTCAGAATCTTCAGTAAGACTGCATCTCCACTTAACTTCTCCTTCCTGTTTCCTTTTATTTTGTAGGTGTTGAGAACACTCTAAAAAACCTCTTAAATTCTAATCTATATCTCAGAATTTGCCTTCCAGGGGATTGAACTTGAGTAAAGGGTACATCCAAAAAAAAAAAAAGATGTAACCTGAGGGAGAGTAGCTTCAAAAACAGGAAATAAAGAAAGGGAATTTACATTATCACTTGTGCATCAGACATAGAAATATCTATCCTGGCTTGGAACAGGAAGATGAGGGACCCTAAAGAAAAAGCATGTGGAATTAAAAAATAAAAAGCTTGAGTTAAAACATTGAACACATGTACAATGTCTAAAAGAGAGAGAGAGAGAACAGAAAGCAAATTCAAGAAAAGCACATCTGTACAGAAAGAA